>NC_088338.1:18932500-19245000 GCF_036884655.1 Musa acuminata AAA Group
TGGACATCATATATCTTCAAATTGGGTTCATAGCAGAAATTGTTATCATACTAGTTCTTACTTGCTTTTGTGGTAATTAGGTGGCTATTACTCTTTATAAACGGGTTTTGCTTCATGTAATTATGATGTTACTATTGTGATGGCTAGCCTGTCGAGTATTTTTACTATAATTTAGGAGGTATACATTGTTTTACTAATTTTTGTATGAATAGAATAAGATTTTTTATTCCATAGTTTTCTTCAATCTAATAGTTCATATTATTTTCTTCGGTTTTGCGTCTTCACATGTATGCACTCTCATTTGTTATATGATGTTGGATCCATTTTTAACTACTTATCTGGTATGAGACCATCCAATTAATTGTTATATGTTTATTTTACCATTTTATGATCTTTATTGTGCTTGTCCTATAATTTTTTTTAAGATGTCTGAGATGAGACAATCTTATAAACAGTAACATCTTTTAGCATATTGTTTTCTCCTAAGATGATTGCTGGTTGCTTTTGTTTATAGTTGTTTGAGAAATGCAAGTGTCAGTTCTTGACTGCTGTTCATTCTAAAGGGCTTTAGCGTAAGGTTGAAAGCTGATTTTTGACTTTATGTCTTTGTCTAGTTAATTTTTTGCAGAAAATAGAATCGTAAGATGGAATCAGAACTATTTTGCAGCAAAAGAAAAGAAAAGGATGTCATATATACAGATTTATATACTCGACTTACTTAATTCTCACATCAGCTAGAGAAGATGAGACAAGTTGGATAGGGAAATTAGAAATCATGTGTACCTAAATATTAGAATTAGATGTATACTTATTTCCTTGAAAAAAGTATATAGATAATTTTTGTAGGGAAGGAGCTGAGGAGGAGCTATGCTAATTCTTGGAGATAGCAAGCAATTACATCTGAGTACAAAGATCCCAAAAAATTCAGGAAACTATGTCATTTTCTAACAAAGGTGCTGATTACACTTGTAAGATTGGCTAGATAATCGATACATCTGTGGCTTATTGGTGACTATGAACATTTTTCACTTCTTCAAAACAAAGAAGACAATTGAGAACTTTATATACAATGTTTTAATGTTCCATAGGATGATTGTTTCCTAAAATCCATTCTAGGATTTTGGAGTTATCTTTAATGACAACTTATCATATATCCACTTTTCTTTTCCCTACTGCACCTTTGCAGTCATATCTAAATTCCTCGAGGCTGTTCCACGAGACCTGTTGTGATTAACACACTAGCTAGGTTTTTACTCATATCTATAGCTGAATCTAGTGGACTCTAGTGGATCTCTGAAGACTAATGATTTTTTCTATGCACCCAAAAAAACTAGCACAAGATATGTGCTGCTTTTGTGGCATTTGAATGACATTTTTCTTGAGCCAGTCACTTGTATTTGCATCCCCACATCATACTCAAAAGAAAGTTTTGCATAGTGGCAAAAAATGCCATATTTCAGTGAAATTGAGATGAAATCACAATGCAAACATAACTCCTGGATCAGTTAAATTAGTTTCATTTGAGGCTTTTAATTGTGTGAATATTTGAGTTGCTTCTACGTTTTAATTTCCCATTTGGTAGATCTTTGATTAACCTCAGTTGATAAATGTGCATCCATGATCATTCTTAACCTTCAGTCTTTTCTTGGGTATTTTTTATTACTTTGCATAATTATCAGATAGTCCTTGTAGGAATATGCTATATGGTTAAAATTTCTCTGTTCTTCAAGCACAGTAAGTTGTCTATGGATGATAATTACCCAATATTGTTTACTAATAACTTTCTCAGAGGAGGTGAAGGTTGATTTTGTGGCTTAACATCTACATTCCTGCCACTTACCTTTCTGAGTTTTTTGTATGATTTCTGACAGAAGTATCTTTCCTTTCTCATATTTGTATTTTCTCTGTCTGTTCTGTATCTGTTGCTTTACTGCTGTCAGTTGTGATACTATGAACTTGATCTATAATTTACATAAAGAGCTGATACAATTTTATGAACTTAACATTTTAATGGTGCAGTAGTTCATAAGTATCAGATTTCTTTTCATTTATGTTGTTTGATGAAAGTAAATACTATTATATCAAAAATAATATGCTTACTGACTATTTAATTCATTTACCTCTTTAGTTTTTCTTACTGCTGATGTGGTCCCTTCTATTTGTGCTTCTGGTTAAACTTTCTTGGCTAACATGTGATCCATTTAATGTTTATTTTGTTTCTGCTGCAATTGCTTGACCTTGTTTTGTGTATGTTTTTGTTTTCTATCAGCATGTGGTTCCCTTGTTCATGTCACAATAGTTTTATCCACTTACAAGGAGATGGAGCTGGTCCAAGATTATAAAACTATACCTTAAATGCTCCTTTTCACTGAAACAATTCACTGAATGATGCTGTAGTTACTATTTTTTGAACTTTTTTGTAAGACTTACATGACAAGTTTCGATTTTTCACTAAATGGTTAAGATATTGAATTCTATGGTGTGTATCTAGATGATGATGGCCCACCTAATAGTGAGAGTGGTCACAACAAATTGGTCAAAGAATTAGTTGAAGACTCTACACATGTTGCTGATGATGGACATGGTGGTGAGCTATCACGTGCATTTTGCATTACAAAAGAGCAGCTCACTTCTAAAGGTGTGGCATGATGTTGTATTTTATTCATGTCCATCAATATAAACCGTATGGTCAAATTATTGTTTGGAATTTTTTGTTCTACCTTATTTCTTCTTTTCAAATATTTGCTATGACCGTTGCACCATTTTGCTTTGTATAGTTTATGATACTTTTGTTTCCCTTGAAGCCAGATATACTTGAGCGAATTCATACGATTTTTATTTGTTTGGTTATTTGGAGACATGACATGTATCATTCAATATCTTGAAACCTTATCCTTATTAAGATGTGGGGAGATGCCTATTTTCTTCATCTGAAGACACCCAAGCTTGTCAATGTTCTACATCAAATTGGGCTCAGTCTGGTTAGGGAGTGGAAGCAGAGAGAGAGAGAGAGAGAGGATCTTCTTAGCGATGCTGTACTGAGCCATGGGTGGCAGTGAGAGAGAGAGAGGGAGAGGGGGAGAGTCTTGTTAGTAGCACAAAATTGAAAGTAGATTCTCGATAGATACTTATTTGATTGGGTATTACTTTCCTTTTGGTCAATTTTCAACTACCTTAGACTTATCTTTTTGGACTGTTATTTAAGGTCAACTGATACTTATGTTCTATTATTGTTTTTTGCTAAATGGGCTCTGGTTTCCTATATGTTTCCCAATTGGTCAGATATTATTGTTACTGTTTTAGTAATTGATCAGACTTGATTTATATTTGTTCCCTAACTAATACCTATTCAAAGAGTTGGGCCCGAATAGATAAGGATGATGATCAGCTTGTGAGCCTTTTCAAGAGCAAGAAACCTTGCATAACTACTTTCCATATCTTGATTTCTTTCTTGCTGTCAATCTTTCATGTGTCTCTGTCACCTACCCCTCCATTCTCTTTTTGCATACTGTTAAGAAATGCTTCCCATGGCCATCAACAATGAGTTTTCAAATCTGCAGCCAGATAAATTTTGACTTTGATATGACATTTATAGTAGTTATTTACTATACTAACATTTTTGTTTCATATTAAATAATTTGATGTATAATAATTATTTTTAATAAGTTTTTCATTATTTTTTTTATTTTTCTTCTATGTAACTTTTTATGATTTATGTTTTGATTACATGTATCATGGGAAGTTACATATCCTATAAAATTTGAAGGTCAAAGAACTCATTAGCATATACCTAATTTTATCTGTTTTATTTTATTATTTTCTAAAAATTAATTAAAAGAACTCATGAAACTGACATGATCTTTTTACCCAAAGTGCATATACGTAGTATATATCTTCTTGGTTTATATTTTGATCCATTGACCAAGTCATCAACATTTTTGGATGACAATGATTCTTTCCTTACAGAAGATGTGAGCTCAATCAGGTCGTCTCCTGGCGTTGCTGAGTGTTCTGAAGATGCTGATGTGCCCAAATCTGCTACACGGTTGTATGAAGATGCAAGCCTAGTTAATGTTCAGTCTGCTGCTGCCAATGGCAAAAATATTGAAGTTCCAAAAGTCTTCATCAAAGATGATAGTCCATTCCGGCTTATTCAGGGATATGCTTCTGATGATAGTGGAGAAGAGGTTAGCAGGAATTACAATGACATGAGTCAAAAAGACTCTAGCATGACTACAGATAAGAAGCTTGAGTTGTGTTTAACTCCTAGCTGCAAGAATGATCCAACTGTTGATACCAGATCTAGTAATCAAGCTGATTCAAAAACTTCTCCCAGCATTCCGAAAGGAGCTCATTTTGGTCATTTATCTCTGGAGAAATCTGCATCACCAAATGTTGTTTATTGTAGTACTAGCACTACTGAAGAAAGTTTGGATGATGAAATAAGAAATCTTGAGCCCTCTAAGGATCATGGTATCATTCAGTCCTATGATGTTGATGTTGACCAAGTTGGAAAGAATCATTCCGAGGATGCAAAGCAGGAGTCTAGTAAGCCAAATCTCGATGAGTTTGGGCGGCTGGTAAGAGAAGGTGTTAGTGATAGTGATTCTGATGGCATGCAATGTAGTGAAAAGTGTGACAGAGGTAGGAGTTCAAGTCGTAGTTGGTCGCCTCAGGAAAGAAGACATAGATGGAGGAATTATAGTCCTGGTCGGAGGTACAACCGGAACCGTTCACGCAGGTACATCGTTATTAACATATTTTGTTTTATATAATACTTTTGGTTGATAATGTATATAAATACTTCCAAATATTTTGCTTCATCGGTGATGTGACGTCACTTCGTTTGATGCTCTACATGTGCAACTATTTGAACAACTAAGGAATGTCTTGTTATTTGTTTCAGCCGCTCTCCTAGGTGTAAGGCATCCAAGGCTTATAGGCATCCCAACTCATCGGCAAGACAGGAGAGGGTTCAACCTCCTGAGTGTTTCAGCTTTGTTCAAGGCAGATGTTTTCGTGGAGCATCTTGTCGGTTTTTCCATCCTGATATTGGTCGGAACAGGACGATGCAGAAATCTTATAAGGACCCTAGACAAGATTGGCGCAAATTGGATGTGCAGGGTGAAGTTTTATATTCTGAGAGTAGCCATTTTTCATCAAAAATGTATGGTAAGGAGTTCAAAAACCTTCAGCAGGAGAACACAGTGCAATCTAATAGTGAACTTGCTGAATCTGGTGGCAAGACTACCAAGGATGGAGTTGGTGAAAAGAAGGTTGCACTTGGTTGTGGCATAGATAATCCTATATCAAGGGTGGGGGAGGATGACATCAAACAAGAGGATAGTTTTCTGGTCTTCAGCAATATGAAAAACCAATTAAAGGGCATGCAACAGGTGGAAAAATTTCCAGAAGCACATAACCTTGGTCGTGGAAGGGAGGCAGAAAGACTGGTTGAATCAGATGATCCTAAGCCAGCAAAGAGCTTGACAGTTCAGTCTTCACCTGCTGGTGAATCTGAAGGGCTTATTGAAACTGTTCTGGAACAACATAACCAAGGTGAAGGCATATCTTTTAAACTCTTTAAGCTGCACTCTTTTATGCCATTATATATTTTGAACCTGAACATGTTTAATTTTCTTTTGTGGAAGGTCACTTGTCACAAAGTCCACTGGATCAATCACTTGCAAATTACAGCACTGAAAGCCCAATCTCTACTCCTCAGAAAAAGCTTCAAATGTCCACACTTTCAGCCACAGATAACAACCCTCAGCTGCAACCTCCTGAAGTCCAGGGACGAGCCCCCTCCCTGATTTTTGCTGATAATATGAGTGCACCACTGCCTAAACAGCAACCTTCAGAGAATCTCCTGCCGCCTGGTATAGTCTATCACTCACAGTGTTCTCAAACAGATATGCTTTATCCGAATCTGAGGCAAACAGCTAGTGAACCTCATTCTCAAAGTATTCATACTCCAAATGCCATGCAATCAGATTTTCCTGTGCCACCACTTTCACATGAGAAGAAGTCGCCCATAAGGCCTTCTGTTACTGTGGAAGAGTATTCTCAATTACATTTCCATCAAAATACAGTGCCACCTAGGAATGATGTTGCTCAGCCTTCATCAGAGCCTCATCTGCTAGGGGGTCGTACTTGTCCGCAACCAAATGACTTTACTCGACCATTGTATTCAGCTGAGACATCTCATCAGCCTCCATTGCTCATGGTTGAACATAAGAGCTTTCCCATGGTCATTCAGCAGGACCGACCACTTGCTGAAGACGACTGTTTTCCAGGCCTTCCTAAACGTGAAGGTCCTCAAATCTCTGATCTGTATCATAGAGAATATCGCATGCCTCATCAATCATTTGTGCATGAAGATCTTCGAGTTCCATTACCAGGCCATATCGCTGTCTCTTTTTCTCATGGAAGTAATATGCCTCCTCAGTCTCTACATTTGCCCAGGGAATCATTGTCTAGTGCACAATCTTTACCAGGAGATCTTTTGCGACCAAGTTTTCTCCCCAGGAAAGAATATCCTTATGTCAAGGAACTGCCTTATTCAAATCATCAAACTTCTTTTGCTCAGCAATACCATACAAGCAGTAGTTTTATCTCAACTCTTGGTGGTCCTGGCACGGTTGATTCCTCTATCCCAAAATTTCCACCAGAAAGTGATCTTCCATCCCAAATGTCTGGCATCAGTATACCTAAAACATCGATCTCAATGCACTACAACCCATTTGCATCAACTTTCGAACATGGACCTGCAGCTTCGAAGTTTGGCTTTGGTGTTCCTGGACGAGGAAATGGTACAGATTATAGTATCAAATATGAGTCTTCCTTGAGTTCAAGTCATGGTTCAGTTGGTGGCATTGGTTCAAGAATAATGGCTTCACCATCCAATTTCAGAATATCTGAAGATCAATTTTTGCCAAAAATTGGTGGTTTTGCTCTTGAAACCCCTAAAGCTGATTTGCAAAAGCAATTCATTAAGGAACCTACAGCAGGTGCCTTGTATGATCCTTTGTTTGACAGCATTGAGCCATCTTCTGGTACACTCAAGGTAGTTCATGTCCAAAAGCAAGGGAAACCTTCTATCGATGATGGTCCATTATCAAAATTCAGTAGCTTGTCCAGGCCTTTGGATGTTGCACGTAATAGCGAGCAGAAAGATGGTGTGGGTAATGAACTGAAATCAGAAGTTGATGACTTTGATGAGGTGACAACTGATGCTGAAGTGGGGGTTGTGGAGAATGAAAGTCCCCAACTAATTGATGGAAAAGACTGGAGCCCTGACATGCCTGCTGAAGTAGGGAACAGTGGTGCTGGGGAAATTGAGATTGATCAGGTTCAATCAACTGGGAAGAGTAAGAAAACCAAAGATTCAAGATCAATGAAGCTTTTTAAGGTTGCGCTTGCAGAGTTTGTCAAGGAAGTTTTGAAGCCATCATGGCGACAAGGAAATATGAGCAAAGAAGCATTTAAGACTATTGTGAAGAAGACTGTGGATAAAGTATCTGGATCCGTGCCAAGCCATCAGATCCCGAAAACACAAGCAAAGATCAATCAGTATGTTGAATCGTCACAGAGAAAGCTGACCAAGCTGGTTATGGTATGCCCATATTGCCTTCATCTGTCTGGTTCTCTTTTGCTTATAAACAGTATGAACAATTTTTCTAATGTTTTGGATGTCAAATATTTCATCCTATGCATTACAAAAACTTTTGGTTTATGGACAGCTTTACTTTGGATGGTGATTTCCAGTAAGGAAAGTCAGTTTTTTCTTCTTTTTTGGTAGTGAATAAAAAATCATTTTACATCTTTATTTTTTTTGAGTCGAGTAACCGAAACAAAAGTACAAAAGTGTTTTGAAGTATTACCATTCTGTCTTGATTTCCAAATCTCATTTCCTGTTTTGATGCATTATGTGTTTTTGTTTTTAAATTGAAAAGACATGCTATTCTATTCGTTTCTAGTTTTCAAATTTTTTGAAATGTAAGTCATTTAGTTCCTTTTCTTTCTTACTGCAGGGGTATGTTGACAAGTACGTTAAGATGTAGATGTCCACCATTTACCATGGTTCACAATTTGTCCACCATTTACCATGGTTCACAATTTGAGCCGATTCAGGTTCCCTTGGAGGATCCCAAGCAGAGCACTGCTGCTGCAAGAAAAAGATAGGGCAAGATGTTGGGGTCTTTAACGTCCGAGAAACTGGATGCTAGTGTGCTTCTCAAGGAGTAGCTGTTTCATACAGCTCTGGATTTCTGAAGAATTGGCAAATTCCACCTAGCAACAGTGTATGTATTTTCATATATTGCTTCTTGTGCCTGGTCATCGATTTCTAGATATTTGGTTTGTAAAATGCTTCCATAGTTAATCGGCTTAACATTTGTTACATTTCTCACTCTTGTGAGAAGCTGCAGTATCTAACCTTCAGTAGGGCTGAATCCGAATGATAGGCACACACTTGTGGTCTTGTAATCAATAGTATGCTAATTCAATTTTTGGTAACTGAGTTTAGTCAGCTGCTCTAGAATCCCCCTTCTTTGCTTTTTCATTTGCTCTTGTTCTGCCTAATCTTAGTAGAACATTCATATCCAAAGTCTAGGAGGGTATGAAGTTGAATCAGCTCAAGTGATTGCGTTTGGCTTGACCCTTGTTTTATTGTCTGTTTTCATCTCAGTAATGGGCAGCTGGGTGGAAGCTGCCTAGGGTTGCCCATATCAGAAAATAATCCCAAGTTTAGGGGGTCGTGGTTCCAGTGATTTTTTAAGTTACTAGGAATGGCGACAGAGTTGCGATGCAGTGATTCTGCTAATGGTGACCCCCAAGTTTTGGAGTCGTGATTCCTAGCATTCTTAACTCTTACGAATGGCTACTCACAAGTTTCAGAGTGTGATCCTAGCGTTATCCTCAGCAGCTGTGCGGTGGGCTGCCAAGGATGATGGTCTAAGGTAGAGGAAAACAAATGAGAGGAGAAAATGGTTGATGGCTTGGCCTTATGGGATGAAAGATCAAGTGCTTTGAGATTCAGAGATGTTTCAGGGTTCTGCCCCTGAGGAGTACAACAGGAGGAAAGAAAAAAGAGGAAGGCAAAGAAAAATAGAGGAAAAGGAAATAGTAGTAGTAACATTACAACTTTCCAAGTCACATATGTAAACTAGAACTGGGTAGAGTTTCACAACAATCATTGCTAGAATTTTCAGGGTAGTACACTGGCAAGACTAAACTGAACATTCTTCCAAAAAGATTTGACGCATCCTAAGATGTCGAAAGCAAAAAACACTCTTTGAGAAAGACCACAATGAAAACCTTGGGAGGTATCCATGCTCCTGCTTTTAGCTCTTGGAGGGAGTTGGGGATCTGAAAGCTTGGGGGGTGGTGGAGGCACATTTCTTGAAGATTGTGGCAAACCATTTGATTCACTCGAATCCTTGTCGCCATTGTTGGTGCCTGGGGAGTGATTGAGACGACGAGAACTTTGGTGGCGGGGGAGGCATGTTCCTTGGCAGAGGTTGTGTCCCATTTTAGTCCACCATCTACCAACTTCTTCAGCAGCAGCAGCATGGATGAGACAGCCCTCACACCTCTAAACCCTCACGAGCTGGCTTGAGAAATTCTGATACTTGTGAGTTCTGAAGAAGCAAACTAGAAAACCCCATTTGCTCAATACCATAATTATATAGATATCGGATGAGTATCAAAGGTTTAAAATAAGTCATGGGAACAAATAGATCAAAGTTCAGAAAGCAAACAGGTAGAAGGACATTAGGTAGTGATCTGAAAAGTTCTAAGATGACTAATATGCAGCACAATTATGCATGAAAAGCAAAGAGAATACCAAATCATCATGAAATGAAATGTCTATTAGCAGCATTCTGGTGACTAGAAAGAAATCGAACCCGTGTTGTTGACAGCAAAGGTCAACTCCTGGCTTTTACCAAACTGCTGCGCGTAAACCCGTGACAAATGCAAATCCGTAGGTTATCTGCCTGTCAAGTTCAGAGAAGGTCAGACAAAATACCTGAAATGATTGTTGCAAAATCAGCACAGCCGCTATTGGTAAAACTAGAAAAGATGCTTCAAAAAATGCAGTACTAGAGATTATATAAAATTTGGATATTGCAATAATTTGTCTATAAAATATAAATTTTTTGTTTCATCAAGAATACTTTAACATTTTTGACAGCTCATTCTCTAAAACGAGAAGCAGCTAAAAAATATATTAAAAGAAAAAGAGCCCAAAACAAAACAGCCACATGTTTGAAAACAATCTTCAGAGTTCAAATCTTCGATTAACAGTAATAGTAAACAATATGTGAAACAAATCAACACAAACCACATCATACAACGATTTACATGTACATTCTGCATATGTATGTCCATACATGTGAAAAAGGACAAACAAAGCACAGGATTCCCAACCAAGGACTGCAATTTTATGCCAACCAGCAGTGCTGGTCTTTCGCCAGTCCAATATATACATCGGAATGTGTTGGCAGATCTAAAAAAAAGACCCAAAAAAATCTCCAAACATACCTTAATATTAAAAATCTAAATTAGGGCATTTTAATTAGAATTAAATGTAATTTTAGTTTTATTTCAATAAAAAATATCTAAATAAGAAAGGGATAGTGGATTTATCTTTTTCAGAAGTTGATGAGCAGTTTTACGACACATTCTGAATAGTTTTTCTGATGATATTGAATCATGTACAAAAATGCAACTTGAAAAGTTAGATTAGACGTTGGATATATCTACTTCTATCACCAAAATGAATGACGAAACTCCAAAACAGATGGATTGAGATTCTCGATCCTATATATTTATATATCGATATATATTTGTATATCGATATGATATATCTATCGGACTCAATCTTGAAATTGCTCTCATGATATGACGTAATGATAAACCATATGTTATTAGTACATCAATATGGTGCCGGTGGTTGCCTGATTGTCCTTGAATAATACGTGTCCAAAGAGCATCTTGAGGCAAATATAATTATGGCATGTATGGGTGGGGAGCTTGGAGAACACCGGAACTTCTGTTATCATCACTGACCTGTTGCTTCTATCTTACGAACGATTAACCTCAAAAATTAATGAGCAACTATCATTGTACCATTGGTCCTGAAATCCTCCATAATATGATGATTGGAAATACAATGAGCTTCACTTTGTCTATATCATATAAACTCAATCGCATTTGCTCAAAGTCATTGATTGCCTTTCCTTTCCCCTTCGTGTGTAAACATTATGACTACCTCCTCAAGCTCATGATTTGTACTTTTGGTAACATACATAAAATATTACTTTTCGATCCATGCACCACCATGAGGTTGAGTAGACAGAACCATCAACTCGCCGCTAGTACCATCGTCATCAATCAAGGAAATACTATTCACGTTAGTGCTATCTCTTCGGACTGAGCCAAGTGCTAAATGTGATGGAGGTGTCTCGTCACCCGATTAAAATTGTTGCTCCTCGATTCTTTCGAATGGGTCAACTAAATTTAATCATCATTAACTAGATAGAATGGAGCTAATATGGATCTAATAAGCTACTAATCATTAATTCCACTAATCACATAATTAACAAGTAATGATTAAGACTAATTAGCTTTAATTTGATACTATATATATATATATATATATATATATATATATATATATATATATATATATATATATATATATATATATTATTGACCCTAATCATCATTAACTAGGTAGAATGAAACTAATATGGATCTAATCATCGTTAATGCTACTAATCATTATCCTAATTTGACACTATAAAGATGTGATTCACCCTAATCATCATTAACCAGAGAGCATGATTGACATCTTGAATTAATTTAGTAGCATGAGAATACATACCTTTTAATTAGAGTAATCTTCCTCTAGATAAATTATTAGAATGCCTTAAATGAGCCTCTAATCACCTAATATCAGCTCTAATTGAGAACAAGAATGAGAAGTTGTGAGAAAGAGAGAGTGAGTGAGAAAGGGTGTTAGAATATGTTAAAGTGAAATAAGATGAAAGAGGATAAAAGAATAAGGTCAAATAGGCATTCAAATTGGTCCGACGATCAAATTGATCATTGGAACCGATTAACTCTAGATCCTTGATTGATGATCAAATTGATCATTGGAACCGATTAACTCTAGATCCTTGATTGATTTTGATCGAAATTCAATCGTTACCGATCAGTACGTTACCGATCAGTACATATCGATAACGATTAAATTTTAACTGTTTCACCCAAGACAAAAGGTGTATCACCGAATACGCATCCTCCCGGACTCATACCTATCACCCGTATTGTTTCAAACAGTACATCAAACTATGCACCCAACAATGACCCCTTTATGGAAGAGGCTGTTTCTTTGGCAACCATCTTTATGTATTGCCCTTTCTATGTTTCTTTCTCTCTCCTTGTTTGTGTTTGGGGGGCAGACACAGCAAACCTGCTTCAAACCACTAGGCAAGCACCAGGCTTCTGCCGTACTCCAAATCAGCATTGGTAACACTGGTTATCCGAGTGTCCTTCCATGCTACCTAAAACAAGTAAAAAGAAACCTGTGCTTGGTCTTGCATTATCTTATAAAATATTTCTACATACTTCTTAAGAGTAATCTGAGCCATATTTGTTTCACTGAAAGAAAAATATACAATCAATGACTACATTAATTAGTTCTAGGTACAAAAGAGTTTAAGAATACCCAACAAAATTCTGGATTAATATTAGATAAAGATAACAAGAGAAGGATTCATGGTTGTAGTCCATAATAAGGGGGGTGTACAAGAAAACGAACCATAACTATGTTGATCTTTTGGAATAGGAGATATATCCAGCATGGTTCTTTCCCTTTTTCTCTCTATATATCTATATTCCTTCTTCACCCCTAATTTATTCATCTACACAACAGTTTGCATTTTTTTCAGAATACATGCATGCAGTATTGACTCAACTTACCCTTTTAAGCTTTCAAAGAAAAAACCTACTTATGCAAGTCTAATATACAAACTATTATTGTTATGAATAACTAAGCCAGACATGATTTATACCACTGCCTAATTTGGAAGAAAAAACAAAATTATACCTGAAGAACAGTTTAACATCCCTAAAGAAACAGGCAACTCCTGAAATTTATGTAGTTGTGGAGGCCGTGTTTCATTTGAATTTTTGACTTACTCTTCAGTTGTGCTCACTATGGAACTTGTGAATGACACAAGCAGAGTACTAAAACCACTCCCTGCAATGGCATTGCCTGGGGTTATATGCCTTCATAGCCATTATAACATGTCGCTCTAGTGACTGCAGGGAGCATAATAGCTAACCAAGTTTGTGGGAATTCCCATATTTCAACATGTCTCCAGAGTGAGTGGCTATTCCTTGAGGGCAGACAATGGTGCCTGTAAGCTATTGGAACTCCTGCCATAGAGCCAGTGGAAGTGGATGGAAAGATACAACGTCTGATGAGCTTTCTGTTCCCACCAACAACTGTTGGTGGAGGAACAGCACCATAATCTTATTTGATGGAATCCTACACCAAAGGTGCCTTAAAGCTGTTAAACCGTAAAATTAAAGAGAAACTTTTAAGATAAAAGTACATTCATGCAGGCTCCGACAACATAAACGACACAATTGGATGCTCATGTAGCTCAAGGAAGACCTCAAAAACAATTCTCCTAAGGATTAGGTAACGTAGGTTCCAGAGCTATGAATCAAGTCCTGATTGACATCCTTTATGAATCAAATAACCAGTGAAATGTGTGCCTTCGTGATTTAGGTAACAGTGAATGTGGTTGCAGTTTGGCAAAATCACTCTTAGAATGTGATATTTCGAAGCCTTCTTCAGATATGGTACTTGAGGGAATGTGGATAGAAGATAAACTTGGCCTAATCATAATAGATTGTTTTCCTGAGTTAATTGAAGATAGCTGGTAAAAGAACCTGAACCTTTCAGGCATATATCCAAGAGGCAAGGGAAAATTGAAAATTTACATTTACATACCTTGAAGCATCAGATCCAGAGGAAACTGTCCAAAAGGTTTTCTGGTAAGATCTTGGCAACTTCAAGACTTTTTGGATTAGTACTTAACAGAGATAAATGCAGGGGTTGCAATGGTACTGCAAGTCGGATAAAGAATTAATCAACACTAGGAATATAACTAGTAGGACATACAATATATAGAACTATTAATGCAAATATGAGACACCAAACCTTCATTTGAAACAATCATGATGTTCAGACCCTCTTCCTCTTAGTACAACAGTAGCCCCTGCTTCATTCATGATGTGATTTATATAGAGGTCCTGCATAGTGCATACACAAATCCAAACCACCAGCAACACAAAAACAATCTAACCAACATGGAGATGTCATGGAGAGCTTGAAGTATTAGTCACATTTAATGATGGGTAAGGGACAAATATTAAAAGATCCATTTAAGAAAATGAAATAGAACATCAACAAATGAAGCCAGAAGCGCTATTAATTGCAGTAGACTGCCGTCAGCCATGTCAGTGAGATATATAATCCAACAAAGTTACAAGTTCGAATAAGTCCCAAAAGGAACTTTGTGAAGATGACTCTGCAGAGCTGTCAACTACAAGATTTATGCAAGAAGGTTGCATACATTTGGACCTCAAATACAAGCTGCAATATCGAATGAAGGGTCAGCATCAAAGCCCAGAAACAAATATTTACTCAGAGCTTGCCTAACCTGTCTCCCAAAAAATTTCCTTCTGCATCACAATCAACTTTCCCATGCAATGATGCAATAAAAGATTAATACCAGCCCATCAAACAAAACTGAGTAAAGAGGGGTAAAAGATGTCTGAGGTTCTGGCCTTGTTTCAAGATGTCCACTAAAACACCTACAACCCTACGGAAATGCTGTTAATTTTTGCTTGAGGATGTTCCCATCACAATCATCCAAGCCTACTCCCTTCAATGTCTTGGCAGATCATGGACCACATCTTAACCTGAGTGAACTTTGTACTATTATCATTAATCATGATTTAATCTTCATTATAATATGAAAAGTTAAAATAGGGATTTTAGCTAGCTTTACTTTTTGCAACATCTTGTTATCCTCTCGATGTTATTGAAATATAGTGTAAGAAAAATAATTCCTTTCATGATGACAGCCAGGCATGTTAGCTAATTTTTGCTGTAATTTATCATAATATACAACAACACAATCAAACACATTATGGAAATGACAACTTCATTATAAGTACCTCATTCTTGAACTGTCTAGTAATCAATGATTGGGTACATGTATATTTGCGTCTTGTTTGGTAATCCAAAATCATGCCTCATAGAAGCAAACGAGGTATTTCTGATATGGCCAAAGAATCATATGTTTACAAACCATGCTAGATAAATATGTCATCACGTATTAAAGGTATCCTGGAAGTCATGATACTCATCTCAGGGAGGTCCTCCAAGAACAAAACGAACACTAGCAATAAGGATTAATACTGAAGTATGACATTATAACAGAGAAATTGAGATATGTGGAATTACTTGATAAGAAATTGTCCTATAAAGCAAAATCGAGTGGAGAATATTATCCATAAGTAGACTTCCATTCTCAGTTAACATAGTTTTTGAAGTTCAGGTTAACAGTTGGGCTTGAAGCCACAACATAGAACTCTCTTTCAAATTAGTACACTATCTTTATTTAGAAATTCTTTTAGTTGTTAAGTTTCACAGTTTCACTTTCTGGGCATCACATAAGAATTCACTGACACTCAATAATCAAGAATTGGTCTGATTAATTAGATGAAATGTGACACAAACCACAAAAAAATATATTATTGACATTTAAATGCATAGTAACTTTTCTTGACATGAACAGATTGAACACTTATACAGATACCAATCATAGATACAACAAGTCCATGCAGAAAAATAAAATGTTTCTGCAAAACTAAACATATATTCTGTTCTTGCCAATGATTTGTGTAAATCAGATCCTATAATCAAGAAATACTACATACATGAGCCCCTGCAGATATAAGGAGATACAGTGGCTTCTCACTGTCTCACAATCCATTAGGAGGATGGTACTTTGCCTCTAGAAAAGTTAAACATAAAAGGAATTAAAGAAGTATGTGAGATTCAGTGGGTATCAATAATGCAAACACTTGCCTGGCATACCTTGTTATAACAACAGCACCAGTGCATTTCTGAATCTGCAATTGTAAAAGACAGGGTCATAACATACCAATAATTTCTTAAGCGTGGAAGAAAAATATAAACTAAAAACAAATTAATAGAGAACTCATACTCATTTCCGTTAGGGTTTAAACAGATGAAAAAATAAAAAGAAAACAGATCCCAAGTCTCAAATGGAGGCCTATCCAGTACTATTATAGACATAGCCAAGTAAAAGCACCCACCCACACTATTTCTTAGGTTTGGTTCTCACGAAGAATAGTATGAATTTACACCACATAAGTCAATAATTGCTATCTACAGAGCTTCTTAATCCTTAAATGTATCCCAAAATATCAAGCGGCAAAAGAAGGCTAAACCAGTCTCGAACTACTTTAATTCTTATTTTCTATTTCGGCCATGTTGACTCTCAACACTAAGGTATAGAAACACGATTAGAGTACTAAGACTCAAACTTAAAACATAAGGACATCAGATCGAGTTCCAGTTAAAAGGTCATAGTCGTGACTAACTACAACACTCCTCATGAAGCAAATCGACGACCAGTCGAAAGGCATAACTCGCCATGCTATTATGAAGTAATATTGAACAAGGGCGAAAGATACACGTATCAGAAATTAAGCTGAAGCGCTTCAGAAAAGAGACACCCTTGCCTCCCGGCCTGCGGTCACCGCGGGAGTTCATCGGGATATTTCGGACTCCTGTCTTCCGTCATCCTTCTACCAGAAGGATGCCAAGCACGAGATGGAGAGAGGATCAGAGAAGGAACCGAAAGAGAGATCGGCGGAGGACCTCAACTCCGACCAATTCAACTCCACCACACACGGCGGAGGTATGAATTCAGGCGAAATACCAACGACGGCAGCAGAGGGGGAGGGAGATGTTGTTAGGGTTGCGCTTCCTGCGATGGGCGAACGAAACGGAAAGAGCTTTGGATCGAAGAAAAGAGGTGGGGGTACTTGGGGGAACACACGCAGTCTCGGGGCACCCTGTCCGTCGGCTTCTGCAGCAGGTCATCTAGTCCGTCCGTCGATGTGATCAGCCGAGATTTATAGTAGCTGGAAATGCGCTACAAGAGGGACATATGGACGACAAAGAACGGGTCTAAATATAATTTTGTAAACAAAATATAATTACATGTCATATTAAAATATAATTTGAAAAATAATTTAGGAATCCTTTTTGCAACTCAATAATCTTTCAACACCATACATTCGAAGGAGGGCCTAACAAAAAGAATATTTTATAATATCAGCAATATGGAGGACTATACAAGCACAACATAATAATATGAAGGACTATAGATGCATCATATCATCTTGAGATAAAATGATAGTTTAATATAGTTAAGCACTAACAATACGATCAAACCACCCGAAGAGGTAATTTTTTATACCAATACTATCGAACCGAATCACTCAAAAAGGTGGTCTCCGACACCAATATAATTAGATTGCCAAAAGAGATAATTTTTTATATTAACATGATCGAACCGTTCAAAGATGTGACTCATAATATCAACATAATCAAACTACATTAAGAGACAATTCCTAACACCAAACACGTCCAAACTACACGAAGAAGTAGCTCTTGATGTTAACATGATCGAATAGCCTAAAGATCATGGTTGAATCACCTAAAGAGATGACTTTTGATACTAACATGATCAAACTACCTAATGAGGTAATTCTCGATACCAATATAGGCAAACCGCTTGAAAAGGTAGCTCCCAACAACTATACTGTCAAACCCAAACATAAAACATCCCTCTATAATGACGCAATCGAGTCTAACCATGAAACATCAATCTTTAGTGATATGACCAAACACAAACATAAAACATCTATCAACGACAACATGACCAAACCTAATCATAAAGAATCCTTCTATAATGATGCAAACAAACCCAACCATATAACATTCCTCGATGACGACATAGCCAAACCCAATAATGAAGCACCCATTTGCAAAGAAGCGTCCTACAATAATGTGACCAAACTTAGTTATGAAACGTTTGTCGATGATAACACATCCAAACCCCGAAGTATCTTTCTATGATGGAACTATTGAACTAAGCTGATAAGCATCCTTCTCTAATGACACACTCGAACACCATCATAAAACTTCCCTCGATGATATATGCTCAAACCCGATTATAAAGTGCTCAAACCCGACTATAAAGTATCTCTCGATGATAACTCGACTAAACCCCACCATGAAGCATCTTTCTACAATTATATGATCGAAGTCGATCATAAAGCGTTTCTTGATAACGATCGACTAGATTCTACTCTATAATGACATGATTGAATCTAACCATAAAGTGTTCGTTTACGATAATACGACCAAACCTGATAATAAAATGTTCATCTATGATGATGCAATCGAACACAAACATATTTAAAATATTTATTGAGGGCTCAATGCATACTTCAAATGTGAATTACTGTTTGAAAATTAAAAAAAATTATATTTGGCCTGAATGCTGCATTGAAAACATTCAAATGTTGATGCTGATGCTGCCTAAAAGTAGCATTAGCATTTCAATATTTGTAGGATGCTAATTTTATTTTTTAAAATTTTAAAATATCCTATAACATTACATAAAATTATAAGATTGCCAAAATGATTTAGTGATATTTTCTACAAGGCGAAATTTTATATATTTATTTTTAAATATTATTTTATATAATTATATTTTTATTTAATCTATATTTGGGGTATACAAAAATTTTTATAAGATTACATACATTTATTTATAAAATTATATATTTAAATAAAAATATATGTATTAAATTTTGAATAAATATTAAAAATATTTGAAGGGCAAATTTGTTACAAAATATTAATGGACATTTGAAATGCAATTTACTAAACAATAGTTCATCAATGTACGTATAAAATGTTGTTTTCATCTATACTTATCAAACATTAAAAGCATTCAATAACTTCACATTCATTCGAGCTCCAGCATTCTTCAACTTCACAGTTAAAATGTAAATGTATTCCCAAACACGACTTAAGAAGTGTCCTTGTATAATGATGTCATTAAATTTAGTTATAAAGTATCCCTATAGACCAAATCAGTCCAAAAATATATTTCAACAGCAATGGGGTTGAATCGACCCAAGGCATTATTTTTTGGTGGGATCACAATCAAAGTGACCCAAAATGCTAATTTAATGACAGCACGACTGAATAGTCCTATGGCACTATTTTGATGATAATTTTGTTGAATCGATGTAAAGTGCTATTTCGATGATAGTGTGATAGAACATGGTTCTATCCCAAAGGGCTATTCTGATGATAATGCAAAATTGACGTAAACTATTATTTTGACGACAATAAAGTCGAATCGGCTTAAGATGCTATCTTGACAATGGTGCAATCAAATCAATTAAAGGTGCTATCCCACAACAATAGATTGAATTGAGCCAAAAATATTATTCATGACTAAACGGTTAAATTGATAGTCCAACATAATTAAATTAAAGAATGCTAACATCTCCCGTAACATGTTCAACACTTTACCACTATGTGATCGACACCTCATCGCCATTAGGATGATGCGACAATCAATTTAACCCAATATAGTCAATTACGTAAAAGGTTGACTTAACCAACTATTATTCTACATTTTTCAAGTTTGATACTTTATGATTGTGTCTAAGGTCGAGAAAGCATATAATTATTTCATGCATTTGTCTATGGTAAATCTCAATATAAAAATGCACGTAAGGATATTTCAACATCCAATTTTTTGGACGCTTAACTATGATCATAAACCAAATCCTTCTGACTCATTATTGATAAGTATTAAAGGGACTTTCTCGGATCATAACCTAATATAATTTTTTTTTGCATGATCTTTACATCAAATTTGTGAAAAAAAAAAAAAACTTATGACCAAGGTTGGTTGTGAATCCTTTGCATGTGTGATCAAATTTCTCTATAATAATTACTAACTTAGATAAGAGTGAATTTCTTTTTTTAATTCCTGAAATCTTACAGTTATTTTTAATTTATTTTATAATCTTAGTGATAATTTAAAATTTTGGAAGAGATTATAAGGATTGAATACTGTGCTTAATAATAAATACAGCTATGCGCAATCTTCACTTTTATTAAGATGATCGTTGACGCTGGTAAGAGACCATTACATCCTAACGCGGTGGCACACCGCCTCCTCCAAACCTCGTTTACGGCGGCACGGAGTCCGTAGGCGCGGCGGGTTTAGTTACCGCGATTCGAGTATAAGACGTTTTCATGGTTTCCTATTTTTCCGGTCAAACACGCCTTCTCTTCATTCCCGCTCGACGCAAACCCTAACCCTAACCCTTCACAATCTCGGCCGCAACCCTAATCGAGCGCAGGAGAGGAGGAGCCGTCCATGGCTGCGGAGCCGCGGAAGCGGTGCCTCTACGAGGTCCTCGGTGTTCAGCGAGATTGCTCCCAGGAGGAGATCCGCTCCGCTTACAAACGCCTCGCCCTCCAGCTCCATCCCGACAAGGTCGCTGCCTCGGGCACCGTCGACGCAACCTCCGCCACCGCCGCGTTTCAGGAGCTCCTCCACGCCTATGAGGTCCTCTCCGACCCGAAGGAGCGTGCCTGGTACGACTCTCATCGCTCCCAGATCCTATTTTCCGACCCCTCCGCCGCCTCCAAGTCCCACCGGCCCTCCGCCTTCTTTGACCTCGATCTATTCTCTTTCTTCTCCAACTCCGTCTTTTCCGGCTACTCTGACTCCGGCAAGGGCTTCTACAAGGTCTATGGCGACCTCTTCGCTAAGGTCTACGCCCAGGAGATATGGTTTGCAAAGGAATTGGGTTTGGGAGCCGATGCCGTGACTCCTGCTCCCCTTATTGGTAATCTGGAATGTCCGTATACACAAGTTACTGCCTTCTACAGTTATTGGCTCGGATTCTGCACGGTGATGGACTTTGGATGGGTAGACGAGTACGATGCTTCAATGGGACCTAACCGGAGGACAAGACGTGCAATGGAGGACGAGAACAAGAAATTAAGGAAGAAGGCAAGGAGAGAATACAATGATACAGTCCGGGGACTTGCAGCATTTGTGAAGAAACGGGATAAGAGGGTGGTTGATATGATGGTAAAGAAGAAATTGGCCGAAGAGAAGCATCGAGCAGAGGAGAAAGCAAGGAAGAAGGAGGAGGAAAGGAAGAAGATGGAGAAGGCAAAGCTATTTGAAGAGCCCGAGTGGACACAGAGTAACGAGCAGGAGGATGACTTCCATGAGTTGGAAGATGATGATGATGATCATAAAAAGAAGGGCAGGGAGGAGTTCTATTGTGTGGTGTGCAATAAGAAGTTTAAGTCAGATAAGCAGTGGAAGAATCATGAGCAGTCAAAGAAGCACAAGGATAAGGTTGCAGAACTGAGGATGGCATTCAAGGAGGAGGATGAAGAGTTTTTAGAAGAGGAGGGTGACGTTGAAGTCCATGTGAGCTTTGATTATGAACCTCCAGAGTCAGAGGACAGCGATGTGGTTGAGGAGCTTTCTGATAAGTTAAGGGAAGATTTAGAATTTCCAGAGACTAATGATGATGCTGAGCATCTAGGGGAGAGGGATGATGAAGCTAGCATTTTGGAAGCAATGGTAGCAGGGCGTAAGAATAGGAAAAATAACTCTTTGAAACAGCATGATTCATCATTGAATGACATTTATCATCCTGATAATGGTGAGCAAAGCAGCATGGACTATGATAGCCAAAGAAGAGGCCGTAGGCATCGAACATCAAGAACAGGGACCAGCGAAGCTGATTCTGAAGTTAAGAAGGAGAGGGGTGAAACTAGTAGGGAGGATACTGAGGTTAAAAGCCATGAAACAAGCACAGAGTATCACAATGAGGCTTCTTCCTTATTAGTTGAGGAGACAACTGTGATTAATAAAAAGGATCGGCCTACAGGAAAGAATCAGAAGTCCAAAAAACAACAGGTAGATGGCAAAGGTGCAGGAAAGAAAGTTGCACCTGCTGACACAAACAACTTACCAAAAGGAAGGAAACAAAAGGTAAAAAAGTCTTTTATCTTTTTTTTTTAACCAACATTTTTTCTTGATTAACCTCAGAAATGATTATAACTTTTACAATAGTGCAGGATTTTAAGTTGTCTTTTGTTGTCCTTGTGATTTAACATAATCAACAACTCGTGTTCCCATTGACTTATATATAGATGGATTAAAGGATCTGAATCAACAGATGAGATGGAGATGGATTCCTGGAAATATCCTCTAGATAAAAGCTGTTTTATCTTTTCTCCTGGGTTATAGAAGTTCTTTTTTTCTGGTAGGAAGCTCTTTATCTAGTTTTTCCTTTTTCTTGTTTTTCTTTGGTGGGTAGGGGGCTTGGAAAACTGATATCTTGATTGATGATTTTACTCACATAGAACACTTACTGAACCCCTTTTTTTTCTGCTCTGAAAGATTTTGTACTTGTTAACTCCTTCATTGATGATAATTTAGAATGATATTGGAATTGGGATATTCTTCCTAGCTCTGTTAGTGGGTGTTACTTTTCACAATTCTGTAAGATTTAATAATTTGGAACAGAGTTTCTGTAGATTGTCAGCTGACAGATCCTTTTCTGTCAGATCATGGCATGAGGTTCTTGCATTTCATTGTCTTGTGGAAATGTCAGGTTGAAACCCAAGATTTTCTATTGTAGTGGCTTTTGAGATCCATTTGTTAGTCAAAGATAAATGTTATGAAAGGGCTTGAACTTGGATCAGCTTTGTTTCATTGAATGGGAAAATACATAGAGTTCTGTTTATTTACCCAACCATCAAAATGCAAATTCATTCTCAAATGTGCTAAGAGGTTTAGCATTTATAAGGCTTAGACTTGTTCTGGTGATAACTATATGCTCAAAATTATTCTACAATTTTCAGGTACTTATGTTTGACAATTCAAATTCAGTTTGAGGTTAACTTTTGCGATTATTAGTTTTCTTCAGTGAACTGTAAAATTTCTTGAGTTTTTGAAATTGCTTAAACTGTTATCAGCATGGAATATGAGATTCATTGACGGCTTGGAGTGCATTTGGATATTAAGTTTTTAAACATCATGGAGTTTACTAAAGTTGCTCTCTGTAATTTTGTTTGTTAGTTTTAACTCAATAATCATCATAAGCTTGTCAATAATTTTTACCAGGCTAATTCAAAAGCGCCGAGTAATGCATGTGAGACATGTGGGGAGACCTTTGAAACAAGGTAACTTTTCACTCTTTTGTAAACCCTTTGTTACATGTTGTGGTCATCACTTGTCGCTACTCTTTTCCTGGTCGTTTCATTTCCTGCCATGTTCTTGAGCGTCAAGCCCATTATTGTGGTTATGTCAGGAATAAATTGTTTGCACATTTGGGCGACACTGGCCATGCTTCTCTCAAGTCAAGGTGACTTGTTGGATCAAGCAACTATATTTGTGAGTAATTGATGACAATTTTTTCCAGAGGTTATTGGCCTTGCTTTGGGAGCATAACTTTACTCTGTATGAAGGGCTTGTAGGGATATTTATACAAGCCGATACGAACTGGACCGCAATTTTGGGGATTTCAGAAATGTGCAGCGAGATATCTTTTCTTGAGAACTGATAGCTGGATGTTGTTTTTTCAATAAGTGAAATAGAAAAGAAAAAGTGATGGTAAAGTGTGGAAAAACAGAAGGCACTGTCATTCTCAAATTAGAGTTATATTGTTTGTCTAAGCAGTTTAAGTCAATCAAATCGGTATTCATTGTTTTATTTTTCCATATTGGATTTTCCGGGGATGTGTGTGTGTGTAAACTCCTCTATGATAAAGATCTTTACCAGTGGCAATCTTTATTTATTTGTTTATTTTATTGCCCGTAAGATGTCTAAATTTGTGTGCCGGATGCTGATACTGTAAGTTACTGGAAAAGTTGTCCTAATTGTAATTGCTAGATATAATGCTGCTGCTCTTCATCGGTGATATGGGAACCCACACATGGCTATGCACTACCTTCCCTGGTTTTTAGATTGGATTTCCATTGGAGGTAAGTGCAGTTGGTTTCTTTGAGATGGCTTTATGCAATATCTAGTCATTGACCAATCGAATATGTTTTGTCTCAAAGTTTGGTGATGTGATGCATTTGAAGACAAGGTCAAAAGAAATCTGTTTTTGGGGTGTACTATTGGCCTTGCTATTTCAGTGAAGGCTTCCAATTGTAATGTTATGCAGCATTTCTCCTTCTCAAGTTCTATGATCGTTGTTGTTTGAGGCACCAAAATCTGTATTGAGGTTGAGGAAGTACATTTTGACGATCGGGTTAGGAAGTCTGTGCGCTGCTTCCAATTGTAATGTTGTGCAACATTTCTCCTGCTTAAGTTGTTCTATGATCATTGTTGTTTGAGGCACTAAAATCTGTATTGAGGTTGAAGAAGTACATTTTGATGATCGGATTAGGAAAGTCTATGCGCTACTTCCAATTGTATTGTAATGTTATGCAACATTTCTCCTGCTCAAGTTCTGTGATCATTGTTGTTTGAGGCACCAAAATCTGTATTGAGATTGAGGAAGTACATTTTAAGGATCTGATTAGGAAGTCTGTGTGCTATTGTAATGTCATTATGCAACATTTCTCCGGCTCAAGTTGTTTTAAGGCACCAAAATCTGTATTGAGGTTGAGGAAGTACATTTGGGGATCGGATTAGGAAGTCTGTGCCCTACTTGTGTGGAAGGATCTCTGGAAGGGAGAAGGCAAATCAGATGGGGAGGGCTACTTGTGTAGAAGGATCTCTGGAAGGGAGAAGGCAGCTCATATGGGGGAGGAACTGAGTTCAACTTTGTTGTGTCTGAATCAAAATTTCATTAATGTTGTACTCGAATGTTATTCTTTCCAACTGCACAAGAGTTTGTCTTTTTCCAGGTAGTAAAGAGATGAGATCACAAACAAAAGGCTAATATATGGTTACAGATGGTATGCTAAGTACATACCATATAAAATAATTACAGCAAGTTAAAAGGTCTTCGTCATTTGGATGTATTTATTGAATGTCACATTGACCATCTCAGTGTAGATTATTAAGAATGCGGCAGCCACTTCGTATCATGCATAATGGTTGCATGGCTGGTTTGCAATCGTGTGTACCGGTAGTAATATCGATCAAAGCTTGCATTAGTATCACGTAGTTTGCAATCTTATGTACCGGTAGTAATATCGATCAAAGCTTGCATTAGTATCAAGTAGTTTGCAATCTTATGTACCGGTAGTATATCAATCAAAGCTCGGACTAGTATCAACAAGGTTTACGATCTTATGATCTTATGTATCGTACCGGTAGTAGTATCAACAAGGTTTACGATCTTATGTATCGTACCGGTAGTATATCGATCAAAGCTTCGACTATTTATAATCTTATCTACTAGTAGTATATCCATTAGAATTAGTTAAAGACTATTTGTA
The DNA here is from genome assembly GCF_036884655.1 of Musa acuminata AAA Group. NCBI lineage: Eukaryota > Viridiplantae > Streptophyta > Magnoliopsida > Zingiberales > Musaceae > Musa > Musa acuminata. Next base: position 18,958,149 of record NC_088338.1, read on the forward strand.
ATATCCATAAGAACTCGGATTAGTATCGTAATGACATATAGCGAATGTCAATATATTGATATATAGCGAATGTCAATATATTGGCACATATTAAATTTTAAGAACTTAAAAAATCTGAAAACAATAAAAAAAATCCATCGCGAATCCATCATGTATGCGCTATCCTATTTATCAACGTACACTAGCTTTCAGAGCAGCAATTACTATCATTTTTACTATACGGTACCTATCGATGTTACAAATGCTGACATGCTTAATAACAATCATTATTTCCATCATTTTTGAAAAACAATATATATATATATATATATATAAGAATTGCCTGAAAATTACTTGGTTTTGGTAATAATAAAAAATAATTTTGTTTGAATTTTTAATTTTAATTTTAATTTTTTTGTATTTTTCCTTGCCCAATCTGTTTAATTTGGTGATCAGGATCTGGCATTACATACTTGGTTCGCTTGTGGCATCAGCAACACACGCAGACTTCTTCTTTATCTGACCAGTAAAGAATTGCTCCATGCAGATAGATACAACCCATATAGATTAGACATTAAGCTAAAAGGGAGGTATGGCAGCCTCATCAACCCATATGATACAATGAATCATTGCCTCCCTGGATCACTTAAGAGAGAGAGAGAGAAGGACAAGTTCCATGAAAAGAAAAAGAGCATAAAAGAGGGAATCAAAGCCCCACTTTTGTTGCCACTAAACAACAAAACACTGGTGGGGGGAACGTCTGTAGATGGATCCCTCGTTGGCCACCTATGTTCATCACATGACTTGTGGACCCTCATCTGCTCATCGATATGCTTTCAATTCCTCGAAAGATGTGATTTCAGACAGCCTACTACAAGTGTGAACTCATAACCTCAACAGGAACACGGACGAGAGAAAGAGAGTTGATAGGAGTGAGGCCACCTCAGCCCCTGGGAGCAAGCCCCCATCACTACCATCAATGCTACTGGTTGTACCAGTGGGGCCCAGTCCTCCCAGCACCCCTCCGGTCCCCGTGGGGGTGGCGCCTGTGGTTGGAGGGCTGAAGGTTGTAGGAGTCGTCGTCGTGGTTGGGGGAGTGGTGCTTGTGCTTGTCGGAGTGCCGATTGCGGGGGTGCTGCTCGTTGGGGTGGTGGTTGTTGGAGTGCCGGAAGTTCCTGCAACACTGACAAAAAAAAAACAAAGAATTGGAAGAGAAACAAGGTTTAGATATGAACAAGCAGTAAAATGAAATTAAAGCGAGATAAACAAGAAGAACAACTGGCACGAGCACATAAAAGCATGCAAAAGCAACAACAGCTTTTGCAAAAAAAAGATTCCCCAATGGCTCATGAATGATTGAACCATAGAGGAAGAAAAGAAGCAAAAGGAACATACTGGCTTCATAAAGAAGATTATGACAAAAGCAACGGGCCGCTTGGCAGATCAAATAGAAACATGACATTTTAGATTATGTTCCGTAGCCTCAATCAGACAGGTGGAGGATTTAGATATTTGGGGAAAAAAAACATCAATATATCATAGTGGTTGATATATGCTCATTTGGAGTGGAAAAGCTAAAGATGGGGTAGCAAGGAAAGGAACATAAATAAAAGAAAGAAAGAAAGAAAGAAAGAAAGGCCGGATCTTTTGACTCATCAGGGGTTGTACAATCACCACAACTTTAAGAACCATCCAAAGCAAAAGGCCTCTTCAAAGAATTCAAAGCTGCTTTAAGAAAACAATGGCTATCATTCAAAGCTGCTTTAAGAAAACAATGGCTATCTTCTGCACAAATCGAAGAAAAATATACCTGGAAGTCGCAGGGTATGTGCAACCATTCCCCCCTGCAAAACCAAAGAGGATGATAGTACGAGTGGCTCAGTGGTAATGTAAATGGAATGTGTCTTGGAATAGGGGGGAGAGGGGACTTTGTTTACCTGGATCTGTTGATGTAAGAGAGGCAGTGCCTGCAAAGTCACAGGCTCCTTGGGCCTGACCCTTCCTCTGGTAATAGCTATTGGCAGCGTAAGAGCAGTGGGCGAGCACTGTGTTGGGGTTGTAGCATGCCCCATTCTGAATGATAGGAGTGCAGTCAGCCCCAGCTCCACAAGCATAGTCCAGTGCCTTTTGCAGAGCAGTGTTGCTCATATCAGATCGGCACACACACCAAGCAGCATCTTCAAAATGGAGCAGAGGTTAACCAAGAAAACAATATTTAACTAGGATCAACCTTAACTATATATATATATATATATATATAATGAGACACAACAAAGAGAAAAAGAGAGAGAGAAAGAAACAGATGAACAGGCAGAGATTGATTAGTACCCACAATAGTTGATCTCATGTGTTTTGAGTCATTAATCTCTCTCTGCCATCAGATGATGAAAAAAATAGAAACTAGTAAAACATGTCAACCAAATAGGTGCAGGCAGGACGGTTGTCTCTCGAGGACTCGATTCTGAAGAAAGAACCAGAGGAGGTAAGATAGGCAAGGAAGAAGCAGAAACATGCAAGGAAAACAAATTCGACTGAGTGCTAAGAAACAAGAGGTGGCTTCACAACCTTAACCACTTAGCTCACATGATCAGGAAATCCTCTGCCTATCTTAAACAACAAAGACAAAGAAAAGGCAGAAGAATTCAATGAGGGGGAGAAGCCTAAAGCTTACCTGAACCACTAGACATGGCGACGGCGAGCACGAGGAGCAGGAAAGTAGCCATTTCTACAGCAGCAGCAGCAGCAGCAGCAGCAGCAGCACACACACAGAGAGAGAGAGAGAGAGAGAGAGAGAGGATTTGCAGCAACCCAGCAAGCTTATTAGGTTGGCTTGTGAGGGGTGTCAATGGATGCGAACAAGAATCATGCTTGGGTGAGTGCTGCTGCTTACATATCATCAGATGGATTTATTTCTTCGCCCACACGATTGTTTACTGTTAATGCCACCACACTGTGTCTGTGTCCTCCGTCGTCGAGCCTCTTTTTACTTTTGGGTTGTAGCATGTGACCTTGGGAGAATGAACAGTGCTTTTCTGCCATGGGTTGTGCATCAGAATTTGGAACATGCAGCAGCTCCTCCAGACACGTATAACTTATCTTGTTCTGCACTTGTTGAGTCGTCAGTGTGATGTGAGCAACGTGTCAGTTGTGGTTGGCCATCAGAACCCAGAATCGACAGTTGCTCCAGCAATGTCATCTTTGTAATCTTCTGCTCATAAGTTGGCCAGAGCACTGCATATATCTTTTTGCACAATCATGCAGTTCACTTCATCTCCAGTAGTCCAAACCCTATCAGCTTGAGCTTGAGGAGAAATTAGTGTGTTAAGGATATTGTACCCCATTGTTATCAGTCATCTGTTGAGTCACTGGAGCAAACAATTCTTTATGCGAAATCTGCTACTTTGAACAACTTAAGATGAGCCCTTGCAGAGACCTGTTACATTGAAGTGACAGCATAGTTAAAACAAGGTTTGGTTAACTTCAAGATCAAACAGAAGCATGCATTAAATGGAGAAGAGAACTCAACTAGATTACCAAGCTCAGGATATGCTTGTCGATAAGATGTGGCATCTGCACAAGATTATGAAATCATATATATATATATATATATATAGCAGCAATAATGATCATTCATGATTGTTAGAAATCATGATTTAAACTCCCCACCACCTTAAAAAACATGATGGAAAACCCTAATCTTATTTAATCATCACACTAATATACAAAGACCTAACTTGAAAAAAGGAAAACAAGAACACGTCGCCTTGGCTACGTGTAAAACTATTTTACCCCATGTTCATGTTTCAGCATACGGCTTATGCATGAAGATAGGTGGGCATAGACAAAGATTGAGGAACAGGGATGGAGATTTGCAAGAACAAAAAAATAATCAATGATCTACAATCTACAATGAGAGACAGTACATTGACAGGAAGATTTCTGGGCACCGAAACTGCGGTGACATGTCCCTGTGGCAAAGTTGTCTCGGAAGCAACCGAGCCCATAACTCCATCTATCCGACTCCTGCCGTGGAACTTGCCCAAGCAGTTCGCGATGGAAAACTTCTATAACTCCTGGCAATACAGTAGTACGTCCAACATTGAGGTCCTCCCATCCGATCTCAAGTACAGTAAGTAGTCAATGACAAAAATATGAGAGCAACAGAGTTATTGTTGCCCCTCTTCTTTCCTGTACAGCAAATAATGGCACTTCTTGAATCATGACTACTACATGGAGATTTACTGGTGGTTCAATTCAAACAATGCAAGGTATTGTTTTGCATTTGTTTATTCTCATGCGCGTTCGTATTCAGATGAAAGTAAATCTCTAATATTAGTCTCCGGTCATCATCTATTATGCAAGCAACAAACCAGAATCTTCTTGCGTTTCTATTTTCAATTCCAAATCTAAGTGTACTTTCACACATCTCCCATGCGGATGATGAAATTATAATCTGGAATACACTACCACTCTCACATATTATAGGAAAGGAGAAATTTTTAGAACTTCAAACAAAAAAAAAGAAAGAGAAAACAAATAATAAAATTTAAATTTCTTAAAACGAGGACTAACCAAATCAATCATTTCATCCACCATTTCTGTGTGATCTTTACGTCTGTTTTTTCTAACAAACACTCCAAGGGATATCACATCATTTATCTATCCTTACAGAGCATCTTCAGTCAAACTTCTCTTGACACTCACCTTCCACTTTCTTTGTTCATAGACAATCTTTGGCACAACTAATTGAAGGTACTTGTTTAGTTGCTAGGTTCAACGTACAGCTAATCATTTTGGTCAGGTTCAAGTTATAATGCCATAGCCTGTTGAGTCATGGTGGGCCCCAAAAAGCCATTGGGCAAAATAAATTTTGATTAACAATCAAAACTAAATGCAACCTACAGTGAAATTTAGCACACAATTCTAACCATGTGATATATTTTTAACAGCTATGATCATCACATTTTATGCAGCTTAGAGACAACAAAACAAAATACCCAGATACAGTGAATAGTCATATCTTCCTCCCCACCCTTCTCCCTTCCTCTCCGCTCCCCCGTATCTGAAACAACATCACCACCCATGGCAGCCAGTGTCTCTCCCTTGCCACTGAGGTCTGCCCATAAAGCATATACAGGAGGCAGGGCCTATATTACTGCTTGAGACATAGCAACAATGCTCGCAGAAACAAGGGAATGGCGTCACTGGGGCTCAACAGACCTCTAACGAATCTCTCACATAAAATGGTGAAATCCTTAGCAACCCAACTTGAACTCAAATGCATAACACAGCCCGCTGTGATGATGCTGGCCAAAGTAGAGGCAAGACCAAGGCCCCCTGAAGTGGAGACAAAGTTCATCTTATATCTTGAGCCACAAGTCATGGCAGCAATGCTCGCAAACACAGAGGGATACTCTTGGGGCAGTGGCAGGTAGGAGACTCCTGTTCTCAAACAATGATGCAAGAATTCAGAGTTCTGCAACATGTTCCCTCAACTGTTTTTGTTCAACTTACCTCAACATGGCAAGGGTTTCTAATCCCATTTTCAAATAATTTCCCCTTCAACTTCATATTCCTTCAAATGCATTTAGTTTCGTGTTACTCCTTTGTGGAAAAAGTGGAAAGTTTCTCATACAAATTTGAATATTTTAATCCCTAAGGTTTTCTCCCCTTTCCCACTAATCCATTAATTTGATGAAGTCCAAGCTCTTTAAACCAAATGGTAGTAGACTCATCTAACTTTTCTAAATCAATCAAAGTCTACTCCCATTTTTTATATAGGAATATACCAAAAATATAATAATCTCCCACATCCAGGAGCTTGAAGTTTTCGCTAATGCCCAACATAACTCGAAATCTAATGAGTTAAAAAACGTTAGGCGCCAAGGTCGCAAAATGCCCGAGGCACTGGGCGCTTATCTGAGCGAAGCGAGACACTCTAAAATATTAAAATATAATAAAATTTTATTTTAATATTTTAAAATATTCTCTACTGTTAATAGTAGAGTGTGAGAAGGAGACCGAGGTGAGAAGCTGAGTCACGGTGAGGACTTAGTCGCGGATAGGAGGCTGCTATTTGAGAGCAGCGATAGCAGCGGGTGGCACCGGAGAGCAGCGACAATGGCAGCGGAGAGCAGTGATAGCGACAGCGCTAACGGGTGATAGCGGAGAGCAGCAGTAGCAGAGAGAGGAATCAGCAGTGGCAATGGAGAGCAGCGACAATAGCAGTGGAGAGTAGCGACAGCGGAGAGAGGCAACGATAGTGGCAGCGACAATGACAGTAGAGAGCAGCGATAATGACAGCAGAGAGAGGTAGCGACAGCGGCAATAGAGAGAAAATGTCAGTGGCGGAATCACAAGTAGGGTTGGGGGAAGTCATGAGGGGGAGGCTGCGAACCAACTAACGCAAATGCGACCGAACCAAACCTAAAAAGCTAGTTCAGTTGCCTGGTTTAAATCGGGCGCTGGCTTGAAGTGCCCGACGACTAGGCTTGGGCGAGCATGCGTCTATTGGATTAGTTATCTCATTAGATTAGGTATCGTAAAGGGTCCATGAATGGGGTTGAAGACACTAAGATGTTGAACCTCACATGCCCTATGTTAGGGTTTGATCCTGACAGTGATTTCAAAAGGCGCTCGCATACTCGCCTTGCCTTGCCCGAGCACTTAGGCGAGTATGCAAGCGCCTTTTGAAATCACTGTCGGGTTCAAACCCTAACATGGGGCATGTGAGGTTCAACATCTTAGTGTCTTCAACCCCATTCATGGACCCTTTACGACACCTAATCTAATGAGATAACTAATCCATTAAGCTCATCACTCGAAGAGCCTGATAGAAGACAACAGACATATTTAGTCAGTTAGTCAAAGTCTTCTTTCATTTCTAACGTGGGACTAAACTAGAGATATTACATCAGTGAAGATACTATGTGAAATAGTTCCTAATACTACTTTTGTCCATTTGATGATTAATATTATACAACATAATAGAGGTAATGAGTTATGTATTAGTTCTCACTATCAAGGTTTGACGTACCAAAGCATACCGCTCGGTACGGGTGATATGTACCAGTCCGATAGAGGACCGGTATAGGCGGTACATCGATACACCTCAGTATATCATGTGTCGGTATAGCTCGGTATGCATCATCCCGATAGCTGGTCGGTACACCGATACAAACCGGTAATATAAACCATGCTCACTATAACTTTTGCTGGAATAAGCTCATGCAAATGCACGTGCCACACGCTAATTACTAACAAATGCACATAGGATTTTGGAAACCTATATAATTAGTCAATATATAAAAAACTATCAAACACAATGATCCGATCTAAATCTGGAAATCCACATGTAAATGTATTGTTCAGAGATTTCCCTGCATAAGATTAAAATCAACAGAAAAGATACACTAATAAGTAGTAAGCAAAGCAAGTAAAATGGAAAAGATTTTCACAAGGATCATCTACAAATGAACATACCTTGAGAACATGCTTTCAAGCCTGTTGGACCTTCCACTAAATTCTTCCACAATATTTGAGAAAATACAGTCCGCCACCAGAGAAGACTTAAACATTCTGGTTATCTTTAAAAAACAAAAAGAAATCATTTTAGAACATGACTCAACGATGCACAACACAATAAACATCTGCAAAACATATGTAAAAAAAAGTAACAATATTCCATATTGAACTCCTCAGATTTTATATGAACAAAAACTTACAGATCACCATCAATTAAACAAGAATCTCTTTCTGATGAATAGATCTTGTTGCATGAATCAGAAAGAGCTGATTTAGCAACAGAGTAGGTCACTTGTTCATAAGCTGAAGTTGCATCCACATTAAGCATTGTAGCTGGTAAAGCTGGTAAGAGTTGTTGGATCATCTGAGTTGTCAGAGTTAGCCTTCTTCGTGATGAAAGCATTGATGGTCCATTAATAACTTCAGCTTCATCACCAACCTAGTATCAAACACACCCATTAACTTCTCAGTTTTCACCAGGTGCTGACAGAATATAGAGCAATAGACTACTTAACCTGAAATGACGAATCAACTAACTTTCTCAATCAAACTATTGGAAGCCCAAGTCTAATACAGCTCAGTCATACAATAAATTATTTAAAAAAAATCAAAATTAACAAAATGTTCAAAGCTGAAACTTAAGTTGCACAAGAAATATCAAGTACAAAACTAGTATAAATTTTCTGATGGATAGTGTATTCATTTGGTTATTTCATAACATAATAAAAGTATTCATCATAGTGCTACTACTGAAAACCAACATCTGGTACCTTTGTAAACCTTGTGAGATCTCATGCCATGGACGTAGCTCTGAGGCTGCACTCTTGCGCTTTTTTGACATTTGAACAACACCATGATCCATGACAATGGGAGGCAGCGCAAGGGCAGATGATTCATTGGTAGCTATAGTTCTGGCCAATGTACTTTGCCCAATGGTACCAACTTTGCTGTTATCAACTATATGTTCTAGTATAGAACTATTTTCTGTGCTCTGAGGAACTTCTGCAAAAAAGTGAAATTGAGTGGCAGATTTGGGACTCTGTCCATCATGTTTAGCCATTCCCTTGTTGGTTTCATAGGTTTTATGCATTTCTAATAAAGAAGAGGTCATCTGAGAATCTTGGAGTGCTGAGAGTGCATTTGATTTTGAAGATCATGATCTTCTGCAATAGATGTTATTTTTGAATCTCTCTCATTCTTCTTTGAAGAAAAGCATAACATTTTGACATCTGATGGAAATGAACTCTGTGAACTTGCAACAAGTTTCCCTTCTGCAGGATCCTTGAAGAGTGTATTCTGCCTAGAAGAAAATCTCTGACTTACATTATGCTCCATTTGATAAGCATTAGATTTAAAGTCAGCTCCTTTAAGCCTGTGTCCTTAGGTCATGTTCGAATTGGAATCAGCATCCTTCATGGATTGCATTTGTTGCAGTAGGGAGTAATTTCTCTTTTGAGATTCTGTAGGTACTAAAGTGCTTCCAGAGAAACAAGCATCACTTCTAGAAGAAGTAATATTTCTAATTGGAGCATGTACTGCCTGAGGGTGAAATCCTGAACCATTACCTTTGCTCTTGTCAACATCCTGTTGGTGTTGGACCAAATATGGAATGTAGACATTAGAATCTCCATCAAACAGATTACTTTTTAGTGGTTCTTCCTCATCGAAGAGAGCATTGTTAGCATACTCAGCTTGCTTTGGTTTTAAGAAATTGGCTACAACTTAATGATCTCCGTCCCGTGAAATGGAATTCAGACCTACTTCAGACAGAGCACTTTCTTCCTGATTTTTACCTCAACCATCTGTATTTTGCAGGTCCAACAAACTTGTATTCTTACCATGATTTATTATTGTCTGAAGTATGCTTGGAGCAACACTGTGAAGCTGCAGACCAGCTAAGCAATGTCGAACTGATAAATTTGGTGACACATCGTGCAACATTTTTGAGAAGCCAACTTGCTGAGACCTGCCAGTAAAAGGATGTTGAGGGCCTTATCTCGTCTCCTTAACAGGGAGTTGAAGATCAGAACTTTTAACATGAAAACCCCCAGCATTTATTGCCTTCCTAAGATCCATCTTTGGTGGATAAGCAAGGTGAAACTCTATCAGCTGGAATAGGAAATGGCGTCTCAACAGACTGATCAACTGCATCTCCGTTATGATTTATAGGTGGCTGCCTAAGGAGCATATCATTCTTAACAAGTGTGCTTAAATCAGCTTGGCTACCAAGGGAAACATCACCAGTTTTATCCGTTACTTCATGATAACTGGAACAAGATACATCTTCTTCTTGCTCTTGCAGCTGCTTCTCTTCCTGAAAATGATTTCCGACATAAGGAAAGTCAAAGAGAACATGAGGCTCCTTTGATTTCTTGTCCAGAAATGTTCGATCTATTTCTCCAGTTTTCTACTTGAGATGCTTCACAAGGAAGAGACCTAGCTGATGCAAAAGTTGACAAAGGTTGAGCCATATGACCTGCATTTTGATCAAGTGGCTGCCTATGGTTAATTAAGCAGGTCTGAGGAGGAACCTCAGAGTTCAAAAGTGGTTGCTTTTGAGATGGTTGGTTTAGCCACAACCCAAAACCCTGCAAGGTAGAAGACGGCCTAAATTGAGGGTGACAAGCATTAGCAGCAGCTTGTGCAGGTCTAACAGGTGCATTAAACTCATCACCATTCCTTAACTGATCAATTTTGCGAAGAAGCTCAACAACATTTTGACCGAAAGAGATCATGATAATGCAAGCATTAGAACAAGACAGCAAACAAGCTGATGCCAAATCCAGAAATTTTCATTAATCATGGTAACAGAAAAAAAATATATTATAAACATGATAGAGAATGCATTAAACAAAAAAGATGCATGTGAAAAAGTCTGGATATGTAAGTGATATAATCCGGAAAAACATAGATACACTTGTGTTAGATAAAATTGTATTCAATTTTCTAGAAATTTTTAGATCAAAATTATACAGCCACTACATTCTTCTATCTACAGATTAATGGCAGGAGTTTCACAATTTTATTTTAGATAAAGAGACTCAAATAGGTTCATTTAGAATTCCTTTAACATAAAGTTGTCAAATTGATTAGTTTTCAATTGAATTAAAGTATGATTCAGACAATAAAAAAGAAAATTGAATCAATATGCATTTTTAAATCCCCTATTTTTCAAGTTTGAGAGTGACAAAAGATTTAATATCTTAAAGAAAAAAATGTTCAACTGACAAGGGTTTTGAACTAGCTTTCATTTGTCATTATTTCCTAATTTTGAATTCATTAAGTGGTGAGTTAAGTAGTTAAAAGTCCAAATTGCCAAGTCTTTTATTGTCTTTTTTTCCTCTATTTTGAATAAATATTGTGCATTCAGAAATATAAGTTGATATTGTCATTATAAGGAAACTCTTGACCATAGGTGTCCATCTTCTTCCTTCCAAGTCTGCATCTCTATTCCCCACTCTCTGCTTCTAATGCTACAAACGAAAGTTGCAGATTACTGTTTACTTTAATTTCAGGTCAGAATGAAAGGCACCTGCATTAAGCAAATTTAATACCCTTGGACCACTGTAATACACTAGGCTTTCTTTCTCCCCACATGTTGGACACTGAACACTGATCACCAAAGATAGCTTTGATCATGAAAGTCTATTGCTATCATCCTGCCACTTCTAAAGGTGTCCAAACAGTTAGAAAGAAAAAAAAAGAATCTGTAAAAACCACTAATAAGATTTAAAAACTATGATCCTAAAACATTATGATTAAGCTATCAAAAAATATTATGAACACATACTAAGTTGACAAAGAGACTCCTAAAACAAAAATGAGCATTAAAGAGCAGAGGAGCAAACTTGAGCCAAAGCATACCTTGATTGAGAAATGCTTCTCAGAAAATTGAGCAGTTATTCCATCAAAAGAACCACTCAAGACATGGGTAAGAATGTTATCTCTAGGATGCAGTTCTTTTGGTCCATTAGCATTTGGCAATTCTCTGTAAATTTAGTACAAAAGCACCATAATAGTACAAAAGCATCAAAACGTTGAAACACATGCATTGTGAAGACTAAAGAAGTAAATTGTTGGACAGCAATAAAATCCAAATTAAATAATATATTTTCATTTACCTCTGTCACATCCATGTGATTGTTCAAAACATCATGGTTATCAAACTTTGAGTTTCCAACATTCTTTGTCACCACATTTTTTGATCCTTGAAAAACCACATCTGCTGGTCGTTGAAAATTTAGAAGGTGACTTGAAGGGAAAGAAGATTCCATATTTTTTTGCTCATATTGAGTTAAGGACTTTTGGTTCCCTAGAAGAGAATTCTCTACCGAGTCTCCTTCATAGCAACCATATAGTCAGTCTTCTCCTGAAAAAACATGTGGAAATCTATGTTTGCTGTCATAGGTGTTGACCAATCTTTTGTTGTTGCTGCCACTTGATGTTTCCAAATGTTGCAATGTCCTGCTTGGCTGATTCGGACTTCCAATATTTTCATTGCCTTGAGAATCTGCACATGCATCATGGGTGAAATCTTTTTCAAAAACAACTTGATGTCTATTAGTAATCTTCTGATTTGTTTCCTAAACTAAATTAGAGTTGTTTGATTTTGTACTAGAGCTAAAGCTACACATTTCAGTCTCCACCTCCTGTGAATTGCCAATATTAGATCTGAATGGTTGCATTCCACCATTTAGATTAACATAACTGGTGGCACCCAGCTTCCACTCATTGTCATGGGTTTCATGTACAAGTGAAGAACCATCTCCATCAGCCACCAATGGGTAGCTGGTATTCAAGCCATTTGGTCTACTATCACTATTCTGCCTATTAATACTGGAAAAGGACATGCTTTCTTCCTGAGTCCAACTGCCCACTATAATCTGTGACTTAAATTTGAAGTCTTCAGAACTGTTTTCCTTCTGTTCATATCTGTGCCCTGCCCATATTTTCATTAGTTACTGACATTTGTAATTGACCACCTTCTAGATATTGTTTTTGCTCCTGATTTCCAAGAAACTGTATCTTGTTAGCTTCTCCAGTAAACTGATGAAAAGACACATTGGGAACTTCACTTGGTACCCCCATCATCTTCTTCGTTTAAAGACTTCAAATTATATTGAAAACTAGGAATAGTATGGAATTTGAGTCCCATTGGCATCATAAAAGAGGCGAAGAGGGGAAACATGAATTCTGCAAGTTGCTATCACTCCAAGCATCCAGCAGCTTCCCACTATCGGTAGATGTATCTGAATGTATTCAAGCGACTCCATTCTTCAAGGACACCCTGCACCCTGTTCACTGCTAGAAGCTTGTACAGCCTCTTGCATAAGAGCGCTCCAGCTCCCACGCTGGATGTAAGGGATTGAGCCAAAATATTCATTCAGTAAAGGATCACCACGTGGATAGCCTCCCATGAAAGAATCAAGACTCCCTCCAAAAGAAGCTCCCCAGTTATCATTGTCATTGGTACCAAACGAGATCTTATCTTCTTAAGGGTCTAGACTAGCCACACCACTGGAAATCCCTACTTGCACTGCCTGTTTTTCCTGTAAATCACCTGGCCAATCATCTTGGTCCTCCCTATGACAAAATTCCACAACTTGAATATTATGTTTCATATAATTTGCTTGGTGAAAATTTCCCAACGTAACATCACTGCTCAAATCTTGCATGGGGTTGTGTCCTAGAAAACCTTTTCCTTGAAAGCTCCATCTGGTAACTTAAACTTTCCTCCATGCAGCCTTGTCAGGAAAATACTGATCAATTTGAAAACTGTCATATGGATCAAATGCCTCTTCTATCTGGTAGGCTGCTGCCTTTCTCATCAAACCAGTAGCATCATTAGACATCCCAATGAATTGAGAATACTTATTTGTAATGGGTTTGTTACCATAGACAGGCATGCCATTAAAGGACTGATCAAGTTGTTGTCTGTATTGCGTCTGGAATTTTGTTATAAAAAAAAGTGTGACCATTTGTGGGATTCTGCATGGCACATGAGCCACCTGACTGTGCGCAGTTCATATTGCCAGAAATTAACATCTGAGAGTTATTAGGCAGTATGGGCATGCTTCCAACAAAATTATTGGGTCATGTAAGTTGACATATCATTAACAGGCATATTATCTATTACTGTAGGTAAATGAGATGAGTGGCGGAAAAAAATTCAGCAGTCTTGCTCCCTGTTCTAGTTGATGACATTGCTGATGTCTCTGAAACTTTTGCAATTGCTTGTACATCAATTGTTGTTGCCACAGCTGCATGTCGCCAACACTGGGTTGCTGCTCAGGATGAGGTTGTGACATCCCAATTAGGTGGGTATATCCAGGAAATGTTGGTAGCAGAATCACCTCTATAATCTCCACCTGATTCCTTAATTGAATAAAGAACCATAATAAGTTCATTACAATGGGTCATAGATAACTAACTTGAAAAGGATTGCCCCAAGAAGAAACTCAAAATGATGAGGTACTTTCATCCCACGATCAGAAACCACAAGAGTTATGAAAGAACTATATACCAAGCTAGATTTATAGTAAGTCAATAACCAGTGCACCTTTATTGCACCTCTTTGTCAGTGCCGTCAAGAACACTTCTCCACAATGCCTGACATCAGAAGAGGTTTGTTTCCAGGCAAGGAACACCTAAGAGGACAATTCTGAATCCACAAACTGCAAACAATGATCCAGATGCAGTTTAAGGTTGACTGTCAAAATATGTCCCAGAATCTATGGCTCACAGAAAGGCAGCAGCAGTCTGACCAAAAATCTTGCTACTACTGAATGCATTTATTGCTGAACACAGTCACAGTCCCCCTGCGTGGCCATAAAAGAAAACATGCCACATGCTGGCAGCAAACAAAGCAGGGATCCACCATGTCCTGGTGGATCATCGACCAAAATGAGATAAGAATCAGATTGATTAGGTGGCATCTTTTGCCCAGTGACCCTATCTGCAGTTGTTAATTCATGCCAAAACACTTCTGTGTATTAGTGAGAGAGAGATTTGTGAGGGACAGTAGAGTGAGAAAACCAACAAAAGGTTATGTACTCAAATATTTTGGATACAGACCTTCACAGGGGAAACTGCACTTGTCTCCTCGACCTCGTGCCTACTGACTCTATGTTGTCTTATTTCACATGCTCATATATCTATGTGGATATCTATGTGTGAGAGAGAAAACAATATAGAGAGGGGAATGAAGACCAAAAAGAATAATGTACTTCCAAGAAGATTGGATACTGCTCTTTTTCTTTAACCAGGATCTCCACTTGCCTCAAGCTAATGCCAACTGGCAGTAGTATGCACTTCTCATTCCCTTCTCCCCCAAGCAAATGAAAAGGACTAAAGAATTGAGAGTGATTTTTTTTTTTCATTTTAAGAATAAGTGGTAAGGCAAGCACTGATCCTATGATCTTGTGATGATTTAACAAAATCCTTAGCAGTTAAACTAATCAACAATTTTAACATCTAAAGAAAGTGAAGAGTGAAGTAGCAAGTTAGAATGTCACAACTTAAAAATTTGTTGGATGAGGTTATAATTTTTTCAACTTTTGATAAGTAAGTTTGACACACCACCGATAAGATCAGCTTTTCCAATCCACTAGGTTTGTATATAGAATTATTGATTAGAATTCCACTTACAAGCATATCACGAATGCGGTGTATTCAAACTCGGGAGAAACAATATATTCACATGGTATTTCCAACTTAGTAGGAACTGTTAAGAAATTAAAATATATTTTAAAAGATCATAAATTAATATCTTGTCTTTTAAAGAGAATTAGATATAGTTGTAGGGATAAAGAATTCTTAGTTTAAAAAAGTTAAAATATATTTTAGAAGATCTCAAATTAATATCTTACCTTTTAAATAAGATTAAATAAAGTTGTAGAGATTAGATATTCTTGTATTTCTCATCTATAAATAGGTGGCATCTATATGTGTAGATCCATCCAAGCCTTAATTATTCAAGTCTATAAGGCTGAAGTCTAAGAGTCGTCCAAGATTTGTAAGTGTTTTTCTTTTTTAGAAGTTCAATATAGTTTTTCTTTTTTGTCTTGGTTTCTTCTTTTTCTATTTGGTTTGATCCTGGGTTAGTAGCAAGGTCCGCAATACCGTACCGTACCGGAGTTTCGACCTGGGCTCGGTACCGGTACGGTATTGCGGAAGAGTTGCACTTGCATGTGATCTCTCCTTTTCTTCACATAGTATCAGAGCCAAAAGGGTGATAATATGTGTTTCAAGATCTCCTTAGTGAAGAAGATAACCTTTTTCGATTACGAAATATTATAGTCGAGTTGGTAGATTTGGTATTAAGCTTCTTAATCAGTCTAACTATAAGATCTAGAAGACTTATTTAGAGTCCTATCTTATAGGGAAAGGTCTCTAGGACGTGGTTGGTGGCAATGCAACAACAACACCAGATGTTGTAGATGAAGACGCCATGAAAAGATGGAGAACTTTAAATGCAAAGGCTAAATTTGTATTAAAGAGATCTATTTCTCATGATCTCTTTGAACACATTATTTATTGCAAATCAACTTTAGAGATTTGGATAACTCTTAATGCATTATTCAACAAAAAGAATATGGTTTGGCTTTAGTATTTAAAGAATGATTTAGCAAATACTATCCAAGGTGATCTCTCAAATTTTCAGTATTTTTTGAAGACTAAAAATTTATATTCACAGATACCAATCTTAGGTCCTGACGAGTCTATTTCTGATATACGAATAAAACGTTATATTATTCATGATCTTCGAAAATAATATATTCCTTATGTTACATCTATTCAAGAATGGATTCAACAACTATCTTTAGTAGAGTTGGAAAATCTTCTTGCCTCTCAAGAATCCCTAGCTTGTCAAATAGCAAGAGTTTCTATTTTAAAGGGAGATGGAGATGTTTTTTTTATAAATAAAAAAATGATAATGATAACGATAAAGAGAAGAAGGATGATGCTAATAGCAAACAAAAGTCTTCTTTGAACAATCGTACAAATCAAAAAAAGATTAAGTGTTATAAGTGTGACAAGTTTAACCATATCAAGAAAAATTATCGTGTGAAGATTAAAGAAGAAAACATTATAAATAAAAAAAATTCTAATATTACTGATGAAGATTGGGGCAAGTGCTTTATGGCTGAAACTACTGAGGTCATGACATTTATTAATTTCGAATATGACTGGATTGTTGATTCATGATATGGTCATCGTCTCACTGGTGATGGTATTAAATCCATAAATCTTCGTCAATATGAAGGTAATAATGCAATTATTATGGCAGATAATGATCCTATTGCATTGAAGAGTATGTCACAAAAATATCTTTTCTATTGCAAATATAGTTGATGTTAGAAATTATATTTTTTTTAGTCCTAATAAAGTCAAGTTTCTTCGTAATATAAAAGAATTAAATGCAGATGTAGTACATACTGGTAAAAGGGTCAAAGATTTATATATTTTGTTAGCATTAACCTCTTATATTGATAAGATAAGTACAAATGATAATGCATCAATCTAGCATGCTAGACTTAGTGAATGATCTTTCTAATCTTACTACTTTTAGTAGTAATAAAGTTTATGAAGGTTGTCAATATGGCAAAGAATAAGCAACCTTTTGATAGATCACTTTCAAGATATAAATTTCCATTAGAGCTTCTTCATAGTGATCTAATGGGTCCTACTCAAACACTATCTTATTCAGGTTCTCATTATATGCTTCTCTTTATTGATGATTTTACAAGGTTCACTTGGGTCTATTTTGTAAAGGAAAAATCAAAAGTTCTTTCAAAATTTCAAGAGTTCAAGTTAATAATTGAAAGTGCACGTCAAAGAAAAATTAAAAGATTATGCACCGATAATGGCGGAGAGTTCACTTCTGATAAATTCTTCTCTTTTTATAAAGAGTATGACATCAAACGGAAACTTACATGGTAAATAGATCGTAACAATGGTGTGGCTGAACGAAAGATTCGACATCCCATGAAAACTTGTAAGTGTTGGCTTTAGGCATAGAATTTACCCAAAGCCTTATGGGCAAAAGGTACGGCATATGCAACTTAAGTTATTAATCAAGCTCCACTTAGTCCAATCAATCTGAAGTCTCAATATGAGCTCATGTTTGATGAGAAACTAAATGTTAAACATTTTAGAATATTTGATTCTCCATACTATATTCATATACCAGACTTAAAGAGAAGCAGGCTTGATGCTAAGGCTAAGAAATATATTTTTATTGGTTATGATGAAAGGAAGAAAGGTTGAAAATGCATGGATCCATAAACATATAGGTATGTGATATCTCGAGATATTATATTTGATGAATTTCTTGCTATTATCCTTCACAATAATTTTTTTTGAAAATATCAATCATGATAATGAAAGTGATATATGTTCAAAACATATGGTTGAGTTTCTTTTATCATATAATGCTCTTATGAATTTTGGCTCATCTTTTTTCTCATCTGTATCTACTTCTGTTATTTTTTTATCATCAATGATGGATCAAAGTGATAGGGGGAGTAATGATGTTTATGAAGAGGAAAATTCAATATTAAGAAGATAACAAATAACAATTGTCAAACCAGTATATTACAGAGATGAAGATAATGTAAGCATATGTCTCTGTTTCTTTTTTAAACCAATTGATGATCTTGAACCTACTTGTTTTGATAAAGCCAAAGGTGTTAAGGTGAGGAAGGATGCCATGAATAAAGAAATAAATACTCTTCATAAAAATGAAACTTGTGATCTTATGTCAAAACCTGCAAATGTAGATCTAATTACTTGTAAATGAGTTTTTAAGATGAAACATAAATAAGATGAAAGTATAGATTGTTATAAGGTAAAAGTTGTTGCAAATGAGTTTTCTTAAAAATATGGAGAAAATTATGAGGAAACTTTTAGTCCTATGACCAAAATGATATCTGTTAGAATGATGATTGCTTTAGTAGCTAATCTTAAATAAAAGCTTTGGTAACTTGATATGAAGAATGCATTCCTATATGATGAAATTGATAAGGATATTTATACGGAACAACCACTAGAGTATATTTTTATTTTCAAACAAAATTATGTTTGCAAGCTCAAGAAGGCTCTTTATGGGTTAAAGCAAACTCCCAGAACTTGGTATGAAAAAATTGCTTAATACTTTTCAAATGGTCCTTTGGAAAGAGATTTGGTAAGAATATCTACTACATTATCTTTACTTTTTATCTCCATGACCTCAATAACTCCTTGAAGCACATTTTCCCAAATAAAATGATATTCAATTTTAATATGCTTGATTCTTGCATGATAAATGAGTTTTTAAGATGAAACATAAATAAGATGAAAGTATAGATTGTTATAAGGTAAAAGTTGTTGCAAATGAGTTTTCTTAAAAATATGGAGAAAATTATGAGGAAACTTTTAGTCCTATGACCAAAATGATATCTGTTAGAATGATGATTGCTTTAGTAGCTAATCTTAAATAAAAGCTTTGGTAACTTGATATTAAGAATGCATTCCTATATGATGAAATTGATAATGATATTTATACGGAACAACCACTAGAGTATATTTTTATTTTCAAACAAAATTATGTTTGCAAGCTCAAGAAGGCTCTTTATGGGTTAAAGCAAACTCCCAGAACTTGGTATGAAAAAATTGCTTAATACTTTTCAAATGGTCCTTTGGAAAGAGATTTGGTAAGAATATCTACTACATTATCTTTACTTTTTATCTCCATGACCTCAATAACTCCTTGAAGCACATTTTCCCAAATAAAATGATATTCAATTTTAATATGCTTGATTCTTGCATGATAAATGAGTTTTTAAGATGAAACATAAATAAGATGAAAGTATAGATTGTTATAAGGTAAAAGTTGTTGCAAATGAGTTTTCTTAAAAATATGGAGAAAATTATGAGGAAACTTTTAGTCCTATGACCAAAATGATATCTGTTAGAATGATGATTGCTTTAGTAGCTAATCTTAAATAAAAGCTTTGGTAACTTAATATGAAGAATGCATTCCTATATGATGAAATTGATAATGATATTTATACGGAACAACCACTAGAGTATATTTTTATTTTCAAACAAAATTATGTTTGCAAGCTCAAGAAGGCTCTTTATGGGTTAAAGCAAACTCCCAGAACTTGGTATGAAAAAATTGTTTAATACTTTTCAAATGGTCCTTTGGAAAGAGATTTGGTAAGAATATCTACTACATTATCTTTACTTTTTATCTCCATGACCTCAATAACTCCTTGAAGCACATTTTCCCAAATAAAATGATATTCAATTTTAATATGCTTGATTCTTGCATGATAAATGAGTTTTTAAGATGAAACATAAATAAGATGAAAGTATAGATTGTTATAAGGTAAAAGTTGTTGCAAATGAGTTTTCTTAAAAATATGGAGAAAATTATGAGGAAACTTTTAGTCCTATGACCAAAATGATATCTGTTAGAATGATGATTGCTTTAGTAGCTAATCTTAAATAAAAGCTTTGGTAACTTGATATGAAGAATGCATTCCTATATGATGAAATTGATAATGATATTTATACGGAACAACCACTAGAGTATATTTTTATTTTCAAACAAAATTATGTTTGCAAGCTCAAGAAGGCTCTTTATGGGTTAAAGCAAACTCCCAGAACTTGGTATGAAAAAATTGCTTAATACTTTTCAAATGGTCCTTTGGAAAGAGATTTGGTAAGAATATCTACTACATTATCTTTACTTTTTATCTCCATGACCTCAATAACTCCTTGAAGCACATTTTCCCAAATAAAATGATATTCAATTTTAATATGCTTGATTCTTGCATGATAAATTGGATTTGTAGCTAATTTTAAGATACTTTGATTGTCACCCTATAAAATAGTTAGTTTGTTAATTTGATAATACATGTCCTCGATTAAACGCCTTAACCATATACATTCTTAACCAGCAAGTGAGGAAGTCATGTATTCTACTTCAGTTGTAGAAAGAGAAACCGATTATTATTTCTTACTATATCATGAAATGCAAGCAAAATTATATAAAAAGACATAGCCAGAAGTAGGTCTACGATTATCCAAATCACCACCAAATTAACAACTGCATAGCCATACAATTCAAGATGTATGTCCTTCTTATAGAATAATTCCAAGGGTAGAATTCACATATTTTAAAATTTTTTTTGCTGCATCAAGATGTGGCTTACTTAGAGATCATTAATTTAAAAAACGCTAGGCGCCAAAAGGCGCCACGGTCCAAAAACGCCCGAAATGCTAGGCGCTCACCTGAGTGAAGTGAGGCGCTAAAAATTAATAATATTAAAATTAATAGTATTAAAATCAAAATAATAGTGTTATACTGTATACAGTTAATAGTATCAAGGTTTTACTTACCGAATCGTACCGCCCGGTACGGGCGGTACGTACCGGTCCGAGAGGCGACCGGTACGCGGACCGCCCCCTACCGGGCGGTACACGCAAAAATATCCCGTATCGGCCGTTACGGGTAATATCGGGCGGTAACGGTCGAAATTTCGACCGTTACCGCCCGGTACCATTCGGTAACGGGCGGTAACGCAGCGCCTTTTTCGGCGACGTCGCCGAGGCGACACGACGTCGCCTTTTTCGGAGACGTCGCCGAGGCGACACGACGTCGCCTTTTTCGGCGACGTCACTATATATATATATATATATATATATATATATAAAATAAACGTCGCCTCGGCGACGTCGCCCCGTGTGGGGAAGGAAAAGGCGACGTCGCCGAGGCGATGCGACGTCGGCCAATAAAAAATATATATATATAATATATATATATACATATATCACTCGGTATACCGCTCGGTATACCGAGCGGTATACCGTTCCGTACCGTACCGAGAGATCGTCGAAAATTTTTAACAATATACTATATACTGTTAATAGTATATTTTCGATTTTGAAAGAGGAGAAACAAAAGAGAAGAGAAGAGTGTAAGGGAAGACCGAGGGTGCTGAGAAAAGCGGGAGCGGCAGCGGTAGCGGTAGCGGCAACGGCGAGGGACGACAGTGGCAGCGGCAGCAGCGAGCAGCGGGAGCGGCGAGCGGTGATATAGGCAGCGACAGCAACGAGTAGCAGCAGCGGCTGCGGGAGCAGGAGCGATGAGCGACGATAGTGGCAACGACAGCGGTAAAAGCGAGCAGCGGCAGCGTGTTAGGACTCTAGCTAGGAGAGTCCTAATTGAGAGGGACATTCTGTTAGGACTCTGTTAGGACTCTAGCTAGGAGAGTCCTAATTAAGAGGGACATTCTGTTAGGACTCTAGCTAGGAGAGTCCTAATTGAGAGAGACATTCATGTAGGAGGTTTTTTCTTAGAGAAGAATTAGGAGTTGTAAGGGAATAGGAGTCTTGAGTAGGAGTCCTATTAGGAGTTAGTTAGAAGTAAGAGTCTTAAGTAGGAGTCCTATTAGGAGTTAGGGTTTAGAAGCCCTATAAATAGCCATGTATTCCTTCTCTTTTCATAAGCAATAGATGAATTTTTTCTGCAGCCTTTGAGTAGCAATTTGGAGGGAGGAACCCCTATAGAGTTCCAAGGAGGCCGATCCCCTAAAGAGATCAACCCCAAGTTTAGAATCTACAAGGGTTCTAACACCTGGTATCAAAGCAGCGTTCTTGGCGTCTCGCTGCCCTTCCACAGCCATCCATCAACCCTCCACAACCGCCCAAAGCAATTCCCACAATTGCTTAAAAGATCATCGCCAAATTCCACCATCATCTCCACCACCGCAGATCATCCTTTGATCTCCTCATGAATTGCAACAGGTTCTGGTTTCCTACCTTACTGCTGCTGCAATTTAGTTATCCCTATTCGAAAATCCAAAAAAAAAAAAAATTTGTTCCTCCTATATTGCTGCAAATTTTCATCGTAAGTTGCTGAAATTTTTCGACGAGAATTCTGTTATCGCAACTTACACCAATTTTCTTGCTGTTACTGCCAAAATTTTCTTGATTAAATTGGACATCCTTGCTGTCATATAAACTGAGATATTGCTGTCAATTCCCTCCTCAAATCTCTCTAATTTTTTGTGGAGATTTCGTCGAGAAACCGCTGTTTCTTCGACGATAATTCTGCTCTTACAAGACAACACAATTATGCAGCAAACTTTCACTGATTTCTATCAAACCTATACATGCTTTTAACCCGTCAACAAAAGAGAGATCTTAATATCACAGATTTGGAGTCATATACTATGGCATCTGAGGAGGCAATCAATGCTAAATTTGAAGCATTTGAGGCACGAATGAAGGATAAGATTCGGACTCTCCTTACCGAACTCAGTTTGGGCCGACCACTAAGCCCAAAGAAATCACATCAAGGAGAGAGCTCTAATCAATCACATCATACCTAAAGAGATGACTTCCAAGAGAGGGGAGGCTCTATGACCGACCCCAACTATTCGCGCATGAGAGTGGACTTCCCTAGATGGGAAGAAGGAGACCCAATTGGTTGGATCTCGCGCGCGGAGCGATATTTTCGGTACCATAAAACTGCGGATGCATCCATGGTGGAAATTGCAGCTATACATCTTGAAGGGGATGCCATACAATGGTTTGACTAGTTTGAACACACTTATGGAGTCCTTTCATGGCGACAATTCAAAGAAGGACTACTGATCCGCTTCGGACCAACTTATTACGAGAACATTGACGGACAACTAGCAAAGATCCGACAAACCTCCACCATTCAGGAGTACCAAACCAGGTTTGAAAGGTTATCTAATCAAACTCGTGATTGGTCTGAAAAATAGCTATTGGGGACCTTTATTGAGGGCTTAAAGCCGGAGATCCGGGGAGAAGTTAAGGCGCGACAACCATACGCGCTTATGGCAGCCATCTCTTTCGCACGACTTCAAGAGGAGCGATTGAACCATGAAGCCCGGAGGACTAGGATCACTCCACGACCTATAATACTAAAGCCCTCAGCCCCCCCTACTATCAACCGAGTCCCTGCACCGAAAAGGTTAACAAGAGAAGAACTTCGAGAGCGATCTGCGAAGGGGTTATGTTGGCATTGCGACGAGCCGTGGAGCTGCGAGCATCGCTGTAAAAAAGGTAGACTTCTTATGATTGAACCAGTAGAAGAAGAGGTCATTGAACATCTAGAAGAGAGCCTTGAACATGAAGAAGAAGATATGGAAGAAGACCCACAGCCGACCGACATTATGGTACACGTACTAGCCGGCTACTCAAACCCGCAAACGATGAAAGTTGGAGGCCTTCTCAAACAACAGCCGATCACTGTTCTCATCGACACGGGTAGCACTAATAACTTCCTGAATAGTAAGGTTGCTGCTTGGATGACACTGCATATTGAAGGTTGCAGCAAGTTCGATGTAAAGGTTGCCGACGGCAGAATCCTAAAGTACGACCAAAGATGCCCGCATGGTGAAACTATTACTGCAAGACCAAGAAATTATCACCGATTTCTTCCTCCTACCAATCGATGACTATGAGGCAGTGCTTGGTATAGAATGGCTGACTACACTAGGTGATGTCTCTTGGAACTTTTCTAAATTAATTATGAAATTCTACTGTAAGGGCAAACAGATCATCCTACGCGGGAAGCGCGGAAGCAACGTTACCACTGTTTCGACCCAACGAATGGAGAAAGTTTTGCACAAGGTAAATGGTGGCTTTTTGATGCATCTCCAGCCACAACCAGAAGAGAAGAAAATAGAAATTGAAGATCAAAATCTTGCCCAATTGCTTACTGAATTTGCCGACATATTTGCTGAACCGCGCGGTCTTCCTCCTTCTCGGCAACATGACCATCGAATTCCAATCCTTCCGGGCAAGCCACCAGCGAACACTCAACCGTACCGATATCCTCACCTCCAGAAAGATGAAATTGAAAAGATCGTAAAGGAGATGCTTGAAACAGGGGTGATTCGGCCAAGTTGCAGCCCCTATTCCTCACCGGTGCTACTTGTATGCAAGAAGGACGGAACTTGGCGGATGTGCATCGACTACCGAGCTTTAAATGGCATCACCGTCAAGGACAAGTACCCAATACCAGTGGTGAATGAACTTCTTGATGAATTGAAAGGAGCTCGAGTCTTCACGAAGTTGGACCTCCGATCCGGTTACCACCAAATTCGGGTATATGACGATGACATTCCAAAAACTGCATTTCGCACACATGATGGCCATTATGAATTCTTGGTAATGCCTTTTGGACTCACTAATGCTTCTTCAACCTTTCAAAGTCTCATGAATGATATTTTTCGGAGCTTTCTTCGTAAATTTGTGCTGGTATTTTTCGATGATATTCTCGTTTACAGCCCTTCTCTTGAGACTCACTTTCAGCATTTACGGATTGTTTTGACGATCCTTCGGGAGAATACTCTTTTTGTTAAGCAACCAAAGTGCATCTTTCTCCAGCAAAAAGTAGAGTACCTTGGGCATATAATATCAGAAGGAGTGGCGGTAGACCCAACAAAAATTGAGGCAATGCAAGGCTGGCCGAAACCTACAAACGTGAAATTACTACGGGGGTTCCTTGGACTAACGGGCTACTACCGAAAATTTGTTAAGGACTATGGGAAGATCAGTGCACCACTCACTTCTTTACTGAAAAAAGATGCTTTCCAATGGTCGGACAAAGCCATGACAACGACGCCGGTGCTTGCGCTACCAGATTTCAATAGATCCTTCATCATTGAGGCCGACGCATCTGGAGTCGGAATTGGAGCCGTTCTCATGCAAAATGGTCGACCACTCGCATATACGAGCAAGGCATTATCTCCCTCCCATCAAAACATGTCAGTATATGATAAGGAGATGCTTGCCATTGTACTCGCAGTAACGAGGTGGAGACCCTACCCGATCGGCCGGCGATTTCAAATTAAAACTGACCATAAAAGCCTCAAGTACTTTTTGGAGCAAAAGATATCATCCCCTGAGCAGCAAAAATGGGTAACCAAACTTCTTAGATTTGATTATGAAATTATTTACAAAAAGGGGAAAGAAAACGTTGTTGCAGATGCACTCTCACGGCTACCAGAACAAGCTAAGGTTTCAGCCATCTCCCTTCCTACCATCGGTCTCCTCGAGGACATTAGGGAAGAATGGAAGAAGGATCCAGAGATCAGCAACATCATAAAAAAATTGGAGGAGGATCCAAGTGCAATAGCCCACTACACCGGGGATTCGAGGGATCTACGCTATAAAGGTCGCATTGTGCTTATACCTGACTCCCCTTGCATCGCAATCATCTTGCATGAAATGCACTTCATACCTTCAGCAGGGCACTCTGGATTCCTAAGAACCTACAAAAGAGTGAAGCAAAATTTTTACTGGAGAGGGATGAAAAAAATTATTGCTGAATATGTGGCACAATGTGATGTATGTCAACAACACAAGGGTGAAACTGTGGCAAATCCAGGGAAGCTACAACCATTACCCATACCAGACTCAGTGTGGACTGACATCTCCATGGACTTCATTGAAGGGCTGCCATCTTCCAAAGGTAAAAGCACGATTCTCGTAGTGGTTGATCGACTTACGAAATATGCTCATTTTTGTGCTGTGAGAAATCCCTACACTGCTACTAGTATTGCCCAGATTTTCATAGAAAATATTGTTAAACTGCATGGGATGCCAAGGTCCATCGTAAGTGATCGTGATAGGATCTTCACTAGTAAATTTTGGACCGAGTTATTTCAGTTACAAGGCACCAAACTTAAGATGAGCACAGCGTATCATCCACAAACTGACGGCCAAACAAAGGTGGTAAATAGGTGCTTAGAGACGTACCTCCGGTGTTTCGCTAGCGACCGACCAAAAGAGTGGGCGAAATGGCTTCCCTGGGCCGAATGGTGGTATAATACTACATATCATTCATCTACAAAATGTGCCCCTTATGAAGCATTGTATGGTCGACCAGCCCCTGTGATTCCAAAGTATGTAATTGGCTCGGCTAAGGTAGATCAGGTTGACCAAGAATTGATTGATAGGGACAAACTCTTACAACTGTTAAAAGATAATCTCTCTACCGCTCAAGCCAGAATGAAGCAGCAAGTCGACACACGACGAAGTGAAAGAGAATTTTCAGTGGGAGATTGGGTTTATCTTCGCCTACAACCATACAAGCAACTCTCTATCAACACTCGAGCCTCCATGAAGCTATCCCCACGTTTTTATGGGCCATATCAGATCACAGAGCGTATTGGAGCCGTGGCGTATAGACTTAAATTACCTGAGGATGCCAAAATTCATCCTGTCTTCCACGTATCATGCCTAAAGCCCAAGTTAGGAGAACACGAGTCACCCCAGATCCAACTGCCCAACATAACTGAGGATGGAGTTATTCAAGCCCAACCACAAGCCATCCTCGATCGCAGGATCGTGATGCGTCGCCGACATCCCTCTACTGAAGTACTAGTGCATTGGAATAATCTACCACTTGAAGACACCACATGGGAACCATATGAGGAGCTGAAGACCCGGTTCCCTGAGTTCATGGAATCTCAGCCTTGAGGATAAGGCTGATTTGAAGAGGGCGGGTTTGTTAGGACTCTAGCTAGGAGAGTCCTAATTGAGAGGGACATTCTGTTAGGACTCTGTTAGGACTCTAGCTAGGAGAGTCCTAATTGAGAGGGACATTCTGTTAGGACTCTAGCTAGGAGAGTCCTAATTGAGAGGGACATTTATGTAGGAGGTTTTTTCTTAGAGAAGAATTAGGAGTTGTAAGGGAATAGGAGTCTTGAGTAGGAGTCCTATTAGGAGTTGGTTAGAAGTAAGAGTCTTAAGTAGGAGTCCTATTAGGAGTTAGGGTTTAGAAGCCCTATAAATAGCCATGTATTCCTTCTCTTTTCATAAGTAATAGATGAATCTTTTCTGCAGCCTTTGAGCAGCAACTTGGAGGGAGGAACCCCTATAGAGTTCCAAGGAGGCCGATCCCCTAAAGAGATCAACCCCAAGTTTAGAATCTACAAGGGTTCTAACACAGCGAGAGCAGCGAGCGACAACAGTGGTAGCGGTAGCGACAGCAGCGAGCAGCGGCAATGAGCAGGGTTAGGGTTGGGGAAGTTGTGCCTAGGCGGCGCTCGCCCGAAGCGCCCGGCGACTGGGCTCGGGCGAGCGCCTAGGCGGCGCCTCTTTGAAGCGCACCACCTGGAAATGAAGCGAGGCGCTCAGACCTTGCCTCGCCTCGCCCGAGCACCTAGGCAAGCGCCCGAGCGCCTTTTTAAATCACTGTTAGAGATTGGATAAAAAAATTTATAAGACCAACTAAAAATGCAATATCTATCTGGTCTTGTAATTGTTAAGTAGATGAGACTACCAATAACAGCATGAAAAGAACGAGAGTCAGAAAGAATACTCCCATCATTACAACTTAACTTTATATTTGTATCAAGTAAAGTGGAAACCTTCTTATTTTTATTAATTCTAAACCTTTCAATAATTTTCTTTGCATAACTTGTTTGAGAGATAAATATACCTTATTTTGTATTCATCTCCTCTAGACCAAGAAAAATATTAAGCTCTCCCAAGACTTTCATTTTAAATCAAAGAGAAAGATCACAACGAAACTTTGAAATTTCTATTTCATCATTACCAGTGATAATCAGATCATCCACTTATAGAAGAACAATAATATGTAGACTTCTTTGTTTTTTAATAAATAAGTTAGGATCTTAATAAGAAAAAAAAATTCACAGAAATGTAAGTATTGAACAATTTTTAAAGATTTCTAAGTGGCATTTACATATGTAGATCCATGCAAGCCTTAAGTATTTAAGCCTATAAGGCTGAAGTCTAAGAGTCGTTCAAGATTTATAAGTATTTTTCTTTTTGAGAAGTTCAATATAGTTTTTCCTTTCTGCCTTGTTTATTCTTTTAATTTGATCTTAGGCTAACAACATCTTATTATTACTATTTGAGAAACAGTTACACTTGTATATAATCCCTCCCTTTCTTTACAGGAACGACAATAATATTCCGTTTCATCAGAAATATATCCTTCAAACTCATGTTGAATACACTTACTGAGCATATCTTTAGGAATGAAAGAGGTATCGAAGTGATGTTTCAACTGCGAACAACAGATATTTTCCGTGCCATTGATGGTTTCCAATTGAAGTCCTTTAATTTACGGGATCGAGCAAGCGAGTTTAACATCTAGAAGAACAGGAATACGTTTCCATTCAGATGTAAATCAAAGAAAACATGCATAAATTATCCAACAAAATTAACGACTAAATACGAATCTGTTTTCCTGCTCTCATCCGGACAGTTGATCGAACTAGCCTATACCTAAAGTTTCTTCTCTGTGGGGAAAAGATCGTGTCGCATTGACCCTAATTACCCTGGAAACTGTAGGAAGCTGAAGTTGGAATCATCGATCGCTGAATTGCTTCGGGAATGTAGGGACAGAAAACGCACCGTGGATTTGCCGGTGATGACGGTCACCCCTGACCGGAGATTCTTCCGAAGTTGCCCGCCGTAGATTCTTGGATAGGAGGGAAGGTTCCGGCCGAACAGTCTCGGGCTCTTCTTCGATTTGGATGGCGAAAGGCGGGGCTTTGTCGTCCTCCTCCACGCCTCCAGCAGCGAAAGCGTAGCTTAAGCTCTCTTCAAGAACGAATTATTACACATTGCCATCAGATCAAAATCAGACGATCGTGATCTTCTGGGCCATCCGTCCAAACCCGAACCACTTGGGAACATAATCAAAATGCTTCGTTTCATTGAATACATTTTTCTTACCGTAACCTTACCCTCACGACAATTGGAGAAGTGAAACGCCGATCGTGGAACCCACCAGTACCTACCACCAGACGAGGACCGTCAGGGTGGAGATGGGCATTTTAATATTTATGCTGCTTCTTCAAGTTATTTATTTTCAACATTCCAACTTACCCTCGTTTTAATTGGTTTTACACGAGCCCCCAAATGGGACCCACTATAACGGGACGGATAAGTATGGGATTGGTAAGCTGGGTATTTCCGAATGCTACTTATTTAAATGTCAATTATATATTGAGTTGCTATTGATTTCTCCCGACGAGTCGCTAACAGCATTGTCTCAGCCCGATTTAACGCTCGCCGTCTCTTTTGCTTCACAACGATCTCTTTCCTCCGTCGCCACCGCAATTGCCTGTCTCAGATCCACTCGCTCCCCCTGCCGATTCGAAGGACTCGAGCCTCTTCGTCCCCCAACCGATCGATGGGCGTGGCGAGTTCCTTGGTACTCCCCTGTGCTCCATTCTTTCCCGCTGGGGTCATCTGTTAGGTTATCAAGCATGCTCCTGCTGAGATTTCGGAGGCGCTTTGGGAGTTTTTAACATATCTGGTGATTGAGTTTGGTAAATTTATTAGTCTTCTCGCATCTTGTCTCTCCCCTTTTTTTTTTTTTTGATCTATCTGTTTGTCTGATTTGTACGAAGTTTATTCGTAGTTCAGAGTACTGGAAATTACGAAACTTATATTGCTAATTTTTCTGTTCATTATGGCATCTGTTAACATCATATGAGTTAATTTGAAGTTTTTTTTTTCTTGATCTCTGTTTTTATATGTTTGTATTTTGGTTACTACTCAGACTTGGACAACTCAACTGGTAATGCACAAGATTGTAGGATAAACGAGGCTAAAACGGGCTTTTATTTTATATCTGCGTTGTAGGAGACAATGAAATCAAGATCTGGTAAATGATATCATTTTAGATTGGGCTTTTTTGTATTTTTTTTATTTTTCAGTTGAGAAATCTGGGATTGATACTATAGGATTTTATAAAACAGTTATTGATGCACAAATCATGAGATTAAGGGTGAATTTTGGATATTATCATCATGTGACCTTGAGAAAAGATCTTTTTTGCTGTTTCTAGTCGACAATTATGTCTCCAGAATTTCTGTCAGAAATTTACTTTTCTGGACTGGTTTGTAAAGAGTTGTGGCCCTCATGCATGATTGTAACTTTAACATTGAGTCATTGACCATGAAGAGTTTTTACTTTTGATCTTTTACCTATATTTTATGTTTCCTAAATTTATGTTAGCATGAACTTGTGAACTATTGTCACTTGACCTTTGGGTCTAGACTCTTGACATGTAGAGAAGACTCAGTATTGTTTCTTTCAGAGCAAGTTGTCATTATATTAAGAGAATGGACCCTGTTTTTCACCTAGTTCTTTAATCCATTGATGCTGATAGATTGACTACAAGTTCTATATTGTTTGGTATTTAATAATTTACTTTCTTTAACATGATTCATTCTAAATACTTCATTGCTTCGGAGATTTCTCATGGGTTCTTAATGTTCTTTTAAATTCTATTTATTCACTACCAAAAACCAAGAAATTACTTTTTGTCATGAATTCTAATGCTGCATGCACTGATTTTTTTGACTTTGTATTGATATATGGTACAAGCTGGTGTTGGTAGCATAATATAAATGGGTAGTTTGAGTGTGGCATGATCTAGTATCCTTGTAGAATAGATATTTTCTTCTAGGTCTTGACCATTTCAGATTACTTGACGTGTGGATGAAACAGCATCGAAATAGCATTGAAAACCACCAGTAAAGGACGTCTTTGATGTGCTCAAGAACTGTTAATCTTCAATTTCATATCAGTTATATTGTCAACACAGCAATCAGATTGCTGCTGCAATGTTATCACAGCAATTTCCACTTGTTTTTGAGATGGATCTCAGCAGATTAAAGGGTCTTTATTCCACTGTAACCAAATGCAAGCTAGAGAAATAATTCAGAAAATAAGAGAAAGGAAGAGGAGATGGATAAACAACAATGTAGTGTGGGTGAAACCTAGAGAGAGATGGGTTAGAGTATCTCATGCCAGTTTTCTCAAACTAATCCAAGTGTCTGGGGATGTGTTTACATCAACTATATAATAATCTACCTAATAGAGTCCTTACTAACTAAAAGAAGTAAAATTTGTCTAAATAATGCCTAAACTAATCAGCTGAGCACTGTATAATATCTTTGGGTGAATACTGTTCCCACTCTTATACAAAAACTGCAAATGACTAATTGCAAATTGGCTTGACCTATAGCTAACACTAAAACCATATTATATCAAAATTAAGGTAATACTAAACTTACATCATCTTGACCTACTACTTAGCACTAGAATTTTCATAATATATACTTATGAAAAACTATAGTTGACCTCAACAATTGACCTCTTTTACTTCATTTCTCTCTGATTCATAGAATTTTCAAGCCTGAATTTCAACCAAAGGCACTAAGAATCTCTCTATTCCTTCTTTATAGGTAGAGCTCTATTTCAGAACAATCTATCTATATTCAAGGTGTAATTTTCCTTAAATTTCTCATTTAATTTTTGGTTTGCAAGATGTAGACATGAATAAAGCATTTTATATTTAAAAATTTTGGACTAGATGAAGTATGGGTCTATAATGATATACATTAGACCTACATGAGATTAAGTTGGATCCACACGACTCTAACGTAAATCTTACAGAATATAACACAAGTGCCTCTATTGTGCACAAAGTTTGTAATCATAAGTTCTGTCATTAAAGTTATGTACTTCTATGGTTCAAACTGTGTGCTAAGTTTATGGATGTCAGCCAGATCAACCATATTGATTTAAGTTATTTCAAACCTTAACCTCAGCAATGAGAGAATTCTTCAGTAGCTTAAGTTGATGTGCTACTAATCTTGGCGAGTTAGATCCTAACGGGTGTAACAATAGAAGAAGTGTAATAAGTTAGGGAAGGTGTTACTGTTTCTTTCATCCCCCTCTTTTATTTAGCTAATTATTCTTTGGAAGTTTCACAATAGGAGTTGTCACCTCTTCTTTTATAAGAAAAAGAAAATCATAGGCTTTGACATTAATGAAGTGGTTTCTGGTAGAATCAAAATTTTACCTTTCGTCCTTATGATTTCTTAAGTCTTTTGTGATTGAATGAGGAATTTTGTAAAGCACAGTTGTTCTTGGTGCCACCATGTTTTGTACTCAGTTTTGCAGTTGGCCTAGAGAAACTCACCTGTGATAGGATTTTGGAATAACATAATCTTTTTTTATTTTGCAGGTAAAGTTCTGCTTTGGTACACCATTTTCTGCTTAACGACAGAAAACTTAGAAACTGATTTGGAGCCTTTGCTTCCTTTTCTTTTCTGTTGAATTATCTTTTGGCAGTCAACAATGGCCAAAGATTTGATATCTGCTGAAGTTTTGAAGGCAGTGTTCACTCTGCTTGATGGTGAAGATCTAGTTTCATGCATGCTTGTAAGTCATCAGTGGAGAGACACTGCCAGGGATGACTACTTCTGGAAGTGCATCTGCACCAAGAAGTGGCCTTCCATTTGCAAAAGACCTCCTCCAGCCATAAGTTACCACAAGCTCTTTTTGACTTTTTCTAGATCCCAACCCCCTCAGCCCCTTCCTCCATCAAGGCTTTCCTTCAACAATTTGGAATTCTTTATTGACCTTTGGTCTGAACAGACTCTGATATTTTCTGAAGCTGTCTCAGGCACTGTGCTCCGGAGAGGGTTAAAGAATCCACCTCCAGGAATACCTGATGCACTCAAGATTCATCTGGACAGTACAGATTACAAGATGATAATGCAAGTTGAGCCAAGATTTTCTTTTCCACTTGGGCAGACGATCATTGTGTCTGTTCTTGTGAGTCGCAAAGACACAAATCAGATAGCACGGATTGTAAATCAATCCCTCTTTGGATATGTTGATGGTAATGCATTTCGTGCACTGGCTTACGACTACCTAATCTTTGCACCAGGACATCCATTCATATCCGGAATCAGGGCTTGGGTTTCCTTGTTATTCATGGCGAACACCGCTCACAGTATCACCGATGTCTTTGGCATTGAGATAGACTTCTGTGATGCTGCAAACTCTGAGAATGAAGTCCTGTGGCTTCTGGACATGCTTGATTGGAAATACATCTGAGCTACATTTGCTGTTGAATGTAAAAAAGTATAAGCGTCAAATCAAATTGTGGAATGTAAATGAGAGATGATACTCAATATTTTGGAACTTGAGTTAAAATAAACTAGAGGCAGAGTATTGTCTACAGCTGATTGTTTGTAGTCATTTTAAGCTAGTGCTGATAAGGAACTTAGACTTGCATGATTTTTGTAGTACAGCTGATATACTCTTGGTTATGTGCAGGCTTCAGCTCAGGTTTGCTGCAATGTCACAACTTGAGTTACAACTGAAGCATGTGCTACACATCAAAGGGCCAGAAGGGGTTGGGCTCCAAGGCATTGTCCTTATAGATGTGTGCTAGATCAGCCAGTTGTGACATATTTCTCAAGATCATGGTAATCCTTCTCAACCTAAAGCTTCTTATGGGCACAAGCAATGGTTCACTTTTCTTTATTCACAACTTGTTGATGTACTGTTTATGATGTCTTTGTTAGCAACATTGGCCATTCCCATGAAAGCGATCACATCAGTTGATCTTCAAATGGCCATTCCCATGACGTTTTGGAGGTGTTAGAGTTTACAAACAATAACTTAACATCAGTTTAGTAAGATTCTAGCGATCATTTTTGTTGAGAAGACTCACTGCTGATACTCTTAGGCAACACTGTACATTTTCTAATATCTAGTTTAATTGGCTTGGTGAAAATTAATAATACTGAGATAACAAAACTGCTCCATTGTCATGTCTTCTTTATTGGCATCTGGCTCCATATCCAGTTTCCATGGTCATGTGGTTTTGTTTATGCTAAAAAATGATATAAGAAGCGCTGTCCATGTTTGCAAAAAAGTACAGTGATTGAATTGCTGAAAATTTATTGATGAGCTTATATAATAATTTTACACTGTTTGGCCAACTTCCATTTTGCCTAGCCTATGTGGCTGGAAAAATATAAATCTGCTTATGTGCAGCCTGAATTGGGTTTTGTATAAACTCACTTTGGACATGCAACTATGCATTTTATGTCCAAGATATCTAACTTGGTTTGAGTTTGAATCAAGACCCCATCTGGGCAACTTGGAATACAGTTTGGGAGCCATAATTTCTTGGTGGCATACAATTTGATGTTGTGTGTTTGGAGAAGTTGATCTCTGTCTGTTTTCTAATAGATATCTTAGCTTATAATTGTAAAACAATAAGCAAAGACTATATATATGAAAAAAATGAAAAATAAGCAATAATTAGAATGAGTAAATCTTATTCTTCCACCAAGAAATTATCAACATTGATTAACAAGC
Source organism: Musa acuminata AAA Group (assembly GCF_036884655.1). Lineage (NCBI taxonomy): Eukaryota > Viridiplantae > Streptophyta > Magnoliopsida > Zingiberales > Musaceae > Musa > Musa acuminata. The sequence continues at coordinate 18,992,859 of NC_088338.1, forward strand.
AGGCTGTCCGTCTGCTTAAAGGAACTGGTTTAAGTTGTCCATCTGCTTCTGAAGAAGGACAATATATATATATATATGTATAAATATATATATATATATATATATATATATATATATATATATATATATATATATATATATATATATATATATATATATATATATATATATATATATATATATATATGTCTGTTCTAATCTCTGGTACTCTTTTATTCGACTTCCCCTGTTCATCTTCACCTGTCACCAAGAAATCAATGGTGTTGCTTGGCTATTGCTGACTCCCTGCCTAACTTGTTCTCTTTCCCGACTTTTGACGTCACAAACTCATGCAACGCCTTAAGAAGAAAAGAAAAAGAGGACGCAAAATGGAAATCATTCTTTTGCATTTGTAAAATCTTTTACACTGTGCATCATGTGTTTTTTATTTCTACATGCAGAATGCATATTATGAGACTCTTGCCGATGATTTCTCACCGGTATTAGTTCTTTATCATAGTATCATGTTTATTAGATTTTACACTTAATTCTTTTACAAAATAGAGCTGCTACGTTTCAAGCCAACAAATATCTTTTATTTTCCCTATAAACCTCAGTCTCACATCAGCTCATCATTCTATCACACGAATATTTATTAGCTTCCATTCCGTCAATAATTCCAATTATCTCAAATTAATTAATAATATGATATGTCATTTTCCTGAAATACTCCTTTTTTTCGAATATATTGTCTTATGCGAAATTCTCAGTGTCGTTTGGACTACTCGTCAACGAACTAATTTGTCCTCTTAATTTGTACGAGGTTATTATGGGTAATTAATACGGCTTAACACATCTTTAATAGACGGCACGACACACTAACACTCGACACCAAAAAATACAATAATAATAATAATAGTAGTAGTAGTCGTCGTAGTAACAAAAGTGACGGACGCAAGCCATTTGCCCCCATTTGGCGTTTTCGCTGCCAAATTCACCGACTTCGATCCAGATGTCCTCCAATTCCTCCTGCAAATCCACGAATCGACCCCTTGCCAGCTTCCGGCCTCGTCCTCCGCTCTGTATTGGTACCGATTTCTCTGCCCTTGGAAGCTTCTGGTCGCTTCTAGGGTTAGGATTTCCGTGCCTTGTTTTCTCCTCGTTTCCGATCACGATCTCTGCATCTGTTGCATCGAGAGGTTCTTGAATCGATCTGCTGCGGTTTCCCCATTCTGATTCATCCTGATTCGTTCTTTAGACAGGAAGATCGAATCTAGGGTTAGGGTTTCATACGGGTTCTCGATCATTTTGGTGGCTAAATCCCGATTCCTAAATATTTTCCTACATACTTTTGTTCTCTATTTTGCGGCGTTTCCCCTTTGTAGATTTAGTGTTTTCTTTACTTCTTAGGTCGCTGGCTGGTCTTTGGTATTTGGGTATGTAAGTTCCGAGATTCTTCCGATTTCTTCGTGCAATTCTCGTGCGTCTGTCTAATTGGCCGTTTTGACTTGGTCAGTCTTAGTCTATGGGCGAAATTAGGCTATAGGGTTAGCACTTTTAAACCCGGTGAAATTGGGGAGTGTCAGCTTGTTGGTAGGCTAAAACATCTTTTTCTATATCGTGTCCTCTTAATTGCCATAATCCTTTGTAATACATCAATTCAATTACTTTGTTGGTTTACTGCTGCTCCAGGGCGCACTAGATCTTTTTGGACTGCTTTAAAGGTAAATAGCAGTCACACAGTGCAGCTGAGTGTGTTATGTTTTTAGTTATTTTCTAAGAGAATCGTTCCTGGTTTCTTATCTTGATAAATTTACATTTTTGTTCTCGACAAAGTTGATTAAAGAGGGTGATGAGTTATGCATTATTTAGTATTTATTTTTCGTACTTAATATGGAAAATACAGATGTTCTTGCAAATTGGTTTTCCCTATTGTTATATGTCAATATGCTTTACTTTAATGGAAGCTTACTTATTCACCATTTTAGATTTTAAAAAATAGTTATTTTATTAACAGGAGAAAAGTACAATGCAAAGCTTAAGATTTTTCTTGCGCCTTTGACATGTTTATTGTTGCTGAATACGAAAAACTTGTCAGACTGATATGTACCAGCTGCTACAGTATGTACCATTTGGTACATTGCTGAAAAAATAACTGAAATATTCAAAATTTATTGGGACATTTGTGTACTAATACTGGATTGGACTGGTGCAATCAGTATATCATGGTATTTAGTTTCATTTTTTAACATAACGTTCTTAGTGAAACTAGCCTTTTTGATATCAAGTGTTTCTCTACATAGATAGTTTCTATATTGATCCTGCATGATCATAGTGTTAGCAGGTGTTGAACTATTTATTGACATGGAGGAAACACTCTGTGGTACAGAATTTAATATGAAGTTAGAAAAAAAAAAAAAAACCAGATGGCTAATCCTTTTCATAAAAATGACAGTCTTTTTTGTTAAGTTCACTATATTTTGGGTTTTTGTGTTTAATCTTTGGGCCTTTTTTTCAATTCTTTTTCTTGGGTTGGGGTGTTGGGACTTGGTGGGATGGTTGGGGGATGAGGCGAGGAGCTTGAAATCTGCTCTCCTATGCTGAAGAACTTGAATAAGCATCTCTTCACCATGTATGTTATACTTGCTTCATATTAAACACTTGTCTTTTCCCTTTGCGTTTCATTATTTCTCATGGCGGGCTTCACATTTATTGTTTTATTGCTCTTGATTCTTTCTGTTTTAGCTTTGATCAATGGTATTTCTCTTTCTGACTATTTTGCCTTTTGGGGCCTTTTTGACGGCCTCTGGAATTGATGAGCAGTGTTTGTTTTTTGTAATGCAATCTTGGAAGTTGTTTAGGTAGATTATGGATGGAAATTTGGGATGATTTCATATGCACTGTACTCTGACCAGATTATTTTTTGGTTAGGTTCAGCTTGTGTGGAACAGTCATCTATTAGAATAATTCAAATCATGCATGAGGCTCTTTGTCAATGTCCAAATTCACTGCTTTCCTTTACAAACAAAGAAATGTTTCTTTATCTTTAAGTCTTCCTGGGTCATTTTCATTGTCATACAAATTGTTGTTTTCTTAAGTTATTTCACTTGTTGGCATTCCATGTGAATTTATTTTGCTTGTTACCTTTGCAGGTTATATATGGTGTTCAACCAAAATGAACAGTCTTTTGCCGATCACACATCTGACCAATTTAATTGTGAACACGTAAGACATTTGTCTTATGATGGCCAACTACACGTGAGGCCATTTGCTGAAGGCTCTACATGTGAGGACATTCCTGCAAAATCACCTGTTTCAGGTAACTGAAGGAAACATTTAGTCTGAAGTTACAGGGAGTTATTAGTATATATTTCCTTATTTTTTTTCTTTTTCTGATGTAAAGATCAAGAGAGGGGTTTCTCCAGCTACCACATAGACTTTGAGAATGTGATTGCTGATCCTCCCTCTGACAACTCTTACAGTAATCTCAGTGGCAAACCTAGCTTCTCACGGGTGACAGGCAACAACAGTGAAGTTATCTGGTTAGAGAATGGCAAACGGTCTCTTTGTGATGATGAAACTTGCCTTTGTGCAAGTAAGCGTTTGAAGCGAGTGGACCAAAATTTTCAATTGGGTTCATCTGAAGATGTTTGCTTCAGTAACTCTAAGAAATCACTCTCAGGTAGTCGTAGGACTTAATTGTTTTCATTCTTTAATCAAATAATATGTAATATTCTCAAGCAGATTAAAAGATTTTGACTGATTATAATAACATGTTTCTAGTCACCGCTGAGGACTTGAAAGATGGAGGAACTGCTGCTGTTGCTGAGGATGCTATTGATCAGACAACCACCAGCCACTGGTTTGCACAGAGTAGTAGCAGAGAAGCTGGTTTAGACCCACCTGTTCGGGTACCTTCCTATCCATTTTGTTATGGTGATATCCGTCAAGCTGCTGAATTTGATCAGGTTGAAGAGATTTATTCGCCCGTTTTTGGTTACTTCGATCAGAAACATATTGCTATTGGATCAAATCATCAGGCTGATGTTCCAGAGTGGAGATTTTATGAATTTAAGAACCATATTGGGGATCATGAAGATTGTGCTTTTCCTGGAAGTTCACCATTATGTGATGATCATATAATTGATGAAGATGACAGTGATAAATGGAATGGAACATGTGTAATGCCCATGCCTGATTGTGCTTTATTGGCTTCAGATTCTGTGGGCTTGCACTACGAGATGAATTGTGGATGCCTAGATGAGGCTTCAATCAGATGTGTGAGGCAGCATGTTGTGGAAACGAGAGAAAAGCTCAGGCGCAATTTGGGGCAGGATAGGTTTTTAGAGTTTGGTTTTGCTGATATGGGTGAGGTTGTAGCTGAAGGATGGACTGAAGAGGAGCAACAGTTATTTCATGAAATTGTGTTGTCGAATCCTGCTTCGGCGGGCAAGAACTTTTGGGATATATTGCCTAGGGTGTTTCCTGCTCGAAATAGCAAAGAACTAGTAAGTTACTACTTCAACGTATTCATGCTTCGGAAGAGGGCTGAACAGAATAGGTTGGACCCTTTGCACGTAGATAGTGATGATGATGAATGGCAAGAAAATGATGATGGTGAATTCACAATGGCAGAAGATGAAGATGAAGAAGATTCTGTGGTGGAGTCTCTTGCAGATCAAGACAATGTTCCTGGTGAGGAAGATGATATTGTGGAAGAGGACATAACTGAAGAAGCTGATGATGTAGAGGATTGTAATTGTTACACCCTTGCCAGGAACAATGAAAAAAGGACCTGCGGTGATGTGAAAGGATGCATTGGTAGTGATCCGAGCCTTCCTCCTGGAATGCAGTTTACAGGAAGCAATTTGCACCATTGTGTGGAGGAACAAGACATGCAGGATGATTCATGCACATCCTACGAGGGCCAGCGTAATGGGGCTGATTCCTGTAATCCTGTCGATATATTTGACTCGCAACACAGCTTGATTGAAGATCATGAGAACTTCCGCAAAGAGTACCAGAATGGTAATCTAAGTGGGTTGATGGATAATGGGTTCTTTGACAGTCTGTGTGATCCAAAAGCATGGGATACAAGTTATTGCTGTGAATCAGAGAAAGATGACCTCTTACCAACATGTAATGTGATAGAGGAGGTATTTGGAAAAGAATGCTGACTGTCATGATTTAAGTCGGTACGATTACTCTTGGGTATTTTCTCCCTTTCTTCACCATAGGTGTATGCTGATTGGTTTAGGATTTGCACCTATCCTTGTAAATTATGGAATCAGGCAGTCCTGCCTGCTTGCTTGTAAAGAAGAGTGTTTGATGTGAGGGGCAGGTACTTCAACAATGGAGTGAACCTCCTTTACGCTCTCTCTGATAACACTAGAAAGGCTAATAGGAATCTGGTAAACGAGGAAACACTCCTTTTCGAATTATGGAATGTATTATTGTCGATCTAATGGTTTCTTTACTGTTTGATGTCCTTCTTATCTGAAATTTGTTTGTTGTTTCTTATATGATGAGAGACTGAACTATTAATGGCGGGTAATATTCATTAGCAGAAATGGGCCACTACACGACTTGGGTTTTTAGATTTGTGCAGCCATGTTGTCGTGAGATTTACTCTTCCTAGATCTTTTAGGTTTTGCAGCCCACATATTGTTAGGTCTGCAAGATTGAATGCAACACTCTGGAGTTCTTAAAAAGAAATTTGCTGTTGCAGCTGCCAGAACTTATTCCAGCTGAAGCCCATGAAAGCTAGATTTCCATCTTCTCGGAGTTTTGACTCTTTTGCAAGCAGAAGGATACCTTCTTCGTTGCGTTGACATATGGACGTGTCACTTGAAGGCCTCGTATCTCGTTGACTAGTCCGTTGTTCACTGCTCTTTTAAGTAGTCAGCGTTGACCCCTGAGGACGCATCACCCCCGATTTTTGGACTAAATAGTATTTTTTTTCTTGAATGATAGAAGCCAAGTATCGGGTCATTCAAAAACCAACAATTAAACAAGATTTCAATTGAAAGAATATTGTTTGATAAATAATAAAAGGAGCATGAGAGTTTTTTTGTAGTTTTCTTTTTCAAAACAAAGAAAAAAACTCACCCTAGTTTTCTCCTCGCCGGTCCGTATTATAAGCCAAACGTTCAAATTCTCCCAATCCCCATCCTTATAAATGAATGAGCAAACGCGAAGAGGACAATAAAAAAAATCTTCCCCTCCCCATCCTTATAACCGAAGGAGCAAACGCGAAGGGAACAACAAAAGAAACCTTCCCCTCCCCATCCTTATAATCGAACAAGCAAACGCAAAGAGGACAACACAGGAAACCATTTTTGCCGTCGTTTCGTCTTCGGTGCGGATCCTCTGTTCTCGCATGGATTTAGCTTCTCCGGATAAGAGATCTCTGATGGTGTACATTTTGTAAGGAACGATCCAGTTCTGGGCCTCTAATTAGCAGTTTGCTTGCCGTTAGTTCGACGAGATCGAACTCGGGACAAGGAGTCATCTTCTACTTTTTAACCTTCTCGAGCATGCCCGCAGATTTGGTTTCACGCCTACCCGATTGACAAATTCGCTCGCCCTTTCCGGTTTGGTTCACGTTTCGATCGTTTCTCTTTATAAGAAGGCGAAAAGAGAAGCGGGAGTGGTTTGGTATACTCTTTTTGTCCCCATTTGTTTGTCTTTTTTTTTTTTTTTGCCTTAGATCTTCTTGAATTTCATTTAGTATTATATTCTACTTTGTAATTTTTTCTTTCTTTATATTCTTTTTTGTAGTTTCTGTGATTGTTTTGATATCCGATATCTAATTTTGCATCAGAGTCAAGATCTGTTATTATTGTGCTTCATTTCCTCTTCTTATGTTTTGAAGCTATATGTGCCTTGTGTTGTTTTGTTAGGTAGAAAAATTTTAGATCACAGTTTACTGGAATTCTTGGTTTCTTCAATCTGTACCCCTCACTGCATTGCCTAAATCTGGCACAACTCATGCCTGTATCTCCAAGCCCAACCCTTTTGATTCAGATTCTGAACCCGAAATGAATCCTAAACCTGGAAGATCTTCCTCAGGCCCTGTAATTGGTAAGAAAAATCCAGTAGGCTCTTCTTCTAGCTATGATGAGGATGAAGGAAGAGAGGCCTTGTCATATTCACATTTGACCTCTGCAGCTGCAAGAAACAGATATAAGAATGATTTTTTTTCATGATGCAGGAGGGATTACAGAACCAATCTGTGCAGGAATTAGAAAATTATGCTGCATACAAGGCTGAAGAAACAACACACAAAGTAAATGATTGTCTCAAGATTGCTCAAGTCATAAGGGAAGATGCCTCAGACATACTTGTGATGCTGCACCAGCAAGGAGAGCAGATTACACGTACTCATGAAACCACTGTTAGCATTGATCATGACCTCAGTCGGGTATGCTCTTGGAACCTGTCTTAAACTTTTATTATGCATCGAGCATCTAAATTCAATATCACTGTTTATGGAAGCTAAGTCAATGCAGTAATGCAGTCCAAAATGCACTACAGGATGTATAAAAATGCTATGATTATTTTTTTGGCAATGTATATGTTTTTCATGAATTTCCAATGCCTCTCTTTGTTCTGTGAACATTTGATGTTTATGTATTTTGGCCACTTGTCTCTCAGATATGTGAGACTGGGACATCTTTATTTTACAAATAAATATTCAGGAGAACAAATTGTGGTAATTCATGCTAATATGTAATTTTTTGCATATCGGTTGCCTATGTGATATATGTTTGTTCTGGACATAGATTATTGTCGTCATTTTGTAGTCAGGGTTTACCTATCAAACGTACCAAAACAACTTCCTAGTAATTAGTTCAACTTAGCAAATTTTTTATCTGCATGCTGGGGGAACCATAAGTGAATAAATTTAAGCTTAATCCTCTGAAAATATATCCTTGTATTAATTGATGCTTTTATTTAATTCATTTACCTGCCATTCCACTAAGCAAGATTTTCAACTTTGCTAGTTGTAAGAATATTTTTCTCAAACAACCCCTCTACTAGCAAGGGGGTATTGATGGGAGCCTTGTGCATTAGTCGCCCGATAAGAATATTTCTCTATCCTCATCACTGTTAAAAGAGCACTGCATTGAATAAAATTCAAAAGTTTTGTGAAGTTAACCCTTTCGTAATTCTTTTTTAAATATACTTTTGTCAGTACATATTCTTGTTACTGCTTAAAAAAAATATTTATGGAATAAAAAGAGAATTTTGTATACGAATAAATGTAAGTTGGTCGTAACACATAGCAGAATTAAACAAAAATCATAATCAAATCGGACATCAAGATTTATGTGGAAACCTTCCCCCAAACATGAAGGGTAAAAAACCACGGGACAAGGATTACGTCATTGTGTACAATATATAAAATCTCTCCAAGTGGTCACAGTAAGAATTCATTGTAAATCTGATCTAACCTGAGATGAGAACATTGCCTGGATGATTGAGAACAACCTCTGCGTTGTCCTTGTCTTCTTCCTTTTCCTTTTTCTCTTGTTTTTCAGCCCTCAACTGTGTTGTTTCTCTCTTTTTCACAGTCATCGCTACTTCCTTTTTATGCCTTAGCCATCACACCTCTGGGTTAAAAGAGTTGAGGTTTAGATTAAATGAGAAGATTAAAGTAGACTATGGGTAATTAAAGCTCATTATGAGCTGAATAATGGGTTATCTGTCCAATAGATATTACTGCATGTGGAGTCAATAAACTATGAAATTTGTTGTTTCATTGGGTTAGTATCTATCGTTCCATGCAGCAACCTTTTTCAGTTTATAAGACAATAATGTTTTTTTTACTTAACTTGCCTTAAAAGAAGATCCTTCGATAAGACAGGTTTCCACATATCCCATCAATGTATTTTTAAGATTTGAAGTTGAATCGGGTCCATTACTTTATTATCCTCACCATCCAAAAATAGCCACCACACCTGAAGGCGATGGTAGCTTATTTGAGAATTCAGATTAAACATTATTGAGGCTCCATGTAATCCAGTCGATGCAAGAAAACTTCCGCAATCTACTTGTGAGTTCTGACTTTGAGCTTCCTTGATTCCATTTCTTCCTAATACACTTTTCCCTGGATTTCTTGCATCGGTTTGCCAGGGAATCGGAAGTATCCATCATCTTTCTCTCTTTTTCAGCCAACTAACAACAGGTGTTTTGTACTAAAAATACTTTAACTATTATGACATTGTCCAAATTAGTCTCGTGGTCGGTCCTTCACCTGTAAACTATGATAGATAGTCGATTAGGATCCACATAAAAATCCAGAGTAACTACAACAACCTGGCTTGGCTTGTTATGTATTTCATTTGCATGTTGTTATTTGTGATAATGTTGATGTTTCGTTTTCCTGTTTTCAGGTGTAGCTTCCCTTCCCTGACATGCTTTCCTTGCAGGGTGAGAAACTTTTGGGAAGCCAAAGAAAACTCACCAGATAAAGGGCCCAGTTTTTACAACAGGTATGTACAACATATACATGAATTAGTAACACTTTCTGATGTTGGTTGACATCTGTGCTTGATTTGGCACTCCTATACTTGATGATTCCTATGAAAGAAAGGCAAACCACATGGATCAAAGAGAAAAGTCAAATCCACGGCATTATTCTGAACCCACATCTGCTATGTACAAAAGTCCAGTTTTGTGTTTTTATGAGTTTAAAATGACAAATATGAGGACCACTTACTTGTGGATACATTTGACTTTCTCGTAGATTGAGAAGGCAAAACAAGATGACACCCTTTCAGACTTTAGTGATGTCTTGGGGCAGCTGAAAGGCATGGCCCTTGACATGAGTACAGAGATGGACAGGTGAGATATTCTTTTTCTATTTTTGAACGTTTTATCACATCTCTCTCTCTCTCTCTCTCTCTCTCTCTCTCTCTCTCTATTTCTTTTTATCTATTCTTGTGCATATGAATTTGCTGAAACTAAAAAATGGTATATTGGGGGCATTGATGTTTTCATGAAAATTTATAGAAGATGTTGCTCAAAATCTGCCATAGCGTTTTCTTAGTTGTGCTCCGCAATCAACATAATTTGAATATTTCTCCCCTCACTGAGATGTAACAAAAGAATTTTTGATACTTTAATATTGTTTTGTGGCAAAAACAATGGATTTTGATTTTTTTTTTTTAATGAACAATGGATTTCTTGTTTCCTTAAAGATGGTACAGAGATCTCTTGATCAAGACATAAGGCCAGTGTGATCTATAGATATTTTTAGATAGATACATTACAAGTCAGTCTAAAATAAGAATCTTTAGCAATGGTTATATGAGCCACTGAGTTTGCATTAACATCAATATTGACAAATTTATCCTGGAAATTGTTGGAAAGAAAAACTTAGATTGTTCATCATATTAGGAGGTTGTCAGCTTTACCCCTACTGGTATTTGGTACTGTATCAATGTGCCGCCATTACTGGTGATTAGAGCTTTGCCATCTTTTTAAAGTGGCTATAAAATTATGCATCTGTAACCATTTTTCTTGTTCCATATACAACTTTTTATACAACAACATGATACATTTTTGCATAAATAAATAAATATCATGTAAAGAAAAGAAACTATTATATTTGACCCTCTCTCTCTCTCTCTCTCTTTCTTCTTCTTATACCTACCTACTCTTTTTACCTTGAAAATTGGTTGAAGGTCAGTGGTTGGCCATTAGTGGGAGAATTTGGGTCATTGACAGCAGACTCATTTGAAATTTTAGAGTTTTCCAACTTTGGTGTTGCAGTTCAGACTGTAGTTTCCGCATCCTTGCTTTAGTATAGCATTCATTATATGTATCATTATAAAATAAAGAAAGAAAGAAAAATGAGCAAAATTTGGATGTTTGATTCCTAAATGAATGCATCTGCACGGCATACAAATAAGTTTAAAATGAGGAAATTTTGCTTTATAAGAAAAATCTCAAATGTTGCATGAGAACCAACCATGGACAAACCTAACAAATTTTGACGAAGAAAAAGCAGAGTGGTCATGGCCTTTTTTACTTTTCAGTGATTATTGTAGCTTTGTCATCTTTTATTTTCATCTCTTGATTCATTTAGTAGTCCATGTAAATGTTGGTGAAAAAAATTAAATATAATTATTTTTTCTGGGGTCATTCAGTTCTATGGAACAATATGTCAATGGAAGGTTGTTGGTCAAATAAGAGAAATGTATGATATATTACATCATACTTTTTGCCGCTTCCTAATTCCGTAGTCCTGTGCCATTGCACCTGCCCTTTTCCATGAGCTTTTGGATGTCTTTATCTGATCTTATTAAAGTTTAAAAAAATAACTAGAAAGAGTCTGGTGTTATGCTATCTAATTCTCTCGTTTACGCTGAGTTCATGGATTCATGGTTCCTGCCTCTTGAATGGCCCATGTAACTTGTTTTATCTGTTGCTCTATCTATCTTTTTGGTAAATGGAATCTCCTTGCTTCTTGGCAGGCAAAACAAGGCTCTGGTTGCCTGCCTTGCATGATGATGTGGAAGAGCTGAATTCCCGAGTGAAAGGAGCCAACCGACGCACTCGCCGGTTACTCGGCAAATAGGGGCTGCAGATGTTCAATCATTCAGGATAGCAGATAAGCAAGTCCTTATATTAGATTTTTTTTACCCACTTCAATTTCCATTATATGGCCACTTTTCAGCTTTTGCACATGAATTATTACATTCTTCCTGTTTATTATTACTGATTCTGTTGTAACACTTGATTACATACAAAAGGTGATGATGTCAAATTTGCATTAGAGTGCATTTAAAGAACTCCATATCATGTTAAGGTAAAGGCATGCTTGAGCTCCATATGTTGATAGCCAGAGTTCCATGCAACGCAAGACCCCTCAGTGCTTCCATTCGTTTTATGTATTTTTTCACTCAGATGGAGACGGTGCCCGTTCCATCATACATTCACCGAACAATCATGATAGGACGGTTCAGATCCATTATAATCAAGCCAGCCGCTTGATGCTCTCCCAACAACGGTCCAGACCAGACCGGAGAGAGCGTGCCAGTCTTCGTCGCCCCCCGACGCTACCGGAGATAGATAGCAATGACAGCCGCGGTATCCTTGAACCACCACCGTCACCATCCCCGCCTCGTTCCTCCGGCGTCGGAAAGCTCTTGTGGCGACTCCCTCTCGGTGTCGCTCGCCTCCGATGCCAACCCCTGAGGGTGTTGAAGTAAGATTTAGGGCACACGAATTGTCGGGTTCTAGATCCCCATCACAAAAGTCAGATTTATCCTTAATTATTTTGATACCAACACTCTGATGGTTTTGAGAGATAGGTAGTGATAGGGTACAATTTGGCAGCACGCCCTTTGATAGCATATCACAGCCACGATAGCACTAATGTGAAACTTAAAAGACGATGTAGCGTACCACGTTAGCGACTCAAACAACGCGACCATCCTACCAGCTTGTACAAGGCCGTCCAAGTGGCGTCGTCAGGTATGAAGCTGCCTCGGAATGTTCGGAACGATACCGTCGGGTACAGAGTCGCCCTGGAATACTCGGGATGGTGCCGCTTGGCGACGATCTATGAAGGTCAACCATCGTCCGCGGAATGACGTTGTCGGGTATAGAGCCGTCCCAGAATGCTCAGGACGGCGTCACTCGGTGTCGATCCATATAGGTCGATCGTCGTCCGTGCATAGAGGCATGAGCCGACCGCTTAAGGGGTCAACGATCATTAACATATGGGGTACGACCGATCCCCGTGTGTAGGTATAAAAACCCACCACCTGGCTAGCACCAAGAGGGACTTTTTTTCACTACACTTAACTCACTCTCATTCCACTCAATGCTAACTTGAGCTTCAGAGGGGTCGAGTCAGGAAATCCCCCTCCCGACCTCGACCTATGTGTAGGGGTCGGCGACGAAGAAACCAACAACAAGACTCTTAGCTCATAGCTCAACCCGACCGGACGCCCAATCCCGCCTCCCGAGTCTTTGCGTGAGTGACCTTGCACATTCGGGATCGGACCAAGCCATGTTGACTGCTTGGCCACAGCATAAAGGTTCACTAATATTTGGCGCTAGAAGGAGGGCCCGATGTCATAAGAACGCCCTCAGCAAAACAACCTGGAGGAGCATCCCAGAGAAGAGCTACACCCGACCTTCGGGTTCAGAGGGCAACCCCCACTCCCTCCGAGCCTAAAAGGAAACACCTTAACCGCAACCCCAAGCCGCTATTGGCGACTATTCAATGATCTTGGGTTGTCGCCTCCCGGGACCAGTATGGGGCAACTTCCCATCTCAACTGAGGCATTCCTTAGCCTCACTCACCAGGTCCAAGCTTTGGCAGGGATGATGCAGATCATCATCCCTTTAGTCCCTCAGCTAGCCCAACGGTCGGCGATGCCTCAGCCACTGTAATGGCAACCGCTAGCTCCTGGTCCCCCATCACCATTGGCCCCTCAACAGCCCATTGCGGTGAACATTACCCCATCACCCGAGGAGCTATCGGAGAACCTGAGGCTGATACCCAAGCATAGCATTCCCGACCCCGACACATTATCATATGACTTGGCAGACTCTCTCTGGGCTCAGTTGCGCTCGGTCAATCGACGTCTTGATGAAGTCCAAAGGGAGTTCCACAAATCCAAGGAAGAGCTCGGCGAGGTTCCCCCGGGAGGGTCACCCTTTATACAGGAGGTCCAAGATAAGCTCATCCCGCAAAGCTTTCGTCTTCCTACGCTTAAAACCTACTAGTAGCTCCGTCCAAATGGAACATGTTGCAGCATTTCGAGCTCAGATGGCCTTGTACGACACTTTGGATGCCCGAATGTGCCGAGCATTCCCTACAACTCTCTAAGGCCCAGCGTGGATGTGGTATAGCCGACTTAGGCCGACCTCGGTTGCATCCTTCAACAATTGGCCAGAGAATTTGAGCTAAATTTCCTGGCCAGTGCATGGCCAAGGCCATCTGCAGTCGTGCTCCTTAGCCTCAACCAAAAAGATGACGAGCCACTCTCCTAATTCGTCACCCGTTTCGCTAATGTGATCCAAGGAGTCCCTGATGCTCACCCTTCTTTGCTAATGTATGCATTTTTTATGGGTCTGCGACCGTCCAGATTCTTCTGGTTGCTAGTCGAACGATCGGCGATGACCGTCCCCGAGATGCTTCAGTGCATGAACCAATACATAGTCATCGAGGCGCTGGTGGCAGGAAGGTGTGAAGAGCATAAGAGGCCCCATGCAGAGTCATCCTGAGGGCAACCTTCTGTCACGAACGGTCGTCGCACACCCGCAACAACTCCGTTCAACGAACCGTTCGTCGCTCTCATCTATATGTACAGCTACTTGGCAGCATGTTTTGTCTTGGTTTTGAGTTATTTTGCTTGTAAAAATGTAAGTTCGAACAAGTTGCAGTGCTACAAAGCGATCGCTCACCGAACCGAGCAAAACAGCCCCAAAACAGCTCCATTTTCGTGTGCCACGGGCTGTTTTCTGCAGTCCGCTTCTGCTCACAAAACGTCAGTCATCTCAGCCCCTTGGAACCACTCAGGTGGCACAAGGCTGGATGGGGCTTCGGTATAGTGTCGGGCGTTGAACAATCTTTCGCAAGTTCACACGTTACCTTGATGGGAACTTGTTGTCGCGCCCGGCACCCGGTGAGCAGCTGTTTGTGGACTTGCAGCTGTTCGTTCAACCTTCTAAAGTCCTTGTTTTCCCCCTCTCCCTCTTTTCTCTTATGCATGCAAGGTGCTCGCTGAATTACTGGTAAAGCTTCCCCTTTTCGTGAGATGTCGGGACTTGTCCGTCGCTTGTTCTTCGAACTAATCAAATTTCTCTTTTTACAGATCCTGCTAGTCATAGGTGCCCAACAAGCCAATCACGTGAGTGATGGCACATGTGACTTGATACATAATTTTTTGCTTATTATATTTTTGGCATATATCACTTTATAACTATTGCATATATATATATATATATATATATATATATATATATATATATATATATATATATATATATATATATATATATATATATATATATATATATATTGTGATGTCCTTGGATTTGTGCAATGGGAATTTGATCGTGATGAGATCACGATAATGAGATCGATTCACCTTTAAACACAGATCCTAAATAATCCCGGTCATAGGTTACTCGAGAGGGACATCGTGATAACCGGACAGACTGGTGTGTTGTATACCCATCAATATGATGGATGCAGCTGGTCTCATAGCTACTCGTATAGGGACACTAGGGATACAGTACAGGTGCTCATTGGAGAATGAGTTCACTGATTGATCCGCTTACGGAATTTTGGATGGTTGATGATGCCTTATTGTCAGACAACGATTCCATAGTCATAGTGGTGTATCTGGTCCTTAGACTTGAGTCACCAAGGATGTCCTTTATGAGTGCTCCACTCTTTGATACTAGACTTATAGGTTTGGCTGTCCCAGATCTAGTACAGCTGGTCATTGGGAGTGGTAGTCGACCTTACGAGGGCTATTGAGTGTCGATAGAGGATCATCCACTCTTGGCGTCATGAGAGGAATATCCCATGTGTTCTTGCTCAAACAAATCCCTGGCTAGGGTCATTCGGGTTGAGAGAGAAAGAGTTCTCCGGGAGAATCCGATTAGAGCGAGACTCGAATAGAAACCGTATGGGTCTGATAGCACAATGCTCGATATACGGTCTCTGGGATATTAGATGGATGAGGGACTATAGGTACACGGTAACTGAGGACAGACAGGTCCAATGAATTGGATTCCCCTGTATCGTCTAGGGACTACGGCGTAGTGGCCTAGTATGTCCGTAGTTGATGAGTCAAGTGAATTATTACAGAGACAATAATTCACTGAGTTAGAAGGAGTTCTGACAAGTATGACTCACGGCCAGCTCGATATTGGGCCTAGAGGGTCACACACATATGGTAGGCATTGCGATGAGTAGAGGTTCGGATATGAGATATCCGACGGAGCCCTTGTCTTATTGGATGTAGATACAATACCCACTAGGGGAGGACCCATTAGGGTTTGAGAGGGGACCTCTATAAATAGGAGGGAATCAGAGCCTCATAGGCTAGAGCCTTTGCTTGCCTCTCCTATTCTCCTCCCCATCTCCACCTCAGAGTAGGCTTGGAGTTTTGAGGAGCGTCGTCGCAGCCCTACTGTGTGGATTACCGCAAGAGAGGAGGACGCTTGACCTCCTTCACCCTCTTCTAAGGATCTGTAAGGAAACAGGGATATACGATCTCCCTAGGTAACACAATTTATTCTATACGTAGTTTTTCAGTTTCGCGGATTTTGCGCACCAATCTTCGCACGACGATGAACATCTCTTTGGGAATCGGGGATTTTGTTTTCTTGTTCTTCCGTTGCGCATGTGATGTCGCCCCCAAGATTTCCCAATAGTGGTATCAGAGCGAGGTTGTTCGTGCAAATGATTGGTTTTGAACTACGTGTGTTGTGTTTAGGAAAAACTTTATGTCAAAAATTGTTGACGCAAAAACAAGGAAGGGCAGCAACAGTTACTGCCCTCGATCTACGTGCGTGCAGCGCAGCCAAAGGCAGGCAGCACAGGGGCTGCATCTGCAGCAGGCTTGCGTCCGGCGGGGCTGGCAGCCCACGGGCAGAGGCGCCTGCGGCCGCTTCTCCCGCGGGGTGAGGCACCACAGGCGCCGCTGCTCCCGCGGGCGAAACACCCCCCACAGGGGCGGCCGCCCGGCGGGACAGCACCGCTTGCGGGCGTTGCCCCGCGGGCAGAACTGCCCATGGAGGCAGCGGCGTCCGTAGGGGCACCAACCTGCAGGGGCAGCACCGCCTGTGAGCGTTGCCCCACCAGCAGAACCGCCCGCGGAGGCGGCGGCGGCAACAGCAAAGGGGAGTAGGGCATTAGTGTTTTCTTGGCAAAAGATAATTTTACCCCTCGGAATTTGAGAAATTCCTGTTTCTATCTCTTGTCTAAATTATGAAAATACCCCTATGAATTCAAAAATTCCCTATATGTCCCTGATTTCATAAAATACTAATTAATTAAAAGGTTTAGTTGATTATTATTATTTTCATTATCTAGTAGTCCTACATCATGATGATTAATTATACATGTGATGTATAATGTATGAACGGATGATCATGGACTGTGTGATGTGTGTACTTGTGATTTTTATTATTGGGGTCTGCGAGCCTCCATTATATTTCTCATTTATTGTCGGGCCTGCGTGCTTATGATTAAGTTGTAATCACATGAGGAGGCGTAGCGGGAGCGCGGATGCGATAGCGGGACCCACGAGACGGACGATCGCGATGCATGAAGATGTATCAAGATGTCGACGGAACCGACGAGGACGAGATGGACGATCACAGGGCATGGAGATGCACCGTTGCACACATAGATCTTGATGTGAGTGATTAAGTCTACTGGCTCGGGCCTAATCACATTAGGTTGTGGTCCATGATCATCTGGTGTGATTACTTATACACATATTAGATATGTATATATATTTACATGCGATGTAGATATATATTAAATATGTATATGTGTGACATGTCATATTAGGAGACCAAATCATAGAAACATCTCTCTCGATAATATTAAGTCAGTAAACGTGAGGCAATTAGATTGACCCACGTGGCCTTCCATCGTTAAGTAGGAACCGATTCCCGGTGTATGTTGAGTTGGTTGAGTCCCTCGAGACTCATCTATATCGCGATTCGCTATCTTACTTACGACATAGAGATGTCACCGGTGACCTGAGGACATGGTATGCTTGGTCGAGTCCCTCGAGGGTATATCATCAAATCAGACTTATCTTGTAACGAAGGTGGTTGACTTAACCGAGCATCATGGTTGGTCGAGTCCCTCGAGGCTATGGTGATTCGGAGGCTGAACAGGACAGGAATCACAAGGAGTTGTGATCGGCAAGAGTTGCCTACCTTTTAGGTTTAGTGTGATTGGTCGAGTCCCTCGAGGTTACATTAAGACGCTGATTGGATCCTGATCCCCACTAGAAGTCTGCCGGAGACTTCCGTTTCATGTGCTGAGGGTGTCGCGTGACTCGTTAGTAAAATAGTGGGAGCATATTAAGATAGAAGTTCATATTTTGATAGTTTATTTCTTGTAAAATCTGCATGTTATTCATTTTTGCTGCATCTTTATTTTTAGAAAATGTCGCTTTCAAATCCCTTACGTGGCATACTTGATGTCAAACACCTCACTGGTCCAAATTATACGGATTGGCTCTGTAACTTGAGAATTGTTCTCACGACAGAGAAAATCATGTACGTCCTTGATACAGTGATGCCTACGCCCGAAGAAGGGGCAAGCGAGGATAAGATCGCTCGCTACGTGAAGTACATTGATGACTCCACTCTTGCTCAGTGCTATATGTTGGGCTCTATGACTCCTGAGTTACAGAGACAACATGAAAAGATGTATGCCAGATCCATTCTCCTACATATCCGTAAATTGTTTAAGGAACAGGGAAGGACTTAGTAATATGAGATATCCAAGAGCCTCTTCCGCGCTAGGATGACTGAGGGGACACCGGTTCAGAACCATGTCCTAAAGATGATTGAGTGGATAGAAAAACTCACAGGTCTAGGAATGGTCCTAGAGGATAACTTGTGTGTGGACATTGTGCTTCAGTCCCTACCAGATTCCTTTTCACAGTTCATAATGAATTTTAATATGAACAAGCTTGAGGTGACTCTCCCAGAGCTCCTCAATATGTTGAGGCAAGTAGAGAGTACTATTAAGAAAGAGAAATCAGTTCTCTATACTGGTGAGACCAGAAAGAAAATGAAAGCAGAAATGTCCCTTAAGAAGGGAAAGGGCAAGGGCAGACTAGGTAAAGCAAAGGTTGCTAAGAAAGACCCAGCAAAGGACAAAGGTCAGTGCTTCCACTGTGGCAAAGATGGGTACTGGAAGAGGTACCGTAAAGAGCACCTTGCAGAGAGGGTGAAATAGAAGCTTGGAGAAGCTTCAGGTACATTCATGATCAATCTCCAATTGTCATATTTTTGTGATAGTGCATTGGTATTGGATACCAGTATTGCTTATCACATTTACAATTTATTGTAAATTCTAGCAAAGCCGAGGGGAGATTGGCGAGAGGAATATTGCATAAAGATTTGTTTATGCTAGACACTACTCCACATATCATGAATGTA
The DNA here is from genome assembly GCF_036884655.1 of Musa acuminata AAA Group. Taxonomy (NCBI): domain Eukaryota; kingdom Viridiplantae; phylum Streptophyta; class Magnoliopsida; order Zingiberales; family Musaceae; genus Musa; species Musa acuminata. The sequence goes on from NC_088338.1 coordinate 19,012,008, forward strand.
AATGTGTCCAAGAGGAAACGAGATGAGATGAACAGTGCATACCTGTGGCATTGTAGGCTAGGTCACATCCATGAAAGAAGAATTCAAAAGTTGCTAAATGATGGATATCTAGATCCATTCGACTATGTGTCATATGCAACTTGCGAGTCTTGCCTTCGTGGAAAACTGACCAACTCTCCATTTAGAGGAACTGGAGAGAGAGCCACTAAGCTATTGGAACTCATACATAGTGATGTATGTGGACCCATGTCAATTCATGCCATTGGTGGTTACTCCTACTTCATTACCTTTGCTGATGATTTCTCAAGATATGGATATGTGTACTTAATGAAGTACAAGTCTAAGGCTTTTGAGAAATTCAAAGAGTATAAGAATGAGGTGGAGAACCAGACTGGAAAGAGTATCAAAACTCTTCGATCAGATCGAGGAGGTGAATACTTAAGTACAGAGTTTACTCAGTTCCTCAAGGACCATGAGATATTATCCCAATAGACACCTCCTTATACACCTCAGCTCAATGGTGTCTCTAGAAGGAGGAATCGTATGCTATTAGATATGGTATGGTCCATGACGAGTTTCGTTGACCTACCCATATTATTCTAGGGATATGCCCTAGAGACCGCAGCTTACCTTCTGAACAGAGTTCCAACTAAGTCGGTAGTGTCTACACCATATGAGATATGAAAAGGGAAGAAGTCTGATCTTAAGGTTGTTAAGATTTGGGACTGCCCTGCTCACGTTAAAAGACACAACCCCGATAAGTTAGAATCGAGGACAAAGCGATGCAAATTTGTGGGATACCCTAAGGAAACTTGTGGGTATTATTTCTATCATCTCGAGGACCAAAAGGTCTTTTTAGCTAAGAGAGTAGTGTTCCTTGAGAATGAACACATTCTTGGCGGAGATAGTGGGAGTATGATAGAGTTGAGCGGGGTTGGAGAACCAAGCTCAAGCACCACTCTACAGCCCAAGTCTGTTCAGGTACCTAATACATAAGTTTCAACTTTACGTAGGTCTGATAGAGTATCCCATCCTCCTAAGAGATATGTGGCACATATTAGAGGAGAGGATGTTGAGGATATTGATCCTCAGACCAACGAGGAGGCTATTATGAGTATAGACTCCGGGAAGTGGCAAGAAGCCATGAATTCTAAGATGGATTCTATGTACTCCAACAAGGTTTGAAACCTAGTTGATATGCCCGAAGGTATTGTACCCATCGGTTGCAACTGGATCTTTAAAAAAAAGATCGGAGTAGATGGAAAGGTAGAGACCTATAAAGCAAGGCTAGTGGCTAAGGGGTATCGTCAAAGGCAATGTGTTGACTATGACGAAACATTCTCACCCGTAGCAATGCTAAATTCCATCAGAATTCTATTGGCTATTGCAGCACACTATGATTATGAGATCTGGAAGATGGATGTGAAAACCGCATTCCTCAATGGGAACCTCGAGGAGGTATATATGATGCAACCTGAGGGATTCGTGTCCAAGAACTGCCCAGATAAGGTGTGTATGTTGCTTAGATCCATTTATGGACTAAAGCAAGCTTCTCGAAGTTAGAACATAAGATTTGATGAGGCAATCAGATCTTATGACTTCGTTAAGAACGAAGATGAGCCTTGTGTGTACAGGAAGGTAAGTGGGAGCGCTATCACCTTTTTGGTGTTATATATGGATGACATCCTAATCATTGGGAATGACGTAGGAATGCTATCCATAGTAAAGGCTTGGTTATCTAGACACTTCTCTATGATGGACTTAGGGGAAGTATCCTATATCTCGGGGATTAGAATCTATAGAGATAGATCCAAGAGGATGCTTGGCTTGTCCCAGTCCAGGTACATAGAAACCATTGTCAAAAGGTTTGGCATGAAAAATTCCAAGAGAGGTCTCATACCGATGAGACATGGGATATCGCTTTCTACGAGTATGTCCCCAAAGACTCCAGAAGAAAGGGCGAATATGGATATGATACCTTATACCTCAGTAATAGAGTCTATCATATATGCCATGCTATGTACTAGGCCTGATATAGCGCATGCTCTGAGTGTCACGAGCAGGTATCAAGCGGATCCAGGCTTGGAGCACTGGAAAGCAATTAAGTGTAACCTTAAGTACTTGAGAAGGACTAAGGATTTTTTACTAGTATATGGAGGTAGTAGCCTTAAAGTTGAAGGCTACACAGACTCAAGTTTTCAGTCTGATGTCGATGATAGCAAGGCGAATTCAGGGTATGTGTACACCGTGAATGGAGGAGCAGTGTGCTAGAAGAGTTCCAAGCAAGATACTACTGTTGACTCGACCACAGAGGCGGAGTACATTGCTGCATCAGATGCAGCAAAGGAGGGAGTCTGGTTGAAGAAGTTCATCACAGATTTGGAAGTCGTGCCGGATAGTGAGAAGTCGACTTCCTTATATTGCGACAACTATGGGGCGATTACTCAAATAAGGGAACCCGAGTCTCATCAGAAGTGTTCTGAGGAGGTTCCAGCTTATCAAAGAGATCATAACCCGAGGAGATGTAGTAGTGGAAAGAGTTCCATCCGAAGATAACATTGTAGATCCACTGACAAAGTCGTTGTCTCAGATTGTCTTTGAGCATCACAGGGGTCTGATGGGATCAGACACATAGGTGATTGGCTTTAGGTCAAGTGGGAGATTGCTAGTCATAGGTGCCCAACAAGCCAATCACGTGAGTGATGGCATGTGTGACTTGATACAGAATCTTTTTGCTTATTATATTTTGGCATATATCACTTTATAACTATTGCATATATGCATATATATATATATATATATATATATATATATATATATATATATATATATATATATTGTGATGTCCTTGGATTTACGCAATGGGAATTGGATCGTGATGAGATCATGGTAATGAGATCGATTCACCTTTAAACACAGATCCTAAATAATCCCGGTCATAGGTTACTCGAGAGGGACATCGTGATAACCGGACAGACTGGTGTGTTGTATACCCGTCCATATGATGGATGCAGCTAGTCTCATAGTTGCTCGTGTAGGGACACTAGGGATACAGTACAAGTGCTCATTGGAGAATGAGTTCACTGATTGATCCGCTTACGGAATGCTAGATGGTTGATGATGCCTTATTGTCAAACAGCGATTCCATAGTCCTAGTGGTGTATCTGGTCCTTAGACTTGAGTCACCAAGGATGTCCTGTATGAGTGCTCTACTCTTTGATACCAGACTTATAGGTTTGGCTGTCCCAGATCTAGTACAGCTGGTCATTGGGAGTGGTAGTCGACCTTACGAGGGCTATTGAGTGTCGATAGAGGATCATCCACTCTCGGCGTCATGAGAGGAATATCCCATGTGTTCTTGCTCAGACAAATCCCTAGCTAGAGTCATTCGGGTTGAGAGAGAAAGAGTTCTCCGGGAGAATCCGATTAGAGCGAGACTCGAATAGAAACCGTATGGGTCTGACAGCACCATGCTCGATATACGGTCTCTGGGATATTAGATGGATGAGGGACTATAGGTACACGGTAACTGAGGACAGATAGGTCCAATGAATTGGATTCCCCTGTATCGTCTAGGGACTACGACGTAGTGGCCTAGTATGTCCGTAGTCGATGAGTCAAGTGAATTATTACAGAGACAATAATTCACTGAGTTAGAAGGAGTTCTGACAGGTATGACTCACGGCCAGCTCGATATTGGGCCTAGAGGGTCACACACATATGGTAGGCATTGCGATGAGTAGAGGTTCGGATATGAGATATCCGACGGAGCCCTTGTCTTATTGGATGTAGATCTAATACCCACTAGGGGATGACCCATTAGGGTTTGAGAGGGGACCTCTATAAATAGGAGGGATTCAGAGCCTCATAAGCTAGAGCCTTTGCTTGCCTCTCTTATTCTCCTCCCCCTCTCCACCTCAGAGCAGACTTGGAGTTTTGAGGAGCGTCATCGCAGCCCTGCTGTGTGGATTACCGCTAGAGAGGAGGACGCTTGACCTCCTTCACCCTCTCCTAAGGATCTGTAAGGAAACAGGGATATATGATCTCCCTAGGTAACACAATCTATTCTATGCGCAGTTTTTCAGTTTCATGGATTTTGCGCACCAATCTTCGCATGACGATGAACATCTCTTTGGGAATCGGGGATTTTGTTTTCTTGTTCTTCCACTACGCATGTGATATCGCCCCCAAGATTTCCCAACAGATCCTTCGAGACCTGTGAGAGGTTGAAGTGGGCAGATCTTTGCGGACGCAAATCGTAAGGGCAAAGCACGATTTAGGCAACGCAAGCTAAGTTCACATCTTTGCCGCAAGGGTGCCTCGCGACTTAGGCAACGCAAGCTAAGTTCGCGTCTTTGCCGCAAGGGTGCCTCACGCCTTAGGCAATTCCAACTAAGGCCATGACACTTCGGGCCCGCCAAGAAGAAGACTCAACCGACCCAACCTACCGCTCCCAAAGCCCTCTCTCCCACCATCGAATTCATCCAGAACAGAAATCTTCCTCCAGATCAAAGAGAGAGGACTTTTAAGAACGCTCAACTTGATGAAGACCCCCCGAGAACTCAAAAATCATTCAAAGTACTGTCGATTTCATCACGACTATAGTCACGATACCGAGGAATGCCATGACTTGAAGAACCAGATTGAAGAGTTCATCCATCGAGGACACCTCAGACACTAGATCAGAAGGCCACAAGAAACCTCTTGGTACCTCGTGGGTCCCATTGAAAAGCATATCAACATGATCATCGGTGGGCCAGCCTCGGGAGGAGATACCATGTCGGGACGAAAAGCTTATGCCCGGGCTGCTATAGAAAAATGCCCTAGACAATGATAGGAGCCTGAGATCACTTTCCCGGCGGAAGAAATTGTGCAACCCAACCATGATGACGCATTAGTGATCTCGATTAGGATTGCTAATGCTCAGGTCAAAAGGATCATGATAGACACCGGAAGTGCCACCGACATCCTCTACTTCGACGCCTTCCAGAAGCTTGGCTTAACCAAAGAAGATCTTACTCCGATGACGTTGGCTTTGACGGGGTTCACAGGAGACTCCATCTCACCCCTCGACACCGTCGTTTTGTCGGTTACCTTGGGAGAAGAATCGAGATCCAAGAATGTCATGGTGACTTTTATGGTTATGGAGCTCCCCTCAGCATACAATGCCAACTTGGGCCACCCGACCCTCAACAAGTTCAGAACCATCATCTCCACCTACCATCAGGCGATAAAATTCCCAACCCGAGCCGGGGTCGGGGAAGTCCAGAGCAACCCTCAGGAATCAAGACGATGCTATCTGACGGTTGTAACGCTACCCAAAAAATGGAAGCATGAGAAGGCCATCGCCGACCCTCGGAACACCGCAAAACCATCACCGCATCTCGAACCAACCGAACATACCTAGAGACTTCGCTAGATAGGAACTGACTCGTAGGATCGTGAAGATCTGGTCAGAACTCCTAGAGGAAGAATGAGTATAGCTCATCAACTTTTTGACCGAAAATGCCGACGTCTTCGCTTAGTCGCCAAAAAACATGCCCAGGATTGATCGAAAAGTGGCACAATACTACCTGAACATCTGCCCCCAAACACGACTAGTGAAGCAGAAGCCGCGGATGCAGGCCCCCCGATCGACAAAAGGCGATAAGTGATGAAGTAGAGCTATTGCTGGTGATGAGATTTATAATCGAGGCAAAATACCCCCATTGGTTATCAAATATAGTCCTCGTTAAAAAACCTAATGGAAGCTGGAGAATGTGCACTAACTACACTGACCATAACCGAGCCTACCCAAAGGACTGTTATCCACTTCCAAGGATCGACTAGCTGGTCGATGCAACCTCGGGACATTAGATTCTCTTGTTCATGGATGCCTTCTTGCGATACAATTAAATCAAAATGACCCCTAAGGACTAGGAACATACTGCCTTCATCACACACCAGGGAGTCTACTACTACAAGGTCATGACGTTCGGGCTAAAGAATACCGGGGCAACATACCAAAGAATGGTGAACAAGATGTTCGCTCATCAGATTGGGAGAAACATGGAGGTTTACGTCGATGATATAATCATGAAAAGCAAGTTCGCTCGAACTCACCTAGCAGACCTAGCGGAGATGTTCGAGACGATAAGGAAGTTTGGCATGTGCCTCAACCCTGCCAAGTTTGCCTTCGGCGTCGGTTCGAGAAAATTCCTCGGCTTTATCATCCACCAAAGGGGGATAGACGCCAACCTCAAGAAGGTTCAAGCCATCATCAACATGCAATCCCCCTGCTCAGTAAAGGAGGTACAACGTCTAACTAGTAGACTTGTTACTCTCACCCGATTCTTGTCCCGATCAGGAGACAAATGCCTGCCCTTTTTTCGAGCTTTAAGGAGCCCGAAGGACTTTAGGTGGACCTCAGGATGCGAGGAGGCCTTTGCCCAGCTCAAGGAACATCTCACCCGACTACCCCGACTTACCTTGGTTGATCCAGATGAACCGCTCAGCCTCTACCTCGTGACATCTGAACACGCGGTCAGTTCTGTCCTAACCAGGGAGGATTCAGGGGTGCAATAACCAATCTACTACATGAGTTACATCTTGAATGTACCCGAGGCATGATATGAACCGATCGAGAAGCTGGCCTTGGCGCTTGTACAGATGGCCCAGAAGCTGCACCCGTATTTCCAAGCCCACCCGATCCAAGTAGTGACCGACCAACCATTAAGGCAAATTCTATCTAAATTTGACATATCAAGGCGAATGCTCAAATGGTCAGTAGAGCTCGGAGAATTTGACATACAATACATCCCAAGTATGGCCATAAAAGCTCAAGCCATTGCCGACTTCGTCCTGGAGTTAACCCCTCCTGAGAATAATAGTGACGTGTACACCGAGCAACGATGGACCCTACATGTGGATGGCTTGGCCAATGTCAAAAGAGGAGGAGCCGAATTGGTTCTAAAGGGACCCAATGGCCAACAATATAGACATGCACTTGGCTTCGATTTCAAAGCTACCAACAATGAAGCTGAATATGAAGTGCACCTGTCCGGGCTTAGAATAGCCCCAGAGCTCTAGGTAAGCAGCATTGTGGTTTTCACCGACTCACAGTTGGTGGTCGATCACATCAATGGGGACTGTGTTAGGATCAAGAGCGGCACTAAGAGGGGGGGGGGGTGAATTAGTGCAGCAGAAATATTACGTCGATTCGAAAGCCTTCGTACGATAAAAATCGATTTTGACTCAAATTGTTTGTTTCACTTTGAATAAGTAGAGAAGAAAAGGTTGGGCAGTTTGCAATGTAGTAAAGATGAATGTAGTAAAGAGAATTTGCAGTAAGGAAAGAACATACCAGAATTTATAGTGGTCCGATCGTTGTGACCTACATCTATTTTTTATTCCTCCTCCATTGAGGTCACCAGCGTCCACTAATGGTCCTCCTTCAATAGGCAAAGACCAACCACCTCTTTACAGCACTTTCTCCTTTTCACGGGTTTAGGAGATAACCCTTACAAGCCTCACTCCTCTTTCTTAGATGATTACAAAGCTAAGAGAGGGAGGAGGACTCTTCTCACTTATATAACACTTTTAACACCCCAACACTTAAGATTTTTCACACTTTTGATTGCATTTTTATTACCCTTCCATGCAGAAAAGGGTGGGGTATTTATAAGCATAAGTGGCTTCAGAATTAGAGCCAAAAAGTATCACATCCCCATATTTCGGGGTACTAGTGGTACCACCGCATTATTGGGCGGTACCATCACTTGACTCTCTGACATTAGGCGGTATCACCACCAAGTCTGGTGGTACCACCGCCTGACAGAGCTCTTGAAGATTGAGCTCTGGCAATACCACCACCTGATAGGCGATACCATCGCTGGCAAGTAATAACTGTCAAAGGTACCACCGCCCAGAACACTTGGGAGACCGAGTCCCAGGCGGCGACCGTGACTTCAAGTGCGGAATGGGCTGTTCAATCCAACCCAATTCAATCCTGTTAAGGGCCCAATTGGCCCCTAACTGAGTTAATGGGATTATCTCCCAATCCTAACTCAACTTAAGGTCTAACTATAATAATTAAGACATTTAACAAAGCATTCTTGTTCCGGTTTGTCAATTGTTCTTTCGGTGAGCTTTCAGCGAACTTCTGACGATCTCTCGGCAATGTTCTGGCGGACTTCCGACAAGCTCCTGGACTTCACGACGGTCTTCTTAGCGAGTTCCGATGAGCTTCTTTGGCAAGCTCCTGGACTTCTCGGTTAATTCCAACAAAACTTCCGACGAACTCTCGAACTCCCAACGAAATCTCGATCTTGACTCCAGCATAACATTTGCTTTATGTCTTACCGCTATCGTAGTTAATTCTGCACACTTTTCTCAACATATAGATTAGATCAAACAATTTACCAATTGATTTTATCATCAAAATCCGAAATTCAACAATCTTCTCCTTTTGGATGATGACAATCAATTGATGACGGAGCTAACCTTAACTCCCCCTATCTATATGTCATGCTTGAGAAAAGATATTCTTGAATTCAAGGCATTTGAATTCAAGCATCAAACTGATAAGTTATTTCCATTTAAACTTATCAACATGCACATCATGATACTTATCATGATTTTCTAATTCAAAATACGATACCATATATTTATCAATAAAAATGATGTCAAGGCATGACATCCATTTTCAAGTCCAATGATGATAAACAATCATCATTTTCAAATATGATATGAGTTTCGAATATGAAATTTAGCAAGATAACAATTCTCGATAAAAGATGACAATTCATCATTTTGAGGCACAGTATCAATTGTAAATAGCAAGTTAAGCTCATGATACCTTATCATTATGATAGACATTTATCAAACATTTATGAAACGGTTCAAGTATCTACGATACATATGATGCATGCATTTTGAGGTAACTACGATAAAGATTTCAAATATTCATATGCTCATATTTTCAAGTATGTGCAATGTATTTGATGATTCCAATTATATTTGCTCATATTTCAAGCATTCGTAATACATTTCAACTTGTCTCATTTCTCCCCCTTTGTCATTTCAACTTGTATACATTTCAAGCATTTCATTTTGTCATCAATTTGTCTCATTTCTCCCCCTTTGTCATCAACAAAAAGGAGAACAATTCAACAATGCAAGTGTGGTAAAGATTCAAGCAAGTTTTACACTAATTTATCCAAACCATAAAGGAAGGTAAGCAAAAACTTTGCATGATAACTTTTTGAAAAGCTAACATTTTTACTCAAGGGCTTTTTGGTTTTCTTTAGTTGTACAAGTTTCTTTCTTCTTTCGTCAAAGAAAAATAAGAAGAGGAAGAAGGGTAAGGAAAGATTCCATCAAGAACCAAATTTCATGAAAGGATTTGAACCAAGTCAAATTCAAAATAATAAATGAGTTTCATTAAATCATGCTTTAATTTTAACAAAGAGAAAGGATTTATGAAAAGGATCAAGATATCCATACAAAATCAAATCCTCATTCTTGCAAGTGATCATCACACACTAAAAATTCATAAAATTTTTCTTTAATGAGAAGAGTAAGGAAGAAGCATCAAATGAAGGATTAAAAATCCTTGAATGAAACTTCATAAATTAAATATGTTAAAATTTCACGAGTGAAATCCGTGAGAGATGCATTTGTCAATGAATTCCATGAGTGAAGGGACTAAGTGTATCAAAAATTATTAAGTGATGGAGCATAAACTTGATATCAAGGAAGATAAAAACGAAATAAATTCATGAAAGCTTCATTGATGAAATATATTAAGAGAAAGATAGTCAGAAAAAGAAATACAACAAACTCATGCATTCGGATAATTTAACATCTTTAACTCCCTTCTAATGAAATCAAATTGTTCTTCATTTAAATGTTTTGTAAAGATATCGATCAATATGTTTAGTTCTAGAGTGTTGAATAGGATTTTTCGTTAAATATATTGCACTTGTGTTATCACATTTTATGAGAATATTCTTAAGATAAATTATATAATATTCTAATGTATTTTTCATCCATACGACTTGTGCACAACATGCACTAGCCGCTATGTATTCGGCTTCGGTTGTAGATAGTGCAAACGAGTTTTGTTTCTTAGAAGACCAAGAGACAAGTGCATGACCTAAGAGTTGACATGTTCTGGATGTGCTTTTTTTATCTAATCTATATCCAGCAAAATCTACATCAGCATACGCAGTTAATTCAAAGTTTTTAGATTTTGGATACCATAATCCTATATTAGTGGTTCATTTAAGATATCTAAGAATTCTTTTAACTACTTTAAGATAAGATAACTTAGGATTAGATTGAAACCTAGCACAAAGTCCTATGCTAAACATGATGTCCGGTCTAGTTGTAGTGAGGTATAGTAAATTACGTATCATACCCCTATAAGTTTTATGATCAAAGCTTTCTCCAATTTCGTCAATGTTTAACTTAATAGAGGTACTCATAGGAGTATTGATAGCCTTTGAATTATCCATATTAGACCGTTTTAGTATGTCTAATGCATATTTTGTTTGATTAAGAAAAATATCATTACTAAGTTATTTGATTTGTAAACCTAAAAAGAAAGTTAGTTCACCCATTAAGCTCCTTTCAAACTCTTGGCTCATACTCTTGGCAAACGATTCATATAGAGATTCATTTGTAGAACCAAAAATAATATCATCAACGTAAATTTGAACAACAAGAAAATTATTTTCAAAATTTTTAATAAACAATGTAGTATCGACCTTGTGTGTAGAGAAATTATTTTGGATAATAAATTAGCTAAGTCTCTCATACCAAGCCCTCGGGGCTTATTTCAATCAATATAGAGCTTTAGTCAATTTAAACACATGATTAGGAAGATTATCATTCTCAAATTTGGGAGGTTATTCAATATAAACTTCTTCGGAAATAAAGTCATTAAGAAAAGTACTTTTAACATCCATTTGAAATAACTTAAAATTATTACTATTAGCATAGGCAAGGAGCATCCTTATGGCTTCTAATCGTGCCACATGAGCAATGGTTCCTTCATAATTGATACCTTCTTCTTGGTTGAAACCCTTGGCCACTAATCTAGTCTTATTTCTAACCATAATACTAAATTCATCTTACTTGTTTCTAAAGACCCATTTAGTACCAATAACTAAATGGTCATTTGGCCTCGGAACAAGCTTCCACACCTCATTTCTCTCAAATTGATTCAACTCTTCTTACATTGCGATAACCTATGAATCATCTTTCAAGGTCTTGTCAATGCATTTAGGTTCAATTTGAGAAAGAAAAACGGCATTAACACAAAAATTTTTAAGAGAAGAACGAGTTTGAATCTCTTTTGATGTGTCTCCTATGATTAGCTTCTTAGAATGAGCATCTACGTACTTCCATTCCTTGGGTAAGGATGTTTCAGAAGAAGATGCATCGAAGTTGCTAATTGAAAGAGAAGGTTCATTTAAATTCAAAGCATCAAAAATAAGATCATCGTCAAACTCATTTTTTTTAAATTCAGAAACTTCATTAAAGACAACATGAATAGATTCTTCTATAACCAAAGTTCTTTTGTTAAAAATACAAAGGCTTTAGAACTAGAAGACTAGCCAAGAAAAATCATTTGATCGAATTTTACATCAAACTTTCCTAAGGCATCTTTTTTCATTCAAGATAAAACATTTACAACCGAAAACTTTAAAATATGAAACGTTAGGTTTTTTATTGTTCCACAATTCATAAGGAGTTTTGGAAAGTAATTGTCTTACTAGAACCCTATTCATGACATAGCATGACGTATTAACGGCTTTGGCCCAAAAATATTTGGATAGGCTATGTTTGTTCAATATGGTTCTTACCACTTCTTACAAGTTTCTATTTTTTCTTTCTACTACTCTATTTTGTTGAGGATTTCTTGGAGTAGAGAAATTATAGTTGTATCCATTAGATTCACAAAAATTTTAGAAATCACGGTTTTGAAATTTGCCACCTTGATCACTCCGAATTGATGAAATCATAAAGCCTTTTTCATTTTGAACAAGTTTACAAAACTTTAAAAAATACCTAAAGCAATCACATTTGTGTGCCAAGAAGTATATCCACATGTATCTACTATAATCGCGCACAATTACAAAGGTGTATTTGTTACCTCATAGGCTTGATGTATCAATTAGTCCAAACAAATCCATATGGATCAATTGCAATGGTCTAGAGGTGCTTATTTGATTCTTTAGTTTCAAACTACCTTTTATTTGTTTTCCTAATTGACATGCCTCACACACATTGTCTTTAACAAACTTAATGTGAGGAATGCTAATCATAGGTGCCCAGCAAGCCAATCACGTGAGTGATGGCACGTGTGACTTGATACAGAATCTTTTTGCTTATTATATTTTGGCGTATATCACTTTATAACTATTGCATATGTGCATATATATATTGTGATGTCCTTGGATTTGTGCAATGAGAATCGGATCATGATGAGATCACGATAATGAGAACGATTCACCTTTAAACACAGATCCTAAATAATCCCGGTCATAGGTTACTCGAGAGGGACATCGTGATAACCGGACAGACTGGTGTGCTGTATACCCGTCCATATGATGGATGTAGCTAGTCTCATAGCTGCTCGTGTAGGGACACTAGGGATACAGTACAGGTGCTCATTGGAGAATGAGTTCACTGATTGATCCGGTTACGGAATGCTGGATGGTTGATGATGCCTTATTGTCAGACAGTGATTCCGTAGTCCTAGTGGTATATCTGGTCCTTAGACTTGAGACACCAAGGATGTCATGTATGAGTGCTCTACTCTTTGATACCAGACTTATAGGTTTGGCTGTCCCAGATCTAGTACAGCTGGTCATTGGGAGTGGTAGTCGACCTTACGAGGGCTATTGAGTGTCGATAGAGGATCATCCACTCTCGGCGTCATGAGAGGAATATCCCATGTGTTCTTGCTCAGACAAATCCCTGGCCAGGGTCATTCGGGTTGAGAGAGAAAGAGTTCTCCGGGAGAATCCGATTAGAGCAAAACTCGAGTAGAAACCGTATTGGTCTGACAGCACCATGCTCGATATACGGTCTCTGGGATATTAGAGGGATGAGGGACTATAGGTACATAGTAACTGAGGATAGATAGGTCCAATGGATTGGATTCCCTTGTATCGTCTGGGGACTACGGCGTAGTGGCCTAGTACGTCCGTAGTCGATGAGTCGAGTGAATTATTACAAAGATAATAATTCACTGAGTTAGAAGGAGTTTTGATAGGTATTGTAACATCCCAATAGTCCCACATCGGAAGTGGGCAATGGGTATGATTAGCATATAAGGGCCTGATGAGTGTACTACGTAAACTCCCGCTTAAGCATTTTGGTCCGTGGTTGCCGGACCAAAATGGAGTTATTGGCCAGTTGGCTCATCAGACTCGGGTCGTGACATTTGGTATCAGAGCCGACCTAGCATTTGGGCAGGGTGAGAGGGCTCGAGTAGGAAAGTATGCTAGGGTTCGATCTGGGTTATGTCTGGCCTTGACGAGGACGTCAAGCTAATTGAGTTGGGAATAATGTAACATCCCAATAGTCCCACATCGGAAGTCGGCAATGGGTATGATTAGCATATAAGGGCCTGATGAGTGTACTACGTAAACTCCCGCTTAAGCATTTTGGTCCCCTCTATAAACTCACGGCCAGCTCGATATTGGGCCTCGAGGGTTCTGACATGTATGACTCACGACCAGCTCGATATTGGGCCTAGAGGGTCACACACATATGGTAGGCATTGCGATGAGTAGAGGTTCGGATATGAGATATCCGACGGAGCCCTTGTCTTATTGGATGCAGATCCAATACCCACTAGGGGAGGACCCATTAGGGTTTGATAGGGGACCTCTATAAATATGAGGGATATACTATCTCCCTAGGTAACACAATCTACTCTATACGCAGTTTTAAGTTTCGCGGATTTTGCGTACCAATCTTCGCACGACGACGAACATCTCTTTGGGAATCGAGGATTTTGTTTTCTTGTTCTTCCGCTGTGCATATGATGTCGCCCCCATGATTTCCCAACAAGGAATACCTCTTACAAGTTCTTAGATGAGATTTGAGAGATTAGTTTATGCTAGCATGACCTATTCTCCTATGCCAAAGCTAAGCATCGTCATTTAAAATCGAAAAACACATTTCATTACAAAGATCATCAATGTCGATAGTATATATATTATTTTATTTTAGGACAATTATAGTTGTGTTTTTGTGTGATTTTTTAATAATGCAAGCATTGGATTCAAATCTAATGATGTATCGTTTATCACACAATTGACTGATGCTCAAGATTATGCTTTAAGCCATCAACCAACAACACATCTTCAATCAAAAAGTTGGATTTGTTACCTATGGTTCTTTTGCCAATGATTTTACCCTTGTTGTTGTCTTCAAAAGTGACATACCCTTCGTCTAGACTAGTGAGTTTAGAGAATTAAGATGGATTTCCGGTCATGTGCCTTGAGCGTCCACTATCAAGGTACCATCTCTTGCTCCTAGCTTGTAATGGTAAACATTTCTATAAAAAAGGATGATTTTTAGTTACCCATTTGACCTTGGGTGCCTCAAAAATCGATCTACTCAACTTATCATGTTGCATTGAGTTCTTTACGGTTCCTTTATGAACCAAAATCAATTTGTGTGGACTACATCCCTTAAACGAACATTGATAAGCAACATGTCCATATTTGCAACAAAAGTTTTATTTATTTCAGAGTGAAACATGCAAGGTAGGGCCTTTAACAAAGGTGGTTAGATTTTGGTGAGAGCTACTCACAAATCTGATTCCGCCTCTTCTATGAACATGACCCTTATTGGCAAGGATCATGTTCAAAGACTTGCTACCAACCTGAAACTTTTCTAAGGTTTCTTTGGGTAGCAAGTTTTCCTTTTTAAGCATTTATAATTCATCTTGTGCAAGGAGCTAAACTATCATTGTACTCAAACTTTTAATTTATCAAAATCAATAACAAGAGAAGCATGCTTCTTTTTTAACAGTTTATACTTTTTACTAACTAATTTACATTCATCAAATAAATCATGAAAAATACTTAGTAATTCATCAAAAGATAAATTTGCATCTAATGAACTGCTTATCTTATCTCCGATAGCCATTAGTGCATAGTGAGCAACTTGCTCTGTGTTGGTTGGCTCCTCTTCTTCGGATGCACTTGAGTTGTCCCAAGTTGCTTTAAGAGTCTTCTTCTTCTTTGGTTGCTTCTTCTTTGCTTGAGGACATTCACTTTTGAAATGTCCCGGCTTTTTGCATTCATAGCATATAACTTGTTCTTTCTTGGGTTCAAATTTATTTTTAGTATCATTTTTAGATTTATTCCTTTTTATGAATTTTTTAAACTTTCTTGTCAAGAGTGCCAAGTCATCATCATAGTCCTCATCACTTAAATTTTCTTTCAAGTGGTCTTCTTGAGTTCTTAGTTGTTAGGATCAAGAGTTGGCACTAAGAGGGGGGGTGAATTAGTGCAGTGGTAAAATAACGTCGGTTTAAAAACTTTCATACGATAAAAACTAATTTCGATGAAAATCGATTTCGGAAGCTTAATAACTTGGAAGCGTATGGAAGCATAGTGATTAAGTAAAGTAGTTTGCAGTATGTAAATGGCAAGAATAAAATGCAAACCAGAGAACACATTAGTTTTAGAGTGGTTCGGTCAATGTGACCTACATCCACTTTCAACTTCCTCCTCCGATGAGGTCACCGGTGTCCACTAGAGGCCTTCCTTCAATAGGTGAAGGCCAATTACCTTTTACACCCCTCTTCTCCTTTTACCGGGTTTAGGAGATAACCCTTACAAGCACTCACTCCTCTCAAACTATTCTAACACTTAGACTCAAAGAGGATGATTCTTACAAGAGATTACAACTGTGTTTTTCCCTCTTTAAATTCTCTATGCTTGTGTGTTTTAACCAGGAATGAGAGGGTATTTATAGGCTTCAAGTTGATTCAAACTTGGAGCCTAAAACTTTCCCATCTCGAGTTCCCCGGGCACGGGCGGTACCACCGCTTGTGCTGGGCGGTACCACCGCCCAGTGTCAGTCTGACACTGACATTGCCCTGGGCGGTACCACCGCCTAGGTCTGGCGGTACCACCGCCTGGGTGGGGGCAATGCTGGGCGGTACCACCGCCTAACATAGTCTCGAAGACTATGCCACGACGGTGAGACTTCTTGGGTCACTGTTTGAGCCTCTTATTGGGCTCAACACAGTTCTTACATGGGCCTAACTGGCCCCTAATTGGGTTGGCCAAAATCCAAGCCCAATTATGTGCTAACTACGAAATCCCAAGACATTTGCTAAGCTAAACAAGTCCCTATGTCTATTCTTCCGGCAAACTTCCGACGAACTCTCGGCAATGTTCCGGTGGACTCCCGGCAAGCTCCTGGACTTCATGATGATCTTCTTGGCGAGTTCCGATGAGCTTCCCTAGCAAGCTCCGAGACTTCTCGGCTGGTTCCGACAGAACTTTCGACAAACGTTTGGACTTCCGACGAACTGCCAACGAAATCGCGTCCTTGACTCCGGGGCTTCATTTTTCTTCATGCCTTGCTATCGTAGTTAATCCTGCACATATAAAACATACATCGATCTAGACAATTAATACTAAGCATTTAATCATGTTGTCCGACATGTCATTGGTCCCTCGATGCTTCGTCCGATTCTTCGGCGCATCGTCCTCTCTTGGGGCCTATTGCCCAATTGGCCAGTTGACTCCATAACTCCAATATCCTTGGCACAATATCCGCTCTTCTTGGCCCGATGCCCGAATCCACGGCCCGAAGCCTTCTGTCGATACGTCGACTGTTCCTCTGACCCGACGTCCAATCTTCTGATATGTTTTCCTCCAGCACAACATGATTTTTCCTGCTTTAATTGTCTCATCCTGATCGAAGCATCCTGCGTCGCAAAAACATAAACACATATCAATTGGTTTCATCATCAAAATACGAGATTCAACATTAGTGACATTACCTTCCTGTTATTTGAAAGGTTATTCTCAAGTTCTTCATGAGTATTGCAAGTCATCTCATAGGTCATTAGTGACCCGATAAGTTCTTTGAGAGAAAAGTTGTTTAAATCCTTGACCTCTTGAATAACCATTACTTTAGGGTCCCAACTCTTTGGAAGGGATCTCAAGATTTTATTAACAAGTTCAAAGTTCGAAAAATATTTACCAAGAGCTTTTAAACTATTGACGACATCCGTAAAAAGGGTGTACATGTCGACAATAGTCTCGCTTGGCTTCATCCGAAACAATTCATAATTATGAACTAAAAGATTTATCTTCGACTCCTTTACTCTACTAGTGCCTTCGTGAGTGATTTCGAGTGTGTGACAAATATCAAAAGTCGTTTCACAAATAGACACTCGATTGAACTCGTTTTTATCTAAAGCGCAAAATAAAGCATTCACAGCCTTGGTATTTAAAGCAAAAGTCTTCTTCTCTAACTCATTCCAATCGCTCATCGGAAGAGAAGACTTTTGAAAGTCATTTTCTACAAGGTTCCATAACTCAAAATCCATTAAAATTAGAAAAATCTTCATTTTAGTCTTCCAATATGTGTAATCCGTTCCATTAAACATGGGTGGGCGTGTAATTGAATGACCCTCTTGGTTGCCGGCAATTGCCATCTATCTTGGGTTTCAAACCAAACGAGAGTGACCTTACTCTGATACTAATTGTTAGGATCAAGAGAGGTACTAAGAGGGGGGGGTGAATTAGTGCAGTGAAAAGATTACGTCGATTCAAAAGCCTTCGTATGATAAAAATTGGTTTCGACTCAAATCATTTATTTTACTTTGAATAAGTAGAAGAAAAGATTGGGCAGTTTGCAATGTAGTAAAGTTGAATGCAGTAAAGAGAATTTGCAGTAAGGAAAGAACACATCGGAATTTATAGTGGTTCGGTCATTGTGACCTACATCCACTTCTGATTCCTCCTCCGTCAAGGTCACTGGCGTCCACTAATGGTCCTCCTTCAATAGACGAAGACCAACCACCTCTTTACAATGCTTTCTCCTTTTCACAGGTTTAGGAGATAACCCTTACAAGCCTCACTCCTCTTTCTTGGATGATTATAAAGCTAAGAGAGGGAGGAGGACTCTTCTTACTTTTACAACACTTTTAACACCCCAACACTTAAGATTTTTCACACTTTTGATTGCACTTTTGTTACCCTTCCATGCAGAAAAGGGTGGGATGTTTATAGGTCCCAATGGCTTCAGAATTGGAGCTAAAAAGTGTCACATCCCCGGATTTCGGGGTACTGACGGTACCATCGCCATTATTGGGCGATACCATCGCCTAGTCTGGCAGTACCATCACTTGATAGAGCTCTCGAAAACTCAGCTCTGGTGGTACCACTACTTGACAAGCGGTACCATCACCCATAACACTTGGGAGACCAAGTCCCAAGCGGTGCCATCGTCGGTCGTGACTTCAGGTGCTGAATGGGCTGTTCAATCCGGCCCAATTCAGTCCTGTTAAGGGCCCAGTTGGCCCCTAACTGAGTTAGTGAGATTACCTCCCAATCCTAACTCAACTTAAGGTCTAACTACAATAATTAAGATATTTAACAAAGCATTCTTGTTCCGATTCGTCAATTGTTCTTCCGGCGAGCTTCCGGCGATCTTCCAACGAACTTCCGACGATCTCTCGACAATGTTCCGGCGGACTTCCAGTAAGCTCCTAGACTTCACGACGATCTTCTTGGCGAGTTCCGATGAGCTTCTTTGGCAAGCTCATGGACTTCTCGGTTAATTCCGGTGGAACTTCCGACGAACGTCCAGACTTCTGACGAACTCTTGAACTCCTAACGAAATCTCGATCTTGACTCCGGCACAACATTTGCTTTATGTCTTACCACTATCGTAGTTAATCCTACACACTTTTCTCAACATATAGATTAGATCAAACAATTTACCTATTGATTTCATCATCAAAATCTGAGATTCAACATTATGAAGCTTGAGATACAACCATGTCCAAATACTTATCGAAGGTGAGACAACTCACCGACCGCTTCCAACACTTTACGATGACGAGGATTCCTCGGGTGCAAAACATGCAAGAAAATGCATTGGCAAAACTTGCCTCGGGTCCAAGCATCAAACTGCCTCTTCCCGAGGTCAAGCAACTCCCTTGTCGAACCATCATGGCCAAGGATGTTATCAAAGTTGATGTGACCCCGACCTGGATAGAGGAGATCCTCCGCTACAAGAGGGATGTAATGCTTCCGACCGACAAAGCTGCCTCCCGACAGCTTTGGCGTACGCAAGCATGGTATTGCGAGATGAATGGACGACTCTACCGATTGTCATTCACCCAACTGCTCATGAGGTGCCTGGCCCCCGAGGAGGCCCAAGTGATTTTAACCAAGGTCCACGAGGGAATCTGCGAAGAGCACATTGGCAGTCGAACCCTAGCCTTCAATCCTCTGATAAGGCTATTACTGACCAACCATGCACTAGGATGCCAAGACTTGTGTACAGCGATGTCAACAATGCCAAAAGCATGGTCGGGTGCAGCATCAACCCACGATCCCAGTAACCCCGATAGACTGCGCGTGGCCCTTCGCGTAGTGGGGGATGGACCTCCTTGGACCCTTCCCCCCAACTTCAGGACAATGAAGGTTCCTCATTGTTCGAGTAGATTACTTCACGAAGTGGGTAGAGGCTGAGCCACTAGCATCCATCACTGAGAGGTAGGTCGAGGGGTTCATCTCGAAGAACATCATCACCCGTTTCGGCATCCCTAAGCCATCATCACTGACAATGGGACACTGTTCAACAATGCCAAGTTTAGAAAATTTTACGAAGATTACGGGATACAGTTGAGGTTTAGCTTGGTGGCCCACCCTCAAACCAACGGTCTGGCCGAGGTAACCAACCGAGCTCTTCTTGAGGCCCTTAAGAGGAGAGTCTTCGGAGCTTATGGCACGTGGGTCAACGAGCTCCTGAGCATCCTGTGGGCCTCCCACACAACGCTAAAACCCGCCATAGGAGAGTCACCCTTTAGTTTGGCATTTGGAACCGAGGCGGTGCTCCCCCCCCCCGAGGTAGTCTTCCCGACCCCTCGGATTAAGAACTTCGAAGAAGGTACGTCGCACAAAGGCCTCCACACTAACCTAGACCTCATGGAAGAGCGGAGAGCCGACGCGCACCTCCGAGCCCTGGCTTACAAAAAAACTATCACCAAACTCTATAACCGAAAGGTGCGCCCTCGATCGATCAAGCTTGGCGACTTGGTCTTACGAAAGGCTGAGGTCAGCGACCCGACATGCACCCGAGGCAAGCTGGCCCCAAATTGGGAGGGTCCCTATCGAGTAGTTGAAGTGTTTTGGGATGACACTTACCGCCTAACAATGCAAGAAGGAGATCAGTTACCAAGGACCTGACACATATCAAATTTAAAGTTCTATGTCTAACAAGTGTTCTCAGCTCGGGAACCCCTGGGGCCGGTCCAAGAATCCCCACATGACACGAAAAATCTGTTCCAGAGAATAGAGTTGTATTGATAAGCAAAAATTTACATAGCCCGATCAGTCGTGACAAACAAAAGCATAACAACTTCCGACCGATCGCCAAAAATACGTGAAGATAGACCTAGGCCTCGGGATCGCCCACGCTGTCATCAAAAGGCACCTCATCCGGCATTGCAACATTCTCGTCTTCGAGCAGGCTGGTGAAAGGATCTTCCTCGACTGCCAGATCGGGGTACCGAGCTCGGAACCAAGCCAGAGCAACTCGGTATCCGTATTCATAAGTAACCTGGCCCGATCTTTGCAGATCGAGTTGAAAACCGACTAATTCCTTGTACTTTGATATAATCTTCTTCCCCTTTTCAGGCGTCGCCTGAACCTCCTCAACAAGGGCTTCCTCTGCCTTATTCATCTCCGCTCGGGCCTCCTCAAACCCCGCAAGAGGTCCAGTAGCTCGCCCTCCATCAAGACTCCTTCGATAGGCATTGAGCCTCTGCGAGCTGTTCTCGAAGCATGCCTTGCTCCCGCTCAGCATCCTCGAGCTCAGACTTCAACCGAGCCACCTCCCCTTCCAAGTCAGCCTCCCGCTGCTCGGCCATTACAACATCTTCCGGCGTAGAACCTCGTTTTAGTTCTTCGATTTGACCACGAAGTACGGTAATCTTATCCCCCATATTACTAATTACTCAACCCACGTCCTGAACCCGATCTATCAGCCCCATAGAACTTGAAAGAAGTGTTGGCTCTGCACAAAGAAAGCGCAAATCAGTGCTTGAAAGAAGAAACCACGGGAGCAGATGAAAAAGGCGGCATTCTTACCCAGACCAAGGACTTGGCGGTTTTGCCAATCAGCACCTCCGATGGAGAGGTATACACCTGCTTAGCTACTACCGGGACGAGCGCACCTCAGACATACGCCGCGGACGAGAAACCATCAGTCCACACGCGGCTCCCCATGGTCAGCCCCGGCCAACGCGGCTCGAGGGGAGCCTCTGCCTCTCCATCAAGTAATTCGCCCATCGACAGAGCCTGAAAGGCTCGTTCTTTGTTTGCGCTTGGATGTGACAAAGGTCTGGCATCGACACCGACTGAACCGACCTCCCGGGCTCCACCCCCGACGAGGGAGCATGCTCCTTACCGTGCGTGCTCCCGCCGACACATCCGCCTTGGGTGGCGCCCCAAGAACTTTCTCTGCACTCGCCCCCCTGAACGGTGGTAGCCCCCCAGCCACAGCCGCCTCGGACATCTTGCGGGTCCCAACCTTAGCCTTCTTCCATGGACAGTCTTGCTCAAGGCTTCTCCGTCGTGCTGTCGGGTTCGGCCCTCCCGAGGGAGGAGCGAACGATTGGGTAGGGCGAGAAGTCGCTGAAATGCGAGGCATGCCTCTCAGTTCCTTGAGGTTCACCATGTCTACCCAAGAGATCAAGGGTGGGTCAGCGACACGGAGAATGATAAAGCTATGGCTGGAGCAAAGGCAAGGGGACGGTCTCGGACCATACCCCGAGGAGCCAAACTAAGACCCGCCTCGACCAAGCACTCCTCGATCATGTTCTTAATCGCCTGGGAAGAAGAAAGAATCTCCTTCAAATGCCCAAGCTGCTCGAATTCCTCATTAGACAACTCCGAGGAAGTATTGTTAACCAGATCGAGCCTGGAGTTCAAAACCCCATCCCTAACTACGATTAATAAAGAAGTAATGGCTCTTCCACCCCCTTGTTGTTAGAAGGTACCCCGCTTACCCTAAAATCACCCCGGGACGATAGGTAGTAACCACTCAGCCCTTTGGAAAGATGAAAGTAAGGAAGAGCGAGCGGGTCAGGGTTAAATATACCCACACCGTGATACTCCCTAAGGAAGACCACCATATACCGTCATGAGTTCGGCATCATCTACGAGGGTGAAATTCGCCATTGAGACATACCTCAATTATCGAGTGCAAAGGAAACTTGAGCCCTACCTCTAATGCATCAAGCGTCAGCCCGAACTCGTCCAAGAACAAGTCATAGGCGCATTGTCCAGGCCGAGGAGCATGTAACTCATATTTGACCGGTATACTATAATGATCCTAGATGCGGCCGAGCAGCGCTATAGTAACAATAGAATCAAAATCATGCAACGATTTTGAGACTTTGAGGGCCCGCACAACCTTCTCACTCACGGGGGATGCGCCACCCGCCGACAAGCTATCCCCGACACTACTTGAGGTTGACGCTGCAACCTCAAACCCCGATCGACCAGATGAAGAAGATGAAGAAGAGGAAGAAGAAGACATCCCGATCGACCTGAACTGCTAATCGACCAATGGAAACAATGGAGGAAGGGAGTCGAAGCACTGGAATGAACTAGTAAGAACCAGCAAAATCGAGGAGGTTTATAAAGAAAGCCCCACCAATCGAGGTGACCCTTCACCTTCCCCGAATGCGAGCAGCCACTCACCTCGCCATAATGACTCATGAAAGAGTGCATAAACACAAGTTCCAAGGAAAAAATGTACCCACCAAGACAAGAGCCTCCCACCGAAAGCAAAGGCTCTAGCCATAAATGAAATTCCCACAAAATTGCATGGCGGGAAATCTCCCGCCATAGTCGGCTTTGGCTATGGGCTATGCAGATCCTCGATCACATCAGTCCCCAGTACCCGAGCCATGATGCTCGGTCACATCAGTCCCTAGTACTCGAGTCATGATTCTCGGTCACATCAGTCCCTAGTGCCTGAGCCATGGCGCTCGGTCACATCAGTCGCCAGTACCTGAGCCATGATGCTTGGTCACATCAGTCCCCAGTACCTGAGCCATGGTGCTCGGTCACATTAGTCCCCAGTGCCCAAGCCATGGCACTCGGTCACATCAGTCTCCAATACCCAAGCCATGATGCTTGGTCACATCAGTCCCTAGTGCCCGAGCCATAGCGCTCGGTCACATTAGTCCCCAGTACACGAGCCATGGTGCTCGGTCACATCAACCCCCAATAATCGAGCCATGGTGCTCGATGCTCGGTCACATCAGTCTCCAGTGCTTGAGCCATGATGCTCAGTCACACCAGTCCTCATTGCCCAAGCCATGGTGCTTGGTCACATCAGTCCCTAGTGCCTGAGCCATGGTGCTCGGTCACATCAGTCCACAGTACCCGAGTCATGACGCTTAATCACATCAGTCTCCAGTACTCGAGCCATGATGCTCGATCACACCAGTCCTCAATGCCCAAGCTATGGTGCTCGGTCACATATCAGTCCCGAGTGCCCGAGCCATAACGCTCGATCACATCAGTCCCTAATACCCGAGCCATGACGCTCGGTCACATCAGTCTCTAGTGCCCGAGCCATGATGCTCGATCACACCAGTCCTCAATGCCTGAGCCATGGTGTTAGGTCACATCAGTCCCCAGTGCTTGAGCCATGGCGCTCGGTCACATCAGTTCCCAATATCGAGCCATGACGCTCGGTCACATCAGTATCTAGTGCTTGAGCCATGGTGCACGACCTCACCAGTCTCCAGCGCCCGACCAGCGCGACCAGACCAGTCTTCGATGCTCGAGTAACACCACTTGACCAATCATACATCCATGCCTCATTTACTTTCAACCAGTCTAGCACCAACCGGCAATCAAGCCAACAATTCCAGTGCAACAGCCGATTCATTCAAGTGAAGACACCAAGCCATGCCCCGAGCCCCTTCGGGGGGAGTCGAAGCATGGCTCTCTAGGGGGGGAAGAATGATAGGGCACAATTTGGTAGCATGCCCTTTGACAACATGCCATAGCCACGACAGCACTGATGTGGAACTTAAACGCCGATGTGATGGACCACATCGACGACTCAAACAACGTGACCATCCTCCCAACCTATACAAGGTCATGCAAGTGGCATCGTCTGGTACAAAGCTGCCTCAGAAGGTTTGGAATGGCACCGTCAGGTACAAAGCCGCCTCGGAATGCTCGGGACGATGCCGCTCGACGACGATCTGTGCAGGTCGACCATCGTCCGCAGAACGACGCCGCCGAGTACAGAGCCATCCTAGAATGCTCGGGATGGTGTCGCTCGGCGCTAATCCGTACAGGTCGACCATCGTCCGCGCACAGAGGCATAGACCAACCGCTTAAGGGGTCGGCGATCATTAACATACTAGGTATAACCGATCGTGTGCAGATATAAAACCCACCACCTGGCTAGGACTAGGGGGGACTTTTTTTTGTACACTCAACTCACTCTCATGCCACTCAACGCTAACTTGAGCTTCGAAGATGTCGAGTCATAAAATCCCCCTTCTGACCTCGACCTGTGTGCAGGGGCCAGCGACAAAGAAACTAGCAACAAGACTCTTAGCTCATAGCTCAACCCGATCGGACACGCAATCCCGCCTCGCCTCTGCATTGGCGATCTTGCACATTCGGGATCAAACCAAGTCGTACTGACTCCTCGGCCACGGCATAAAAGTTCACCAACAGGTAGGTTCGATGGTGTTGTGAATTGGATCGAAGCAACTCTTAGAAAGACTTGGGAGCTACATGAGAGCTTGTGGATCATGTGGTGGTATATGAGGAACAAGGATTTGGTACCAGACTGGGCTCCCGAGGGGAGGAGGGATGCTTAGAGAAGTGAACGGGTCGTCGAAACAACGCGATCAAAAAGGTACTCGATTGCATCACCAATAGTCTTTACAGGAACAAACTCCACCACCAAAATGATGAAACCGGTTCTTATCCCTGACAACGATCTTCCTCTGGTACACCTCCGAGACCAACTTGAAAAAGGTATGACAGTCCACACACATTCTCAAGTTCTTTACTATCCTTACGATCGACCCATGTTGAGCTCTTACGAGTCCAAACGCAAGCGCAAGCTTCTCGCTGTGATGCATCACGGCCATCTCCTTCTCCTCTTCCTCCAAGTCATAGGAAGCCATCTCTGTGTCCACAGCATAGCCAGCCAGCTTCAATTCCCTCTTCATGGCAGCCAGCATTGTAAAGATCTCCTCCAGTCCTTTCCTCTGAAACCGATCGGAGACGACGAACTCGTGTACCCTGTTATCGACCTCGATCAAACTGCACCCAGGGTCCTTCTTCATCCTCTTCTTCCCCATCATCTGCCTCACTTTTCCCACATCAGTCCACCGCCGATCGCGAGCTAAAAGATTTGCAAGCAAGATGTAGTTTTCTCCGTTCTCGGGCTCTAAATCGAGGAGCTTTCTTATTGCAAGTTCTCTGAGCTGCAAGTCCCCGTGGATCCTGCAACCAGCAAGCAGTGCCCTCCAAACAGCAGCGTCTGCTTTCATTGGCATCGTCGCGATGAGCTTGTGAGCTTCCTCTAGTAAACCGGCTCGGCCGAGAAGATCAACCATGCAACCATAGTGCTCTATCCTTGGCCGCAAGCCGAAGTCCTCCTCCATGCCGACGAAAAGCTTTCTACCTTTGTCGATGAGTCCTTGATGGCAGCACGCGCATAAAAGAGCCAGGAAGGTGACTCCATCCGGCTTGACCTTCTCCATAATCATTTCATCGAACGCCTCGAGGGCAGCTTCTCCTTCGCCGTTCATGGCATACCCCGTTATCAAAGCATTCCAGGAGAAGACGTTCTTCACTCTCATCGCCTGGAAAACCTTGGACGCTTCATCGATCACCCCGCACTTCATGTACATGTCGATCAATGCAGTGCCCACGAACACGTTCAGCCTCAATCCGTGACTCTCTATGTAATTGTGAATCCAGATCCCCTGGCTGAGAGCTCCAAGATGGGAGCAAGCCGAGAGGGCGGTCACCACCGTGACCTCGCCCAGGTCCAGCCCCGACCCGAGCATCCTGGAGAACAACTCGTGTGCCTCCCTGAACCGCCTGTTGTGGACGTACCCGGTGATCATCGCGTTCCAGGTGACGGAGTTCCTCTCAGGCATTTCGGCGAACACGTGCCTCGCGTCACCGACACGGCCCAAGGAGCAGTACATGGAAACGAGCGCGGTATTCACGAAGACGTCCGAGTCGGACCCGGTCTTCACGACGCATCCATGGATGGATAATCCGAGATCCGGGAGGAACAGGTGGGCGACGGATTTGAGGAGGGGAGGGAAGGTGAGAAGGTCGGGGAGTATGGATGCTTGGAGCATGGTGGTGAACACGAGCAGCGATCGGAGGTGGCTGCCGGAGTGGGTGTCGGATTTGATGAGGACGTTGCAGGTGTCGGTGTCAATGGCGTGTTGGGTTTGGGGGAGGGAATGGGTTCCAGAGAAGGCGATGGAGAGGTTTATGAGGCGTTGAAGGGAGGAGGAGGAGGAGGAGGAGGCGGGTGGTGGTGGTGGTGGTGATGGCGACGAAGCGGAAGTGTGGAGGCATTTGGGGCGGCGTGTGGGGTGTACTGGAGGGAAGAGAGGTGGTGGTGGTTTGGCGGGCATGAATGAATGCTGCGTGTGTTATGGCCTTCGGCTAATTTATGTGATGGTGGGGTGTCGTCTTCGTCTATATGATCATTGTAACTAATTTTAATATATTGATTTTGGTATATATATATATATATATATATATATACATCAGAAGGATGATTAATATGACATAAAACTAAATAATTTTATCATCATTAATTTGAAGTTCAACAATGATATATGAAAGATAACATTTATAAAATATAAAATTACATCCTGAGAAATATAAAATATCATCTTAATGATCGATAATGACATAGTTATAAGATAACATCTCAATTCATCATAAACTAGATACGAATAGTTACAACAATCAACATTTCATCCATTCACATGACAGGAACACAAGAGGATACACATTACACCAAACTATTGAATTGAATGAGATAATTCAAAAAAATGATAAATCCATTCACTCTATCAATAATCATCTTATAAAATAATTGATTATGAGGATGTCAAGTTTTTTATTAATGGATCCATTATTTCATCCCATCCCCACTATAAAAAATATTCAAGAACTCGAGATAATTCTAATAAGATTCTTCCACGATTTAATAAGAAACATTTTTACATATATAGGATCCAAGGAGAATATATGTACACTGTTGTATCTCGTTTAACAATAAACACTTCAATATATGAGATCAAAAAAGAATCGATATACATTATTATTCCTCCGATAACAGATATTGTACATATGAAATAAAATATGTTTGCAACCACTTTTTAGTTTTAAAGAGAAATGAAATAAAAATATGCACAAATTTTGGTGGATGAAAGCCATCATCATCATAGTTAGACCTTTTCTCATTTGCATTGAATTCATAACAACCTTATCATCAATGTAATGGGCTGTGCCTCGAAAAGGTTGTGTTAAAAGCTCTTTCCAAGGATTCTATTCCTATTTACTTTGCCCCAGTTGGGCACCTCATCATCACCTTTACATTTATTTTTAGTAACTAGCAAATAATCCTGTGTAATTTATACAGAGAAATAGCAAATTATAATTTGGTTCATAATAACATATGAGGAGAACAGGTTCCGAAACGATGAAAGTAAAAACAAATCCCAAGATTCATCGATATCAAATAAAAGAAATGATCTAAATGGAAGCTGATTATTGGCAAAACATGTCATTGAGAAGATTTGGCAAACATAGCACCATATTAAACTGCGACCAATCGAAAGCAGAGCAACGTATTGTATTTAACATGATAAGCTTAATGGAAACGTCGACCATGAAAAATGTAACACAGATTTATAGCTCTCCACATAAAATGTCTCCATTTTTTAAGCCAGAGATGGGTATTATATCAATCATATTAGATGCTAAGAATTACTGTCATATGATAACTATACTAGCATATGGCAGATTTATAGCCAACACAAATGTCATGAAGTGTAGTTATTGAACCACAAGTTCTGCAAACTCTCAGTTTCTACACTGTGATTCAATGGAATCGGTGACCATCTTTTCATAAATAATCGAGTATTTAACTGTTTTTTGCTCTTAACTCATCAAACAAACGACAGAATTATCAAAGAACAGTATCATGGCCTACTTGTAATTGTCAACTACAAGTTAAAATCAACGTTTAAACATGCTACAATCACTTCATACACTTCAGATTACCCGAGTGTTAAGAAGCATATTTGGGGTTGACCATTGTGAGCCATATTCATGTTCAAAATGACACCTTATTAGCATATCTAAACTCTATTTTACATTATTCTCCTAAATTGACTACAACAACAATATGCACAGCAAAAGAAAATACTGTGAATTGATTGTTAATTTAGAACTACCTTTTAAGCTGAGGTGAAGAGGGTTGATCTGGAGATGATTGCCATGAACCAACTCGATAAGTACCACCATGCCTTTGCTCATATGTCCCACTTGCTGGAACTCCATCGCTTGGATGATGTGCTACATGGTTTTCTGGATGATGCACTGGCCCAAGTGAACCAAATTCAAGTGGCTCAACAGATGAAACATCACTGACGCCTTCATCATATGGATACACCATCAAGAAAGGAGGAATTTCTGGTCTTGTCGGACCTCCAGCGTCTGAACCTAAAGCAGATTGTGTGTATGTGCCAACCACAGTTCCCCTACCATGCGATGAGTTTGAAGACCCAAAAGAACTGTTCTGGACCATGTAATAGGAAGCTGGCACATGCCTGTAAGAGTCCCATTGTGTGTCTACATGATTTTTTGTCGTGGCGTGTTGGTCAGGCTGTGCTCTTGGCCTCTCAGCACCATTGCGTAAATTATGTTTTGAATTGATCCAACTTCCTTCTCTATCCCTATGGTCGTGCCTATCACGGCTGTGGTTTCCTCTGTGGTGTCTCGAGCTTGATTGTCGTTCTCTATGAGAGAATTTCTGTGCAAAAATGAAGAGCCAAAAAAAAATATCAAATCTATGCCCTCTACATGCAGGTAAAGTATCAAGTTAAGAAGTATTAAACATCATTCTCTTAAGCTATGAAACTTGCAACTAGATTGTTTGAAGGATAATGCTAACCAAAGAGAGGTTAAAGTGAAATGCCCTAATAGAGGAGATGGGCCTTCACAATGGCACAAGTATATGGAACATATATGAAACCAATAATGGTATCATACTACAATGTGTATCTAAATCCAAATCACAGAAAATGTGTTCTGTTGTTAACCAAAAAAAACATTTAATGGAACCTATTATATGATGAATAGGATAGAATTTCCTAACGAAACAAAACTTTCCATCAACACATAATGAAGTAACAAAGGTAGAAGCATGATGTTGCTTGCATTCAAGTTCAGGTGCTACAGCCAGGTAGTGAAGCACCTAGGAAGCATATGTCAACTATTTACTAATAGAACAAAGCACATTCAAGAAAGAATTTAATAAGTAAAAAGAAAAAGAGGAAAAACTTTTCCAAGTTCATTTATCCTGGTAAAAACCTGACAAATTCAAGCTGAAATTTGTTACCATTATCTCTTACCCAAGTGGTAACAAAATTTCTGCTTGTTTCTTCCTATCTTCTCATCATGTAAAGAATTCATAAAATGCAAAGACCCAATCACATATTAAGACAAACAGAAGAATCTGTGTACACTTGTTTGGATAAAACACTAAATTTGGAATGGTAACTATTTATGTAAGAATCTGTGTACACTTTCAGTAGCTTACTCTAACATGAAATCCACCATAACCAGAAGCCAAGGAGAATATTGATAACCGGGTAGATATTTGCAGTAGTAATAAAACTTCAAAGAAAGTCAGAAGCTAAACAAGCCCTCATACATTTAAAAAATAAATGTGTACATGTTTCTTGTGAACAAACAACTCAGTTGGGCCAATATTGATAATTTTTGCAAGTCCACGTTTCTAATTTGATAACTCAGATAAGGCATTCTTATTCCAGAACGAAGAGAGATTGAGATATTAATTTTCTTACAGGATTTGGCAGGTATGTTCCTGTACCACCACGATATCGTGGTGCCTCATCTCCAGAATGCTGGAAACTACCAGAAGCCCTATCAGGTCCAGGGTGCAGAGGTATCATGGGCACCAGAGAAGGACCATACCCCATTACTTGCATCAAGTTCAGATTGGCTGACATGGACCTGGCAGGACCATCCCAGGGATATGGCCCCTGCAAATACTGTGGTGGCACCATAAGAGGGGAAGAAGAATAAACTAATGGTGCATGATAGTGGGAATTCTGGCACAAACGTCCATACTCCAGATTTTGCCAATGGCTGTTACGATCACTGTTCAGAATGTCGGGTTTGTGCAGCTCATCAAAGGATTCAGGTCCAGGCACTCTTGAAGCAGCTGAGTTCAAGAAATCTTTAGAATGATCAGAACTCTCCACCAAGTCAATGTTCAAGTCAGATTTTGCTCCACAATGACTTACTTCATCATCTCTTTCTAATTGGCTTATGGATTTATAAACTGGCACTGGTACCATCACAAATGGAAATGGTGGGCCAGTAGGAACAAATGCTAGAGGCAGACCCTTTGCATTGTCCCCTCTGCTCTGCTGGGAAGTATCTACAAGCACTGGTGCAAATTGAAGCAGTTGATCTGATCCAGTTACCCGTGCTGGTTCAAATCCATTTAACAGTTGGTTTCTCGTGTTTCCAGAAGACAACATGGAAGATCCTGTGATTCTTTCGGACCCATCAGTTGCCTCAGGGGACATAGAAGTCCAATTTGAAATCCCATCATCAACAACTGGCTGAACATGATTGGATGAACTCTTAGACTGTGAACCATTTATAGCTTTTCCAGACAAAGAAGAGAATGTTGGAGAAAAGACTGGTTTTCTTTCCCATTTATCACTTGCTGACCTGGGGACTTTCTCCATAAAGCCATTACTAAAATTTTCAAATCTCTTGTTTGCACCCCTGGAATTGGAGTTATGATCACTTACTTTACTTTTTGGTTTGGAATTTTGAAATGTATCATTTTCATCTTCTCTAACCAAACCTCTCACTTCTCTAGTGAATTTACTCTTTTCTATTGATAAAGCACCAGAATTTATGTTTCGCGATGTACGTACTGGGTTTAAACCATAATGAGGTTTCCGTTGCTTGCTATCAGAATGAAACATATGATGGCCACTGTCATCAGAGTTGAACCTTCTGGATGCCCCAGCATCACTCTCCTGGTAGATGAAGTCAAACTCCTCTGAGTTCAGTTCTGTAATAAGAGGACCCTCATTATCAAACTCAACCGCATCATTCCCATTTGACCCAAAGGTGGCATCACGAAAATAATGGGAAAGAGGTGCTGCAACACTACCTGGATGGAACTGCATACTGGAACCCCAGGAAGGACCAATCAAGGGTGGATTAGCAGGAAAAACTCCTGCCCAATTTCTCTGGGAAATATCAAATGAACTTGGCACAGGAGATAATGTCAATGGAAAATGAGAAGAAAG
Organism: Musa acuminata AAA Group; assembly: GCF_036884655.1. Taxonomy (NCBI): domain Eukaryota; kingdom Viridiplantae; phylum Streptophyta; class Magnoliopsida; order Zingiberales; family Musaceae; genus Musa; species Musa acuminata. Next base: position 19,043,884 of record NC_088338.1, read on the forward strand.
ATACATTGGCAACTGAACCTGTCCATTGAAACTGTGGATGTCGGATGATTCCATCATATTGATCAAGTCCTGCTCTTCCTGTTGCATTTCCATTCTCTCAGAGACAGAAGCAAGCTCCTCACCCAAAGTCCCAAAGTTAAAATCACCATGAAAGTTATTCGAAGCACTATTTGAATCACAAACAACTTCAAGGTTTTTGTCAGACGAGCTTTGCCTCATTGGCAAAGGATCGACATTTGATATTTGACTCCCTGTAGCTTCAGAACCCGAGCTACTTCTGATATTATATCCAGTATCTGCAGGAGCATCCTGAGTTTTTCTGGTCTCCATTTTGCTGTCATGCCTCCCTCTAGACAAATCAAGTGCTGCCTCCACCAATTCAGGACTGGATCTCACCCTTGTAAACTGCAATCTCCCTTGCCTTTCTTCCTCAAGAGAGTAATTAGATTTAAACATTTTCTGGCTTTTGTCAGTGTGCACAGAACCACTATAGCTATTGTTCCTTTCAAACTGATCAGAGACCCTTGAATTGATTTGCCCACCATAATATTTCTGACCCCGACAACGAGAAACCAAGGATTTATTGTAGTTACTTATCCCATTAATCCTTTTAGAGTTTTGGTCAATAGTACTGTCGATTCCAGGTAAGAGCTCTCGAGAATCACCACCAGCTCCAAGATCACTTTCATGACCAGCATGCATTCCAACATTTTCAATTTTCTTTTTGGCATTTGTGGTATTTTTTGAATTGTTTGTTTCTTTTGGAACATTTTTCAGAACTTGCAAATGTCGCAAATCTAGGATAGGAACATTGGCACAAGGACCATTCCCATGTCTTTGCCATGTGTTCATGAAGAATTGATTCACTTCAGCGATTATGTCTTCCATTGGACACTTAAGTAACCTGGCCAACCTTTTGGCCCCAAATGCAAAAGCAGTACGTATTCTAAAGAAATTACCTAATAAAATTAAAAAAGACAATATTAGCATTGCTCTATGCATGTCGATTCAGAAAACATCAACAACCAAAGTCAAAATAGCATTTTACTCTGACAAAGAAATAATAATCATTACTAAGCCTATAACTTCTCACAAAAAGTGGATAGATAGTGGTATCAAATACAAAATTGCTGGTAATAGGAACCCAGTCACTTCCACGTTTCCAGCATTATATGATCACATAGATAGTTCAGTACTTGCAACCCAATTACAGTTAATTCCATCACATGGCCTTTTTAACAAGAATAAGCAAATAACATAAGAAATATTCCCCCATAAGGTGCATGCTAGCAACAAAGGCATAACATGACAAAATAATTGCTTTCTATTCATCAGTTGACAAAGCAAATATAAATACTGGAGTCAAACATGACATAGTAGTGACCACCATTGTCATCAGCTAAGAAGAGCTTCTGACATGGTCCTGTCCTCAACATCATAAAACCAGATATAATTATGAAAGAAACCATGATCACCAACACAACACTGATAACTACCAAGAGGTCCATAAAATGACTTAAAGATTGGAACAACTTCAGGTTAATAAAGTTCAAATTTTCTCCACCACTGTTAATATTCAATAGGGTCAATTTTCAAAAGAAACGTCCATTTACAGAAACCAAATCATGCAAATTCCTCATTCCCTTTTATACACATAATCTGAGTCCATCTCAAGATAACAAAAGAGTAAATTTACAATGAAGCCAAGATTTTCTAATATATCCAACTTCAACACCATGCAAAACCAAAAAAGAAATTTTAAACTCTTATTGCTTCCACAATTGTTGGAAGGAAAGCAAGTAATTGTTCTCAATCAAGGTTAATCTTCTACATTAAGGTTGTGATTTAAATCAGTAGATTAGGCATTGTCAGTGAGAGTAGCATCAGTATAAACCGGTTCATATAACTCCAGATAACTAGCATAAATCATACCTTTACTCACACTGCGTCCAAGGTTGTTGTTAGTACGTAAAGGATCAACTACATTGAAATGCTTTGAAACAAAAGGTTGCGCTTGATTTTCTTGATCACGAGGGATGATAACACCATATTTTTTACTGCAGCCATGGAGAAAGTCTTCACTAAAGAACACCTTGCCACTATCCTTTCTAGGCTGTTCAGCTACATGATGTGACAAATAGTGGATCAAGAAAGCACATTCTCTACAGAACTAGTATTGAAGTGTGAGACAAACTTACCGAACATATCTGGAAGTGAACTGATAGGAATAGGACCCCATAGGCTAACACAGAAATTATCCCAATCAAAGTTGCTAAAAAATTCTAGAAAACGGTATAATACCTATAATTGCAAATAAAATAATGATAATTAGAGTTTGCTGGTGAGTAGTATAAAAAAACTTTAAAAACTAGGTTACCTCAAGTGGACCAGCAAAGGAGGAGTTGTACACATGAAACATGTAAAGAACTAAGGTCTCCAAAGCATATGTGGATATAAGCCCATGATGAGCACCTAATATACGACTTTCATAGTAACACCAAGACTTAATCAGTATAATACTCCGCTTGAGTAGATGATTTTGATTTATCAAGTCATCAACCTATAAGACAATCATATTTGTTAGCTTAAGAAAATATGCTGCTTGAACAAACAGATGTTTTTAGAATCAGTTCAACAAATTCTACATCAGAATCAAAATCCATACCAACCTCTTCTAGATAACAAAGTGTGCATAATCCACCAACTTGATTAAAGGATACATCGACAACAATGTTGTCTACAAGGCACTTTATGAGTTTTACCTGCACAGGGCTAAAAATGAGACATGAAACAATGTTCCAAAGGAATCATATAGATGCTATCACATATGAAAGCCAAGTTATTCAAATGAAAACAGCAAAGAAGATTAAAATATCTAGATATTAAAAAAATGTAGGTTGCAGCACAAAAGGGCGTACATCTTGACATATTAGATTAACGCAGATAGCAATTAACCATCATTGATTGGAAGTCCAAGATATTACGTCCTATTGATTGCATATCAGATTCTGCACAAAGTAATACATTTAACTCAAGATCAACAATATCATAATGATGGTTTCAAATACTATGGTAATACTGACCACACTAACCATATTGTATTGGTTCAATACTGTACCTTGACAATACTTGTTAGTATCAACATACTAGACAAAGTTTTTTATTGAAATACTGAAGCAAACCATATCTAATCAATTAATATGCACCAATTCAGTAATATTCTGGTACAGGTACCACCTCAGTATTCGAAATGTTTAGCATACAAGTGCTCAGAAGACTAAAAAATTTATAATGAAATTTAACAATAGAGAACAAGGACAAAGAAAGAAGAACACCACCAGATAAATGATAACAGTTCCCAGACCCAAAGTGTCCAACCATAAAAACTCATTAGAAACTGGCATCCTTGGCTACAAATTTACTTTATCTAAGTATTTTCGAGTGAAAAAAATCTACAAGTTTGATATGGCCTAGAATCTATTTGTACTTATTTTTAACAGTTTTACTTCTGAGAAGTTTGAAGTCTTTAGGCCAATCTAAATATTTACAGGACTTGACATGGGATTTCGAAGTCCATTTAACACAACCGATACAGGCAGATCGACCTAGTCTCAACACTTATAATGCCACAATGGACAAGTACTGACCCAGTCATCATAGTTGGTACATTACTGATGCATACAACCGATGAACTCCATGTTTATTTAATTCTCATCACCCCCATCTTTCCACAGCCTGACTCATTCATTCCAGCATTTCACAACCACAAAAGAAAATTAAAATGATGGTGAGCCTCGGCACCATCAAAAGGTTGCTCATTTGTGACAGGTTCAGTTCATGGAAACAAACTCTTTTCTTATTAGGGCAAGGCTGCATAAATTTGCCCTTCCAAGCACCCACATTGGTTCGGGAGGCTTGTGCATTGGACCAACATTTCCAAAATAAGAATAAAATAGTTTTCTAAGAGATACCAACTCTAATAAAAGAGCTAGTTTATATGCCATATTCATTGCACACATACAGAAGCATGGGAATAACCCAAATAATAAGAAAGGATCTGACTTGATAGCCAAAACAAAAAACAGAATCCTATCAGTCACTCCATAAGTCAAAACATACAGAGAAACAACATTTAGTATGCGATTGTTCATAAAGTATGATGATTACAAGGCAGTTGACTTGTTGCTTTTTAGTCAATATTGAATGCTGTTTGTCAGTAATGTACCATTATCATGTTTAAGTTGCATGACAGATAGCTTCCAGTTGAGCAATTAAATCATAACACTTTTGTCTCTTGGAACAATAAAGATACTCAAAGCGAACACCGCATGTTCATGTAAAGAAGAACACTATAAAATGATTGGAAAAGAATAGTAACATCAACTCATCAAGTACTATAAACTGAATGGAAGTTAGAAGATCAAAAGAAAATAGTATATTCATGGTGAAGTATATTCACTAGAAAGCATACTTGTGCAAGCAAATGACACATGCCAGAGTTTATATTTATTATAATTTATGTCCACCCATTGAATGCCTTAAATTGAGATATACCTCTGCTTGAATGTATTGGACTTCTTTTACACAAAATTCAGCATTCTCAATCTTTTCTTCATTTTCCAGCACTTCACGAACTGCATTAGCCCATGAATCCTTCAAATCTTCATTATTACTGCATGCAGTCAAATCAATGTCGCCATCAGGTAAATAGGTTTTGAGAGGTACAGACCCAAATGTGAAAACCTGAGATCACAAGAAACATGAAACAATGTATCAGTGTCATGTTTGAATACATCAGCATGGTAAGAAAACAAGAGAAAGTATGCATAAAAACAATGCAAATTAAACTGAAACTGCAAAAAACCAAAAGAAAGGACATCAACAGAAAGGCACACAGCAATTGACCTAATAAATTAACCAAAAGAAGAACCCACCGTATTTTACACTTGTAATTAAAACTTTAAGTGCTTCCTGCAACCTATTAGAAAATTCACATCCAATGGTAATTTATCTCTTCTTCTTCCAGATGCACCTAAATTTCAAATGTGAGATCAATCCAGTTCACGATATGTTCTCAAAAGTTTTAAAACTCCCATGGTGCACAAGTAACAGTCTGAAGAGTTTTCATATATAACAGTGACTATGACAATGAATCAGTTTTCCAGATTGTTCATAGCAATTCAGATCCATCAAGGGCCATGTCCTTTGAAATTTAAAAGCTATCATCTTAAAATATTGCTTCAAAGCATACTTTATTTCGTATTCGTATCTCCTGGTGTTTCACTTTATAGTTATTTTCTAATCAGTTGTTATATCACTATAGAGGTTGGGCCCTGGTATTAAGCAAGGTGACTAAGCTTAGTTGAAAAAACAATATCCTGGCAAGCAAAGGCAACACATGTTAACTCTAAAACTCATGCATTGGCAAAAGCCTTGTTGTACAATAGGCCACCAACTTTTTATGTCTCTAGTAGTAGAATAAAATCAATAAAACAACATTCTTAGTAAATTAGAGTAAGGCCCCTTTGACAAGGCTTATCCATTGGACATGGATGAAGTTAAGGGCACACAACAAGATTATGATGATTGTGAAATCCATGAAATTGGATAGAATTTGAGGTTCCAACACCAAGCCACTATACCTTAGAGAGAGCAAGAGAATAGAAAATACCCTTGCTTATCGAAGTTGGAAGCAAAAGTAAAAAGCTAAAGGAGAGAAAGCAACAAATTCAACATTTTTCTATTTCTTAAAGGATTTGAAAAATGGTAGTCACATTTTCAAGAAAGCTTCACTTTGCAATTTGTAGATCTCTTTTTCAAAAGCCAAAGTAGGGAACACAAAATGCTGACACTTCCTTGCAAGTAAATGAGCCCTTAGGTCAACTACAGATGTACTAGATAAAAACCAATTTCAAGGTTTTATTCTACCACCAACACCAAAACTTCTACAATATCTAGCCCTTTGTTCTAAATCTTAAAGGCATTTCTTAAACAAAGGAATGTTCCTGGCTCAACAGGTTCAACCTATAATGGCTCAAAAAATGAGCAAATTTCTCATACAGTAATTTCTATGCAAAATAGATCAACAATTAGCTTTTCCAAGGGTTCAGCTTTATGATTATCACCAATGTCTTCATTTATGGACCCTTCGACATTGTTTCCTCGAACTTTTTAATCCTTTTACTCAATATATGTCAACTGGAAAAAGTAATTCAATACTCTTGCGAGTTGATCGAATTTACATCTATCATTTGTAATCCATTAGCAAGTAGCAGTATCCATGTCAAGAACTCTGCAAAAAAAATTCTTCATGAATCTCAAGTTGCCTAAAAAAAAGCCTGCCACCATCATCAAATATAAAAGATCTTCTAGACAAGATATTCAATGATTTGTTTCATCCAACACCACCATCTTATTGCAGTTATGCAATTGTGTGGGTACACCACTGGGATGCTCAAGTTAAGCTCATTTCAGGATTCACTTGACAGGTTGAAAAAGATTTGACAGAAAATATCAAGAGATAAAACAAATTTAAAGAGAATAGAGAAGTTGAAACATAAGAAAAATATTTAAATGATTATGAAGAGATATAACTGACAGCAGCTTATGGAAACTACACCAAGATTCATGCATAATCTTCAAAATGACCACAATCTCAAAAAAAAAAACAAAGAAAACAAAGGGACAGAACCTTCCTAGAATAATGAAAATCCAGCAAAGTTCTAAATCAAAAGACAGCAGGTCTTCCCAAACATGGAAATTGATGGCTTATTAACTGCCTGAAGTCCAATTTCCACTTTAAATATAACTCATATGCATTAACTCTATCAGATAACTGTGAAGCTAACCAAAAATTGACATCAATAGAACAATAATGACACCCAATTGAAATTTACTAAACAAAAAAAAAACAACATTAAGCGAATATATTATCCCTGAAACAGCATCCATACCCCACACACTCCACACTCCAACAAATTATGACATAACAAGAGAGTTTGTCCAAAATAAAGTGCACAAAATGTCTAAGCATGCACCTAAGATAACATAACTTCAGTAATCAATACACAGCTCCTATATTATGCTGCAAGATGGAAAGCTCACTACCTTGTTATCCTAGATCAAAGGATGCTACTCTTATAACATGTCAAATCTTTTTATATCTGAGATTCTACAAATGATTGAACTGGTGCATGGTTATTCCTTTATGAAACCTATTCATTAAATACTCTAACCTGGCTGTAAAACAATTTATCTCAATGCTTCTCAATTCCAACATACAAATGCAATCAAACACATTGTCCCAAGTAACAAAATTTAAAATAACCACATCCCACAAAGCTGAGGTAACTCTTAAGGAAGTGATTAATTTAGGTCAACCTTGTTACAACTCCTCGGAACTCTCTGTATCACTACTTCTCATGTATCTTTGATGATTTGAACCAGTGTAATAAAATGTATGCGACAAGAATTTAAATTCTTGCATATTCACAAAGGCAAAGGCCTCACCATTTAGATCTAGCCTTTTTAATAGGCAAGCAATAGCTTGTCAACTTCATACCAGGGTTTATTGAATTCCTCAAAAAATGTCAACTAAAGCATTTCTTCCAAACTACAGTCATTATATATCCAAATTTAAATAATTTCCAAATTTCTGGTCAAATGATATGTCAACATATGCAAATGACAACAAAAAGTAACTGATAAAAAGAAGGAACATATATAACATAAAATGTACAACATAGAAGGTACACTCTGTTATTCCTCTTTATGCACATATAATGTATGTCTAATATCTAAAAATGGAAAAGAAATTGAAAGAGCCTGACTTTCTCTGCACTAAAATATGTAAAAAGAGAGTACTGAAACAATACTATTTATATTCTTTGAATTAACATATGGCTAAAGGATCAAAAATCATAAGGAGACCAACCGACCCGACAGGAGAAACACTTCATGATTAGCCGGCAGACATAGCTGGCTACAGCACTCCTGTGTTCTTCAGATGGTTGATTGGGCTGAATACATGCTATCAACTCTGCTGTTCTCTTTTCAGCCTTTGACCATCTCTCCATATCAAGGGCTCGGGTCACATTAGACACTTGATTGGGCAAAAGACCGTTGGGCAATAGCCCATTAGGTTGCCCCAGGACTGCATGCTCACCCATAGAAGGCTATTGTACAATAATTGCTCTATGCTATATTGGATGCCTCCACACACCAGAAAGAACACTCTCCTTTACGCAATATCAACTCAATCCACTGTACACAGGCTGACAAATCTTCCAAGAAAACCCAACCCAAAAAAGGCTTTCTGTGAAGATCTTCAGCCACAACGACAACAGATACAACAAAGATCAAATCTTTGTATTTCCTAAATACCAGCAACCTAGCACTCGAGAGCAAAGATGGAGTATCCTTCACTCTGGTAATCAGGTGGATCTCCTCAAAACTCTTCACCGGGTAATCCAGAAACCTTAGGTCAAGTTCACCGATCTAATCGGGAAGAAAAGGCCTATTTTCTCAAACCTACACAAGGGGAAAGGGCAGCGGAAATACAAGCCAAATAAGGTAAAGCCGACGCCTTTGTTACCACGCTCTCCGATTCAAGCAGACACCAAACGATCCACGCCCCGGACGGACCTCCACAAGGAGAGCAAAGTGGGGAGATGCGCCTAATCAAACTACAGGCGAGCCCCACCTGTTGGCGGTGGGGATTCAGTGGATTCCACAGATTACCAATCGACGGATGAATCAAAAGTAGAAAATTGCGAGCTTCGGAGGAGCAAAGCGATGGAATGTATGTGCGAGAGAGCGAGGAGCCTTAGGGCATGTAAGGGTTAGAGGCAGCCAACATCTACACTTGTCTGTATATATATATATATATATATATATATAAACACAGAGAGAGAGAGACAGAGAGAGTCCTCCCGGTGCCCTGTTCTCGGTGGGGCCTACTCCTACTGGCCAATGACCATGGATGATGGTCCTCAAAGTCATAAAAAATAGAACAAGAGAGTAAGTTTTGATCTATTAATTTAGGAGTTAGGGCACATAATTTTAGTTCTTCCAAATCAAAAAATATATATTTTTTAAAAAAAATATTTATTATATTAAATGATGGATATGTGGATTCGAAATTGAGATTTATGAATTATGCACTAATACACTAATCAAATTGAATGTCTTTGTTAGGATTAAAGCGGCACTAAGAGAGGGATGAATTAGTATAACGGATTAAAACTTGTAAGTTCGAAAATGATTTCGTAAAATGCAAGGAGATTTCGCTTTGATAGTAACTTGAGTAAAGTAAAAACCGGAAACTTACTGTTGTGTAGATAACGATTGCAGAAAGGTAAGTACTCACATATTTAATGAATACGTCAATTTAAAGTGATTCGGTCAAATGACCTACATCCACTTGCGAAGCCTTCTTCGACGAGGCTCCCAACTTCCACTAGCAAATCTCTTTGAAGGGGAAGGACAAATATCCCTCTTACAACCTTTTATAAGTGGTTCACACTCTTACAGATTTTTTAATAGAAAAAAGGAGGTGAACACTCAAGCAATTGAAGACAAGACTTGCTAAAGACTTTTCTAAGACCTTTATCTCAATCTATTGCTTTCACAAAAGTTGTAATCTCATATGAGAATTGAGGAGTATTTATAGGTCCCAAAAGGATTCAAATTTGGGCTCCAAATTTTAAATTATCTTGGGTTTCCGAGGTTGGCGGTGCCACCACCTGTTAGTGTCTAACACTAACAGTGTACTAGCGGTGTCACCGCTTGTCGGTGGCTGTGCCACCGCCTGATCTCGGGTGCTGGGCGATGCCACCGCCCAATCTAGCGGTTCCACCGCCCGTCCTTACGGATCTATGGTTGGGCGTCAAGTCCGGCCCAAACCAGGTCACATTTGGGCCCAATTGGCCCCTAACCAGGATATAGGATTATCCCTTAATCCTAACCCTAATTACATACGAACTACGTAACTAAAAATATAATCCTAAGCAAGTATTTAACCGGCAAACGTCGAGTCTTGTTCCGGCGATCTTCCAGCGGACTTCTGATACGCCCTCGGATTTCTTCCAGCGGACTCCCAGTAGGCTCCCGATCTTGTGACGAATTCAGCGAGTAGCCGAGCCTTCTCGGTGATCTCTGCAAACCTCCGACAAGTCCTCGATTTCTTCTTGGTTGGTTCCAACAATATCTCCGACGAATCTTCGGACTCTCAAACGTTCATCGAACTTGACTCTGATATCCTTGCTTTATGTTTTCAGGCTATCGTAGTTAATCCTACAAACTTAATTCAATAATATAGATTAGATCAATTATCCCATCCGTTGATTTCATCGTCAAAATCTGAGATTCAACAATCTTCCCCTTTTTGATGATGATAATCAATTGATGACGGAGTTAAACATAACTCCCCCTATCTATATGTCATATTATGAGAAGATAAAAATACTTGAGTTTCATCCCTTTGAATTTAAGCATAAACTGATAAGTTCTATCTGTTAAACTTATCGTTATTCTCTTTAAGAATGAGCAAATACGAAACTTCGTATTTCTCATAATTTCTAGCTATAAAAATTATTTTCAAGTCGAATGATAAAATATAATTATCACTATGACAAGAGATAAAAATTTCCAACATGAATTTCATGATATAAAAGTGAGGCATGAATTCATATTATCAACCAATCTAAGAACTTGCGATATAGTCAAAGATTTTTGTAAGGCATATAAGACATTTGCATTACACAAGCTTTTGCAATTCATATAAGTCATGCTATCGATGAGTACAAGACATTTTCATTAAGTCATGCTATCGAAATGGTACAAGTCATCATAAGTCATGTTTTGCTCATTCTTCTCCCCCTTTGTCATCAACAAAAAGGAGAGAGACTTGAAGCGTATAATTTATAATTATAAAACCATTAGAAAAGGAATTCAGCATTAAGATCAATCATACAAAATTCAGCATTCATCCGGAAAGAAAATCAACATTCATCCAAAATTTTAAAAATTCATCTTTCATTCAAAATACATCTACTCAAAGGAAAGAAGGTGACAAAAGTCTAACTTGGCATTAAGAGTAAATATACAAGTATCAAAGTGACAGAATAAGGAGGTATATCGACTAATCCGTAGGAAGAAATCCATAGTTCTTATACATGACATCTATTTTTTGATTCATTTGTCGCAGTTCCTTCAAATTTTCAATTTTCTGAATTGAATTTGCTCTTGCTGTGATTTGAGTTGATCTTGTTGTGATTTAATCTGATGCAATTCTGCCATAATGAGTTCTTCAGAAGATGACACAGAAGCTGAAGGTGCTGCTCCAAAGGGACTTAGAGGAGAAGATTAATTTCCCCTAAAGATTGGTGTTTCGGGGTGTTCTACTAATGGGGGAATTGGATCAGTCCTTCTAGGTTGCCTAACCCATATACCATTGCTAAATGTGCACCTATGTCTTTTCAGTAGATTTCTATTGATGATGTTATATCGATCACTTTGAATTGTTTCTTCATCGGGTGGGATACAAATGTCATGGGTAAGTATAAATCGAGTGATTAACCCCTCATATGGTAACATAATATCTTTAGCTATAATATCCTGCATGTGTTGCCGGATTGAGTATCCAAAACAATTATGTTGACCGGTCATAATCTAATACATTGTGCTTATCTCTATTTGACTCATTTTATCAAGATGAAATTGCTTAGGGAATAGTATGCTTGTTATGATGTGATGAAGAATTTTAGAGTTAAAGGGAAGTAAGTGCTCGCAACTCTTGGGTATTATGCCGAGGTCCGGATTTGCAAAAATAGTTTCTACGGCTTCGGAGTAAGTTGCTCCGATTACATTGACATCACATTTACCTCTAAAATAACAGCCCCTATCTTTTTCAGTGATTCCAATTAGTTCACAAATAGTACTATCAAAAATTTTAATTTGTGTTCCTAGAAGGTAAGTACTTAGGCTATCGTTATCCACACATAAGTTTGCATAAAATAGCCTAACTAACCTAAGATAAATTGGTTCATTTATTTGTAGGAAAGGTAGGGTATCTAGATATGCAAACCACCTAATGGGTTCTAGGTTTCCTAGTTCATCGAGATCAACGTGTTTACCCTTATGGATAGATCTTGTTTCAAAATTTGGAAACCTAAGAGCTGCTTCTTTGGATATAAAAAGATCTTGGTCATATGAATCTCCTTCAACCCTTTTCCCTTTTGATCTCTCAGGAGTCATTATCTAGACAAGATGATAGATCAAAAATATAAAACTATGAAGAGTAGGCAAAATAATGAGAAGAGGAAGGAAAGATTTCAAATTTTACCTTATGGAGAATTTCTTGGAAGATGGAGAGCTTGGACCAATAAGAATCCCTCTCCTAGGCTTCTAAAGATTGGAATGAGGGTTTAGAGAGGTTGTGGGAGAGCTTGAGCCAGTTTCTCACGGGTTAGGGGCGGTGTCACCGTCTGCCCTAACCCTTCGTCTTATAAAGGGGCTCTCGGGCGATGCCACCACCAAATCGAGCGGTGCCACTGCCTGGCGCCTGAGCGCTCAGGCGATGCTACCGCCAGTTCTGGCGGTGCCACCGTTGGCATGCCGCAGAAGAGAAAAAAAAATTCTTTCTTCCCCCCTTTTGTTTTTCAGAGGTGTTTGACTCAAGATAGGATAAGATATTGGGTTGTACTTTAATATGTCATTTAGAATCGAAAGATAAGGATAAAATCAGATCTACAAAAGAACAGAAAAAGGATGAGACATTTTTCGAAAAATACATTCAAACAAGCTTATTTTTAAGGACAATTTAACATGCCTAGTTCCCTTCTAATGAATTCAAATTGGTCTTCATTTAAGGCTTTTGTAAAAATGTCTACTAATTGATGCTTTGTGTCAATAAATTCTAGAACGACATTATTGTTAAGTACATGATCACGTATGAAATGATGCCTAACGTCGATATGCTTAGTTCTAGAGTGCTGAATTGGATTTTTGGTAAGACATATGACACTTGTATTATCACATTTTATGGGAATATTTTTCAAGTGAATTCCATAGTCTTCTAATGTATTCTTCATCCAAACAACTTGTGCACAGCATGCACTTACAACAATGTATTTGGCTTCCGCCGTAGATAGTACAACTGGATTTTGTTTCTTGGAAGTCCAAGAAACAAGTGCATGTCCTAAGAATTGGCATGTTTCGAATGTACTTTTTCTATCTATCCAGCATCCGCCAAAATCGGCATCTTCATAAGCTATTAAATCAAATTTATCAGTTTTTGGATACCACAATCCTAAATTTGGAGTTCCTTTAAGATATCTAAATATTCTTTTAACACTCTTAAGATGAGATAATTTAGGATTAGATTGAAACCTAGCGCAAAGTCCTACACTAAACATTATATCCGGTCTAATCGCGGTGAGGTAGAGTAGACTACCTATCATTCCCCTATACATTTTTTTATCGAAATTTTTACTATTTTCATCAATATCTAACTTAGTCGAAGTACTCATAGGGGTATTTATCGCTTTTAAATTATCCATGTTAAATCATTTTAACAATTCTAATATATATTTAGATTGGTTAAGAAATATACTATCACTAAGTTGTTTGATTTATAATCCTAAAAAGAAAGTTAATTCACTCATTAAACTCATTTCAAATTCATGACTCATACATTTGGCAAATGATTCACATAGTGATTCATCCGAAGTACCAAAAATGATATCATCAATATAAATTTATACAATAAGAAAATTATTTTTAAAGTGTTTGATAAACAATGTAGTATCAACTTTGCCTTTGGTAAAATTATTTAAAATAAGAAAGGAACTAAGTCTTTCATACCATGCTCTAGGAGCTTGTTTCAAGCCATAGAGAGCTTTAGTCAATTTAAATACATGATTGGGAAGAAGAGAATTTTCAAATCCGGGAGGTTGTTCAACATATACTTCTTCGGAAATAAAACCATTCAAGAAGGCACTTTTGACATCCATTTGAAATAGTTTAAAATCATTACTACTAGCATAGGCAAGGAGCATCCTAATAGCTTCTAATCTTGCCATAGGAGCGAAGGTTTCTTCATAGTTAATACCTTCTTCTTGGTTGAAACCTTTAGCCACTAATCTAGCCTTGTTTCTAACTATGATACCGCATTCGTCTTGCTTGTTTCTAAATACTCATTTAGTACCAATAACTAAATGGTCACTAAGTCTAAGAACAAGCTTTCATACCTCATTTCTCTCAAATTGGTTCAATTCCTCTTGCATTATAATGACCCAAGAATCATCTTTCAAGGCCTCGTCAATGCATTTTGGTTAGTTTTGAGAAAGGAAGACGGCGTTAGCACAAAAATTCTTGAAAGAAGAACGACTTTGAACCCCTTGTGATATATCTCCTATAATTTTCTCTTTTGGATGAGCATCTACATACTTCCATTCCTTGGGTAAGGAAATTTCGAAAGAAGATACATCCAAGTTGCTATTTTGAGGAGGGGGTTCCATTAAATTCAAATTATCAAAACCAAGATCATCATCAAAATCATTTTTCTTTAACTCAAAAATTTCATTAAAAACCACATGAATAGATTCTTCTATAACTAAGGTTCTTTTGTTAAAAACACGAAAAGCCTTAGAAACGGAAGAGTAACCAAGAAAGATGCCTTCATCGGATTTAGCATCAAATTTTCCTAAGGCATCCTTTTCATTCAAAATAAAGCATTTGCAACCGAAAACTTTAAAATAAGAAACATTTAGTTTTTTGTTATTTCATAATTCATAGGGAGTTTTTTATTGAGACGCTCTTATTAGAACCCTATTCATGATGTAGCAAGCTGTATTTATGGCTTCGGCCCAAAAATACTTGGGTAGACTATATTCATTTAACATAGTTCTTGTCATTTCTTGTAGGTTTCTATAATTTCTTTCAACTACTCCATTTTGTTGAGGATTTCTTAGAGAGGAGAAGTTGTGATTATATCCATTAACTTCACAAAAACTTTGGAAATCATGGTTTTGAAATTCGCCACCGTGATCACTCCGAATTAATGAAATCATGAAGCCTTTTTTGTTTTGAGTGAGTTTATAAAATTTAAAGAAACACTTGAAACAATCACTTTTGTGAACCAAGAAATAGGTCCAAGTGTATCTAGTATAGTCATCTATAATTACAAAAACATATTTGCTTCCTCCTAGACTTGTCGTGTCAATTGGTCTAAATAAGTCCAAATGGATCAATTGTAATGGTCTAGTGGTGCTAATTTGATTTTTTGGTTTGAAACTAGTTTTTATTTGTTTACCTAGTTGACACGCATCACATACTTTGTCCTTAACAAATTTTATATTTGAAATCCCTCATACTAATTCTTTAGATGAGATCTTAGATATAAGTTTCATACTTGCATGGCCTAATCTCCTATGTCAAAGCCAAGCATCATCATTTAAAGCGGAGAAGCATATTTCATTACTTAGTTCATCAAGGTTGATGGTGTAGACATTATTTTGCTTTAAAGCAATCATTGACATGTTATTTTTTGATTTTTTAATAATGCACATATTTGATTCAAATCTAACGATATAACCTTTATCGCATAATTGACTAATACTTAAGATATTATGTTTCAATCTATTAACTAGTAATACATCATCAATAGAAATACTTAATTTGTTACCTATGGTTCTCTTGCTAATGATTTTGTCTTTGTTGTTGTCTCCGAAGGTGACGTACCCTTCTTCTTTACTAGTAAGCATAGAGAAATGAGTTGGATCTCCAATCATTTGTCTTGAGCATCCACTATCGAGATACCATCTCTTGCTCCTAGCTTGTGGATTTTTCTACAAAAGAGGATGATTTTTAGGTACTCATTTGATTTTGGGTGCCTCAAAAATTGATCCACCAAATTTGTTATTTATTATTGAATTATTTATAGTTCCTTTAGGAACCCATATTAATTTATGTGGACTAATTTTCCTAAATGGACATTTGTAGGCAACATGTCCGGATTTGCAACAAAATTTGCATTTCATACAAGATGAAACATGCAATGTAGGTTCTTTAATGAAAGTGGTAGGATTTTGATGTGATCCTTTTACAAATCCAATTCCACTTCTATTTGTGACGTGACCCTTGTTTACAAGGATCATGTCTAATCCTTTGCTACCGACCTTAAACTTGTTTAAGGTCTCTTTAAGTAGTAAATTTTTATTTTTTATTGCTTCTAAATGCTCACATTTAGAGCATGGAGGAGTTTGATGACTATCAAACTTATTTTGTAGTAAGACATGCTCTTTCTTTAAGATATTAAACTTCTTTCTAATAGTTCTACATTCATCAAATAAATCATGTAAAGCGATAGAGAGTTCTTCAAAAGATAAATCTTCACTAATTAAATCACATACCTCTTCTCCTAAAGCCATTAGCGCGAAGTTTGCCTCCTCTTTGTTGCTAGCATCTTTATTTTCGGAATCACTTGAATCGTCCCAAGTTGCTTTTAGAGCTTTCTTCTTCTTTGGTTGCTTCTTCTTGGCTTGGGGGCATTCATTTTTTAAATGCCCCAGCTTCTTGCATTCGTAGCATATCACTTGGTTCTTTTTAAGTTCAAGTCTATTTTTGGTATTATTTTTAAATTTATTCTTTCTTATAAATTTTTTAAAATTTTGAGTCAAAAGTGTAATGTCATTGTCACTGTCCTCATCACTTGATGTTCCTTTCAAGTGGTCTTCTTGTGATGTGAGTGTCGTATCCTTCCTGTTCTTTGGAAGGAGGTTCTCGAGCTCATCATGAGCTTGACACGTCATTTCGTAGGTCATTAGAGACCCAATAAGTTCTTCAAGAGGGAATGTTTTAAGGTCCTTAGCCTCTTGAATGGTCATAACTTTTGGATCCCAACTTTTTGGAAGGGATCTTAAGATTTTAGTTACTAGTTCAAAGTTAGAAAAATCTTTACCAAGAGTTTTGAGTCCATTGATGACATCCGTGAAACGGGTGTATATGTCTCCGATGGACTCACTTGGTTTCATTCGGAAAAGTTCGTAAGAGTGCACAATAATGTTGATTTTGGACTCTTTCACTCGGCTAGTGCCTTCATGAGTGACCTCAAGAATTCTCCAAATATCAAAAGCCGAATCACAAATTGAAACATAATTAAATTTATTTTTGTCTAGTGTACAAAACAAGGCATTCATAGCCTTTGCGTTTAAAGCAAAAACCTTCTTCTCCGATTCAATCCATTCGCTCATCGGAAGAGAAGATTTTTTATATCCATTTTCGACAATAGTCTAAAGCTCAAAATCCATGGAAATGAGGAAGATCCTCATACGAGTCTTCCAATACGTGTAATCTGACCCATTAAACATAGGTGGACGTATGATAGAATGACCCTCATGCATGCCGGAGTAAGTCATCTCTCTTGGGTATTAAACCAAATATGAGAGTGAACTTGGCTCTTATACCAATTGTTAGGATCAGAGTGGCACTAAGGGGGGGTGAATTAGTATAGCGGATTAAAACTTGTAAGTTCGAAAATGATTCCGCAAAATGCAAGGAGATTTCGCTTTGATAGTAACTTGAGTAAAGTAAAAACCGAAAACTTGCTGTTGTGTAGATAACGATTGCAGAAAGGTAAGTACTCACACATTCAATGAACACGCTAATTTAAAGTGGTTCTGTCAAATGACCTACATCCACTTGCGAAGCCTTCTTCGATGAGGCTCCCAACTTCCATTAGCAAATCTCTTTGAAGGGAAAGGACAAATACCCCTCTTACAACCTTTTACAAGTGATTCACACTCTTACAAAATTTTGAATAGAAAGAAGGAGATGAACACTCAAGCAATTGAAGACAATACTTGCTAAAGACTTTTCTAAGACCTTTATCTCAATCTATTGCTTTCACAAAAATTGTAATCTCAGTTGAGAATTGAGGGGTATTTATAGGCCCCAAAAGGATTCAAATTTGGGCTCCAAATTTTGAATTCTCTTGGGTTTCCGAGGCTGGCGGTGCCACCGCCTGTCAATGGCGGTGCCATCGCCTGTCAGTGGCGGTGCCACCGCCTATCAGTGTCTGACATTGATAGTGTACTGGCGGTGTCACCGCCTGTCAGTGGCTGTGCCACCGCCTGATCTCGGGTGATGGGCAGTGCCACCGCCCAGTCTGGCGATTCCACCGCTTGACCCTTCGGGCTCTGGGCGGTGCCACCGCCCAGTCCGACGGTTCCACCGCCCATCCTTACGGATCTCTGGTTGGGCTTCAAGTCCGGCCCAAACCAGGTCACATTTGGGCCCAGTTGGTCCCTAACCAGGATATAGGATTATCCCTTAATCCTAACCCTAATTACATGCGAACTACGTAACTAAAAACATAATCCTAAGCAAGTTTTTAACCGGAAAACATCGAGTCTTGTTCCAGCGAGCTTTCCGACAATCTTCCGATGGACTTCCAATACGCCCTCGGATTTCTTCCGGCGGACTCCCAGCAGGCTCCCGATCTTGTGACGAATTCAGTGAGTAGCCGAGCCTTCTCGGTGATCTCCGCGAACCTCCGACAAGTCCTCGATTTCTTCTTGGTTGGTTCCGGCAGTATCTCCGACGAATCTTCGGACTCTCAAAAGTCCATCGAACTTGACTCCGGTATCCTTGCTTTATGTTTTCAGGCTATCGTAGTTAATCATGCACACTTAACTCAATAATATGGATTATATCAATTATCTCATCAATTAATTTCATCATCAAAATCCGAGATTCAACTGTCTTAACAGACATTAAAAAAATAAAATTTATATTTTAAAATACTTGATTATATTATTTTTACATATGAAATTAAAATGGTTAAGACAATGTGTCAAACGATTGATTAAATTCTATTGAATCTAACTTATTGTATTTCTTAAAAGAGAAATCAGTATTGTTAACCTTTATCATATAAAATAAATAAATTTATCATGTAAAATTAAGTGATCCTATGAATTGTTTTTCCATAAATCGTTTAAAAAAATTTAGTTAATACGAGAAACATGACTTATAAGTAATCATAATTACCGTGATTGATTTGATGCAATATCTGCTTTTTGATATTTTTTATTTTTTTATCTATCAAATAAAAATTGATGATATATGTTTGATCGATGAATTAAATGCTATAATGCATGATGTTTGTTATTTATAATATGTCATTATAAATGCATAGATATGTCCATCAATTTTATTTAGCTTAAATTAATAATAATAATAATAATAATAATAATAATAATAATATGGACTTTCTTCTCTCAATTGATTTTAACACTCCCCATGCAGCACTCACTAAAGTCTTGTTTTACATTGTCATTCTGTATTCATTTTGCATTTCTATATATTATTTTTATTAGTTATTTTATAATTACTTCCTTTCATGATTATTTTTTATAAATGATAAAGACGAGTTTTGACCTTTTGATCTCGTTATCAAACAGTCAAAGGTTATGGATTCATTTTGGTAATACAGATTCACTATTGCTGTTTTATTTTTTTTAATTTCCTTCACAAAAACACAAAACTTGTAAATGTTTAAGAGAATTACATATGAAGAAACAATAATTCCAGTGGTTACTATTATTTACTTTAAATACTATAAATGTAGAAATTTCATATGACTATAACATAAAATCTTTGCTAATTAAGTGAGAGAATAAAAGTGCTTAATGTGCTTGATTGTGTTGAAATTTCAAACCTTAAAGCATAACATTCATTCATTGTAAATTTGGATTGATACTATTGTAAATATAAAAATTATAACATATTATTATTATGTAAAAAATTTTAATATCAAAATATAAAATTAAATAACAATAGATCTAAATTTATCATCTGTACATTTCGATACTACTTAAAAAAATCTTTATCTGATTTATAAACACAATCGTCGGATCTGAAATCTATGTTGATTTAAAACTAGATTTGTCTTCTTTTTTCTTTCTATTCTTTGTAGAATTACTATGAGCGATAAATTTAGAGATAAAGAAAAGATGAGAGAAGATATATAATCTCTCATTAATTGATTTACTTTGATTAAAAGGAGATGAGAGAATATATGTAATCTCTCAACAATGTCACATGTATATGTATATTTAATTATTCGTACTAAGTTCCTATGAGCTTTTTATCTTTTTATAGGCGATAATTATGAGTAATTAGAATTCAATCATTTTCATAATATATCTTATAGGATCATATAATCTAATAATTATCAGATATTAAAAATTTATTTAGTACTAATTATATATTTTTAATTAAAACCATCAACATAAAGGCTCTCTAACTGTGGGGAATATATTATTATTATTTGTTTATATTCGATTTTATATTAATAAAACAGAAAACATAGTATAAAGACACTTAATCCATAAGCAAGCTAAAGAATTAAGCCCACCAATGTTGCAACCAAAGTCATGATGCTCAGATCTTGATTCAGTAAATAATTGCAAGCTAAAGAATCTAAGTTGTTTCTTACTTTTTTATATTTTTCAAAACATATTGATGTATGATTTTGTTAATCAATTAAGCCTACCAATCACTTTCTATAAGTGGCAAAAGCCTTATTTATTTTCTTTTCTTCCCGTACTAAAGAAATAAAACGAGAAAATATTTTTATAAAATACTAATAATAATATATGATTTATGCCTGATTAAACCCACAAAAGCTCCGTAATTTGTTGGTGCTAAGGGTGTTGATCATTGTTTGACTAAATTTTTAGGTTTGGAAAATTTATGAAATATGATTGATGATTCGGCATGGTCTTTTTTTTGTCTATTTTGAATAAATTAAATTACAAATCATAATTGAGTACAATAGGTTATGTTGTCGATATTGTATTTGCTTTATATTAAAAATATTATTTTTAAAATATAAATCGAGCACCTTTTTATTTTTCAATATTTACAACATTCACAATTTTCAATGACTTCACAAGTAAAAGATCTTTTTCTTTTTTTACAAAATTGAGCTTAAGATGTTTAGAATTGTATTAACATGAATAGATAATACAAATTGCAAAGAAAACTAACCATGATTTTGTTGGAATTCCTTTCCTCCAAAAGAAATAAAACTAGATTTTGCCTATTGTTAGTAGATTATCAGTTCCATTACCAAAATACAAAGGAAAAAAAAGCAATAGTCATATATAAATTGCAATAATCATATTAATTACATGTTATAATTTGATGCAATTTTGGTATTATTTATGTTATATGCAATCTTATGTGTATAAAAGAGTATATACTTTCTCAAAACAAATCCTCAATTCTAGCTTAATTAAACCATATTCTTATTTCACAATTCTCTTATGCTTCAACCAGATGGAATTTATCTTTCATAAATAAATATGGCAAAGTAGAAAAGTAAATAACTTATGGTGTTCATTTCCTTTAAATGGCATATGTAAATCAGAATGATCATTATTTTTAATTAGTCTATCATATGGTATAATTATAAACCCTTCTTCATGACATTGTTGAGTGTCACCACAAGTGTGTGTGTGTGTGTTATATATGTTTCAAATGTGCATATTCCACAGTTCTTTGCCTCATTTGGAATGTGTTTCATGCAGAAGGGCTGTCACTGTCTCTTCCAGCTCATGGATTCGATGGTGGAGATGCAATCTGCTGCTCGGTAATGGAAGCTCCAGATTGAGTAGAGAATGCAGCAAGAAAGAGATCCACTGTCCATATTTCATGGCTACCTCAATTCCACATCACCAGTCGCAAGGCTTCTCAAACTAAACCATGGCCAAGAAAATCCAAAGTAATGAAGCAGCACCCAAAATGCAGGAACCACAAGAAATGACCAGCCTATGTGGAACTCTACGATCATGACATACGTTTTGTAGACATTGGCTGCTGAGAGCAAAAGAGATGTATTATATCCAAGTTGGATTGGGCTCCAAATCCTGTGGTGAAAGCTTTTTCTTCTTCTTTTTCTTGCTCCTTTTTTTTTGGTGGTGGAGCTTCTTCATCATCTGCACCCGCTTCGTTGTTCTGTCTGCTTTGGCATATATAAGCTTAGAAAGCCAATGAGTTTTGGGCCATAAGCATCAATGGAGGCATCCTGTTTCCTAACCTGCAAATCCTTCAAGCCGAAATCGCCAGTCCTCCACAAGAAGAGGTCCGGTCAAGGTTTCCATGGAAGCGGTGGCACCTCATCTTCAACTGTAACTTGTAAGTGCTGTTCTTCCTTCTCCACGGCAAGGTCTTTGGTATTGATGGGTGGAGAGTGTCATGGTGTTAGCTAATTCCAAGCTACCAGGCTGCAATCTCAGGCCTCAGCCACAGGACGAGAACGGCGAGTTAGTGATCAGATCAGACTGGAGATCCTTCAGGGCAAGGCTGGTCGCCGGCGAGCAAGCATCCAGTCTTGCCGCATCGCTTGCTCTATGCGGCATGGACCGAAGCCCAACGCCTCCGGAGCCGGTGGGCGACAAGTGGGCGCACCTGCTGCACGAGCCGGAGCGGGGCTGCCTCCTCATCGCCACCGAGAAGCTGGACGGCGTGCACATCTTCGAGCGCACCGTGATCCTCCTCCTCTCGGCCGGCCCGCTGGGGCCGACCGGCGTCATCCTCAACCGACCATCGCTCATGTCCATCAAGGAGACGCCCTCGGTGGACCTGGACGTGGCGGGGGTGTTCTCGGACCGGCCGCTGTTCTTCGGCGGGCCGCTGGAGGAGGCGTTGTTCCTGGTCGGTCCCCGAGGAGGGGAGGACGGGGTGTTCGAGGAGGTGATGGAGGGGCTGTACTACGGCACCAAGGAGTGCGTGGGGTGCGCGGCGGAGATGGTGAAGAGGGACGTGGTGGGGGCGGGGGACTTCAGGTTCTTCGATGGCTACTGTGGGTGGGAGAGGGAGCAGCTGAGGGACGAGATCAGGGCGGGGTTTTGGAGGGTGGTGGCCTGCAGCCCAAGTGTGGCAGGGGTGGCCAGTGTGGGGAGTCTTGGGCTGTGGGAGGAGGTTTCGGGACTTGTGGGCGAAAGGAAGGTTTGGTGACTTGTCTCTTCTCTCGCTCTCCTCTCTCCTCATGTTGATGATATGATGATGATGATGATGATGATGATGATGATGAGAGGCAGCTCTTTCTCATGTAATCTTTGCATTGTGTAAGGATTGGACATAGCAATCAATCTATTGATTTCGCCCTTGAGGAAGAAGTGATCATAGTCAACAGAGTAAGCTTGAGCCACACACACACGTACTATCAAACACATCTTGGTGACAGTAAGACAAAAGGTCTGACTTGTAACAAGGTCATACGCAGCGACATACATACGTACATCATGCTTATCTATTGCATTTCTAAGCAGGAAGAGTTTAATCTCTAGAATTATCCAATCTTAAGGAAAGATATTGGCTTGAAATCCACAGTCAAAAATAACCCGTTGACTTCTTCATAATCGCACCGGTTGACGCTTACCACGTCCGCGCCTGTTAGCCATCAAGAGTGAGAAGCACGTGGGGCTAACTCGGTCAGTATCTTCGTGCACTAAAAGTCGTGGCTCGACCACGAATAGCACCATGTGCCCTCTTTTGTCATCTTGTACGGCCAACAAACGACGTTCACCGCACCGCGTCGTTCGTCACCGCATGCCCAATCAGTCATGCTTTGCGTCTCAAGTCGTTGTTTGATTTTTCTTTCGTGGGTTAGACGTTATTTCCCGACCCGACGAGTCACTCGGAAACGACGGTAGCGACGACGACTCACGGATACCTGTGGGTCCACGCCTTAATTCAATCACAAAGCAGGTAAACGAAGCGGGCAAGTTACAACAATAACCCGTGAATTGATCCCATCCAAGTTTGGCTTGATGTCTCTCAGCCGCCTCAAGCGTGCCAACCGCAACGCCACTCCACTCTGCCATCCCATCTCTCTCTCTCTCTCTCTCTCTCTCTCTCTCTCTCGCTCTCTCTATATATATCTTGAGACGTCTCGTCGCTCTTCGTCTTGTTGGCTGCTTGAATCGTCTGTCCGATCCAGAAAGAGAGCAAGGATCTGATGGCCGTAGATGCCGTAGAAGAGACGCCCTCGCCGTCGCCATCGTCGTCGCCGCCACCGCCCTACCAGGTGGGGTCCACGACGAAGGGGAAGCGGTCGAAGCGCCCCCGCCCCTCCCCCTCTTCTTCTCCGGAAGTTCCCGATGAGGACGCTGACCGCCTCTCCCGCCGCCGCCTCAACACCGAGGAGGAGTTCTACGCCCTTTGCCTCGTGATGCTCTCCCGCGACGTCGGTGGCGGAGCAGCGTTCGAACACGAACATGTGCCACCGCCGCCGCTGCCCCCGCCGCCTCCGAAAGCACAGTCCTATGGGTGCTCCGTGTGCGGGAAGGCGTTCCCGTCCTACCAGGCTCTCGGGGGGCACAAGACCAGCCACCGGAAGCCCGCAGCCACGACAGCGGCGGCGAGAGGTGATGACGCCGCCTCGGTCTCGAACGGTGGCGGAGCTCCTGTCGTGGTCGCAGGATCACTGGGGAAGCTTCACGAGTGCTCAGTGTGCCACAAGTCGTTCCCGACGGGGCAGGCGCTGGGCGGGCACATGAGGTGCCACTACGACGGCGTCATCGGCGGCCGTGCCACTGCTGGAACCGCGATCACCGCGACGGCGGCGTCATCTTCAGGGGCGGCGAGCTCGGGGAGGGACCGGGGGTTCGACCTGAACCGGCCACCACAGCCGCAGCTTCGAGAGACGGGTCTCGTCGGCAGGTTGAGTGCAGCAAGGAAAGAGGAGGGGGAGGAGGTGTTGAGCCCTCTGTTGCTGACCCCAAAGAAGGCACGTCCGTTGGCGGCGGCGGTAAAAGCCGACATGGAACCACCGCTACCGACCTTAATTAGTTTCATATGATGGATGTGTTCAATTTTATTCTTTTGTTTGTTTATATGTAATAATTATATTTCTGCTCACTCTTGGATTTATTTTAGTCTACTGAAGCAAAGGATGAGATTTGATATGCCATGTTGCTTGTGATAGACGACATCCGAGAGGTGTGAGCGTGCACGCATGCACGTCATGCACCCGTGTCAAGCCTCTCAGTAGCCGCCATCATCGGGGTCTATCGGGTTGGTATCGGTTTGCGTGTGGACCGGGTCTTGCAAGAACGATCCGTGTGGACCGGGTTTTCGATCAATTTAAGTTAGGAAGAAGACAGCTTAGTATTATTGTTATTGTTGGGATGGATAATTGAATTCCGTAGGAAACATTCTAAGAAATGTATTTTCATACATACATATATATATATATATTCGCTTGTTAATTGTTAAAAAAAAGCATTATCTTAGGGCATGAATATTCATAAATGACTACATACATAGGTTTTAATATATGCTTCGGATAAATCGTGAAGGTATTGTCATGATGACATACAACAGTTGCGAAGGTCAAACTTGTGGTCGTTGCTGATATTTGTTGGCTCTCATAATGGTCAAGGCTGGAAAAAGGAGAGAAACATTTGTGGAGTAGTAATTATATATACATCATAATAGGTGGAATGAAGAGGCAATTGGAAGTGGCTGCTCATCTTTGATCCTAGAAAGTGCTGCATGTTAGATGAACTCATGCCAGTTATCACCTTTGTTTGCCTTCCTCATTTGACTTCTTCTGAACTGGACGAGCGTGCTTCTTTTGTGAAACGTTCATCTCTTCATGTTGACATCTACAAACTTGTCTTCACACAAATAACCAAGATGTATATTTCTTCTGTATGCTTTACTTGCATGCTATATTCCTGGTCATCTCCATTTCTATGACTTATTCCAAGTCCAATCCTTGAAGCAGACCTTGCTGTTGCTATCTTTAGCATGCGTATGTCACTGTACAGTTCACACACCCAGTAAGAGCCAAACAATCAACGTGTGGCAATTTGATTCAGTTTGGTCTTAAAAAATTCTGCTTTAGAAAAAAAACTGGAACTCTGTGCAATTTGCACAAGATCATCAACAGTTCGAGGTTGCAATTACTGATGCGAACGCTTGGGCTTCTCACGTAGTTCATATGGATTGCTGTTGTGCTTCTTCAGTGTGATTATGATTCAGGTCGTGAAATGATTTTTGGTGAATCGAGTGAGTTTTGTTTCTCGTTAGTAAAAATCATTTGCTGGTCAATAAATATTACAATGAGATAAATTATTTTTCTGGCAAATTTTGACATGTAAATATGGAGTGAGATAGATGATACGCAGACACTCATGCTTAGTTTAGTTGCACTCTTTTCTTTAGGTGCTAATTTCCTAAGTACAACGCTACCATAGTTAAATAATCATGCTTATGATGAGATTATCTTCTTTTCATCTAAAACTAACTGCTGATGTTTATTTTATTTTACACAAACACAATGAACAAAAAAGAAACATTATGAACATATGCTGCAGTGATCTATGAGACCGTAGGTGGAGTTGTTTGAGTTCTTCTTTATGCAGAAATCTGCAGGAATTCTTGTTTCGGCAATTATTGCAATCAATTGAATGGAGTACATGAAGTTGTGTATACTTAGCAGCCAGCTGAAGCATCTGAGTGTACACAACAGACTCGAGTGTGACATTCTGGTGGGGCCGTCTTTAGGAGGTGGAGATGGGACTGCCAAAGTGGGTACCTTTTGCCCTAGGGTTGCCCTTCTACAACTTTGACCTTCTGTATTTTATTAATATCCTTTAATTCTTTTGGCATATTTACAGTTTTGCCCTTGATGCTAGGGTTTTGCCAAATTACAGTTTTGCCCTATATAAATTACAGTTTTGCCTTATATAATTAAGTTTTGTCCTTTCAACATATTTACAATTTTACCCTTGTAAAATTGAGAATTTTAAGTTATATTCTCAATTATAAATTTAATAAATATGATTTATTATAATTATGATTGAATTTAATCATGATTATATTTTGGTTATTTGATTTGATTTAATTTTTGATTAAAAAACTATAAATTATAGTTACTTTTATAGTTTTCTCATATGAATGATTGATTATGTTTTAACATATGATAAATAAAATCTAATTATTGTTCTTGGATATTCATTTGATTATTCACATGTATATATTTAAAATTATGAAATGATAATTTTTTTTCACATAAAGACTCTTCATGATTTATATGTTATCATGATTATCATATGAGTTTTTTATTTTATTGATTAATATTTAATAATTATTATGATTTTTATTTTATTATTGAACTATTTTAAGATGAATCAAGATAAATAAATTTGTGAATATTATTTGTAATTTATCTTCATAAGTTTTATCTGACCGATATCTGCCAAAGTAGCCCGGGATGATAAACTTATGATATATGAATTATAATAAATGTCTTATCATTTATAAGATATTTTAGATTATATTTTATATTTTTTGTATTAGTCTTGCAGCCACCAAAGTGACCTAGACTAATAATTTATAAAATATATTATGAAATTAGTCCTAAATGATATTAAATAAAATAATATTCACAATGGTAATATGAATCAGGATAAAGAAATTTAGTGAATATTATTTATAATTTATCTTCCTAATTTTTATTTGACCGGTAGCTACCAAAGTAGCTTGGGATGATAGACTTATGAGATATGAATTAAAATAAAGTTCTTATCATTCATGGGATATTTTAGACTGTATTTTATCTTTTTATACTGTAGTCACCAAAGTGACCTGGACCAATAATCTATAAAATACGTTATGGAATTGATCCTAAATTATATTAAATAAAATAATATTCACGATGACATATATAATTAGAAGATTTAGATAATCCTAAAGGAGAATCTATTTTAAATAATTATGTGATGGGATAGGATGATACTATTTTGGATATTCTTGTAGTTTAGGGTCGTATACCTAAAGCTAACAATACTATTCCATAAGGATGATATCAGTTCTCCATAAGTGATCTTGAGTGAACATTAGATATGTCAATATTTCACCCAAAGGTGAAATATATATGATATCAATAGTTCATTATATTTTGGAAACTTAAGGTATTAATGTTATATTATTACTATGGCACTTCCTTTATTGTGTTTTTGTAAATGTCCTTATACTTTCTGAAATAAATGGCTTGAGCATATATAAATTGTATTGAGTGAGTGAGACCTTGATCGGATTAATTGAACAGAACATAAACTTAATTATTGAAAGTTCTATGAAATAAATAATTAATGTGACTGATCAAGAAAGGTATGAAAGACTCAATTTTATGATATTTTGATTTCAGAATAGTTTACAACTAGCGCATGAGAATATCTAAGGATTAATTTAAATTTTCTGATAAGTCATTAGTTGACATATGATAGTATTTGAGGAATTCAAGATTATATTATCAAAATAAATGATAAAGCTGTAAGCTCAAAACTCATAATATTTTGAGCACTACTCAGGGAGTAGGTAACACTAAAATAAGGATGAAGTATAAGTTATTTGAGTTTATAATTATTATATAAACTCATAAAAGAATATCCTCATAATAAAGTGTTACTCATATAACAAAGATTATGTAACAAAGAAAAGGACTATAAGATTTGATTTGAAATGAAAAGGTATAAATATAACCTTTATATGGTTCAAATCAAATATTATAGATATTATTGATGGATTAATTTGATGCTTCATCATATGTTACCAATAATAGATATTCATAAAGAAAAAAAAAATGAAGGGGGATAAAACCAAAAGAGAATGAGATATTTATCATTATAGGGAATCATCTTAAAGTGAAAGTGATATTAATTTGTATTTATCGTCTATATCTAAAGATGATTCAATTTAATAAATCTTGAGGATCCATATGTTCTTATAATTCTAGGAATTTGGGTTCCTTACCTAGAATTGTTAAAATATTATTTCTCTTTTAGTAGTTGTAAACTTACTATGATTCAATAAAATTAACCTTTGAATTCTATATAATAGTATGAATCTTAAGTTTACAATGATCATACAATTAAATATTAAAATAAAATATAGTTTTTTAAACTCCTTGGGGTTATGTTTATCACTCTATACTTTCGTCTCATTAAAGAGAGACATTTTATCACTATATAAATAACCTATTGAGATATGATTATATATATCTAATTTATATAAAGTCTATGACTGTTTACACTCTTGAAGTGTACATAAATGAAGTCGATAGACAATTAGATAAAAAAATTAAGATTATCATATCTGACAAAGGTGATGAATTTTATGATATTTATGATGAACCTAATTATAATTCTAATTCTTTTACGAGATTCTTGAAAAAATAAGGTATATGATTTATCAGATGTGTTATAGTAGAATATGATTGCTGAAAGATATAATCCTACCTTATAGATATGATTAGGAGCATGATAGATTATTCTTTTGTACCCAAATCAATGTAAGAAAAAGCTCGAAGGACAATTATATATATCTTAAATGGTATTCCTATTAAGTAAATTACATGACTTCTTTTAAGTTATGAAATGATAGGAAACCGAACTTAAGATATTTATATATTTGAGATTGTCTTGTAGAGATAAGAATCTTTAACTCACATAAAAAAAAATTAGATTTAATAATTATTTCTAAATATTTTATTATCTATTCTGAAAAGTTTAAAGGGGTACATATCTTATTGCTCTAATAAGACAATTAAATCTCGTAACATAAGATTCCTATAAAATAGCAAATCAGTGGGAGTAAAAATCTCAAAATTCAATTTTGATATAGAGGAGATACAAGTTAATACTCCTTTATTATTCGAGAAATTGTTGTTACTCAAATTATTAAACGATTTGATGAAAGTGAATAATAAAATAATAGTACTAAACTCTCACATTATATTGATATCGTTGTTAATGGTCTTGTAGAACAACCATAATTGACAACCTTGGGAATATCTCAAAGAGAAAGGAATCTTGTTATTTATGATTATTATATGGCATATCTACACGAATTATATTATGATATAGGAATCAGAATGGATCCTTATTGTTTTCAGATATTATGAAAATTAATGATTATGAAAAGTAATATGATGCAATAAAAAAAAGTTAAAATTAATAACTAGAATGGTGTTTGATAAATTTATCAAATTATCTAATAATTGTAAAAGAATCTATTATATAAATGTGACTCAAAGGACAATGTCGAACGATATAATGATCAGACTTGTGGTTAAAAGTTTTACTTATAAAAAATATATTGACCATAATGAGATTTTTAATGAACTCGTTAAGAATCATCATGACATTAGTGACTCATTATGAGTTTGAGTTATATCATAATGAAAACATTTTATTTTTTAGATCTAGCTTTATATAGGTTACTCTAAATAATTTACAAAGAAAATGAAAGAAATATAAAGTTTGGTATGCAAATTCAGGAATTTATTTATGACCTTAAACAAGTTTCAAAATAATGATATATAAAGGTTCTTGATATCATTATTTCAGATTTAAGGTAAATACTATTTATCAGTATTTATATCAGTAGGAGTAAGTTTATTATATTGATCTTATATATGAATAATATTTTATCTTACCAATAGTGATCTTGATTTATTATACTAAATCAAGAAATTTGTCACTAAGAGTTTTAAGATGGTTGATATGAATGAGACATCTTATATTATTAACGTTGAGTAATTCAAGGATATACCTCAATGATTATGAAGACTATCTTAGAAAGGATATATCAATAAAAAATTTTAATATACAATTTTATTCAGTAAATCATAAAAGTAAAGTTTTAATAAATAGTAAATACTTTAAAATGACTTGAAAAGAACCAGATAAAGAATATATTCTTTGTATATACACAGTTGGAAGTCTATGCTCAAGCCTATGTCGGAACAAATATCAGTTTTACAATTAAAATGTTGGGTATATATTGGAGTTACCCATAAATAAAAACACTAAAGAAGTAAAAACACTAAAAGACTATAAAGAAAATAATAAAATATCTAAAAGGGACAAAGGATTATATGCTTACATGTATAAAATTATATCAGTTTGAAATAATGGTATTTTTCAGATGCTGATTATATAAATTACCTCAATAATAAGAAGTCTACCTTACGGTTAATATTTATGTCAATTAGAGGGATAATTTATTAATAATAAAAGTTGATTTTGTGGCATGCTTTGAGGTCACTAATTAAATTTTTGACTGTAAAATTTTATCTCAGGACTTGGTGCAATCAAACTCAATTACTAAGTCGTTAAAGATATTTTATGACATTGTAGTAGTTTTCTTCTCTAAGAATAACAAGTACTATTGTATCACTATGCATTATGGTATAAAGTACTTGATGGTTAAAGAAGAGGAGTCCAGAAACATTTAATGTCAATTAATTACTTCAGTTCCACTATATTGATTGCTGATCCATTCATTTAGGACTTATTGTAACATCCCCCATTTTTGAAAATTTAGTAAAAAGTTTGTTTGTAAAAATAAGGATTATTTAATAATTATTTTATATTAAATAATATTATATTAAAGGTTTATGGCTAGGGACCTAAGAGTAAATATTAGAAGTTTGATATAATTTATGAAAGATTCAGATTTAAGTTAAAAAAAAAGAAAAAAAAATATATAGTGGACATGTGTCACTAACTAACCTAAGGTTGGTGCCACTTATCTTTGCTCTAAAGATGACACCTAGCCCCTTTCATGCATGCATGACACCTTGCAACTTTTGCATTAGCCAAAACCCAAATAATTAGATGAAAGGTTAAAGAAAACAAACCTGAAGAGTTGCAGCCAACGTGAGTTTTGAGAAGAGAAGGGAAGAAGAAGAAGAAGAAGAAGAAGAAGAAGAAGAAGAAGAAGAAGAGCTTGAGATTTTTCATCAATCTTCCCACATTTGGGATTCAAATAATTTTAAGGCAAGTGTTCTAACCCCATCCAACAGTAACCTTAATCTCCGTTTCCATTTTTATTCTGCAAAATTTGAAAGATTTCAACTGAGAACCAGACCTCCTTTCGTTTTGATATAAAGCTATGAATCTGTAATTTTTCGATAATCTGACCTCTATGCAATGTTTCGGTCATAACATTTTGTAATAAACTCTGATTTAGACAAAAACTGTTCCATTTGAAAGTAGACAAAAAAATCTTTATTTGGATACTAAGATCGAATAATTTGGAGTTTAAATGCCTACTAAGACTTCTGTTTAAATTAACCCTACAGATTCTGTAAAACAGGGACCAAAATTTCTGGCCTCTTATTGCTTAACTACTTATAACTTTCTGCTGTGAACTCAGATTCATACAAAGTATAATTTATTTGAAGGTAGACTCAAAATTCTTTCTGTATATACCTGATTTGAAATTTTTGGAGTACAATTACTAACCGAAACATCTGCTTTCATCGACCCTATGGATTCAGTAAAACAGAGCTAATATTTTCAGACCTTATGCTACAAAATTATCTGTAACTCCCTGTTGTAAATTCCAATTCTTGTTAAGCTTGATTTTCCTAAAACTAGATTGATAAAGGTTTCTAATGACACCATTTTGTATAAATTGGAGCATAATTGGTTATCCAAATAGTTCATACAATGTTCCTATCAAATTCTGCCAGAATCGAGCTTTGGTCAATTTCGGCTTTCCTTGTTTCTTCTCTTTGGAAATCAATTTCGGCAAAAACTCTTACTTCATTTAAGCTTTACATTATTACCTTAAATTCCTGTATACTTTTGTCCTTTATTTATTTGTACATATGCAACTATCATCTAAAGATCATGGTTGCATCGTAATGATTCGGCACATGCATCCCATCGTTCCGCATTTGCTTTCGATATGTGCCTCTTCTAGTTTCATTTCTTTGGACATTGAACTTATCTAACTTTCTTATTTCAATTGAGCTATATATGGTTTCTTGGAATCCTTGTATGCTCTTGCTTTTGTTTCCTTTCAAATCTGAATACATTGTGAAAGATTATGTTGTATCGTATTGACTCGAAAGGCATATGTACATTTCATTGTTCCGCATGTGCTTCCAATATATGCTAATTTCATTATTCATACTGTCCCTTTGTACTCCGGTGTTTGTGGGATAAATGTGAACCTTTTCCAGAAATGGTAAAGGGAGTTATGCTTAGAGCCCGCGATGCTCTACCGGCCTCCTATGACTTCACTCAGACGTGGGTGGATGGAGCTCCCAGACGTGGGAGACTTATGTTTGTTGGTCATTCAGAAATGGATGGACCATATTATGTTATGATTCCACTTCACCTTCTATGTGTTTGATATGATATCCAAAGCTTTGGCTATGTTTCTATGCATGCTTTGGATAAGAATGAAATGAATGCAACGTTATGTGACATTTGAGCTTCTATTCATGTTTTGTTCTTTGATATATTTCCGAAATGTTATAAGTCTTTGTTATACCTTGAAAGCTACCATATGTCATCGATATGCTCTTTATGCCAATGATATGCTCCAATTACCTTTCCTCGATTGTATGAATAAAACGTGCTTCGAACGATATGATATTGTAATTCTGCATTCAAACAAAACCTGCTACTGTTTCATCTTGTATCTCTGCTTTGTATTTTGATACCTCATTTGTTTGAAAACTGTCCTCTTTGCTATGGATATGTTAGTCATTTGCTGAGCTTTATATGCTCACCCCGTTGCTATATAAATTTTTCAGGATAGCTTATCGCTCACTAAAATGTGTAAATTGGGTTGAGGCAGTGGAAGACTAGAAGATTTTGGGGCAAATATTTTGTACTTGATAGGTTGATGTTGTATAAGTTCTTTTTGGGTGTAATGAAATATCAATGACAAATCTAGATTGATGTATCTTGTAAATATTTGAAAAGTACCTCTTACGTCAGGATTTTAGAAATGTTAAGTCTAAACTGTGTACTGATATAAACATGTAGTACATGTTGATTTTGTGATTGCATTAATTGCCGCGCTTATGGATTTATGATATAGTTATGGTTTAGTTAAGTTGCTTTTGGATTTTAAGAATCTTCTAGTGACATGATGTATGATTATAAACTGCACAGGTTATGTGAATTGTGGATTGTAGAGATGAATGACTTGAATATTTTTCTTAGTGACCTCAAATGTGTGATTGGATCCTGGATTGTTTGTTGAATCATAATATTATCAATCTTGAGTTAGGTTCACACCTCCTAAACGAGAATTAAATTCGGGGGGCGTGACACTTATAGCCTAAAGTATTTTGAAAACATGTTCTTATGATTGAGTTTGTGAGAATCCCATAAAGGATATGGTGATGAATATTTGAGTGGATACTATAATTGATATTCTTGCTTACGTATTTAAAGTTATTTGTTTCTACTATCCTGTTCATAATTTTATATATACATATTATGGTTGAATGTGATGACAAGATTGTCTTGACAAGACAAATTATAGGAGTCATTTTTTACTATATTAGGAAAGACTAACAATATTGTGGTACATAAAAGGAAGTGTGACACTGATGACATATAACCGTTATGACTGATATTGTTAGTCAGACTTAATACAGTATTATTATAATTATTAAACTTATTGGCCTATTTTAAAATTCGTGCGCGTGTATATAGTTTTTCTAAAATTTCATAATCCAATTGAGTCAAATTATTTTTAAATAAATTTTATTTATTTATTTTTAATTTTAATCTTTTGTATCTTACTAATTAATGGGCCAACTGGGAGAATATTAGATTATGTGGCTCTATTTAATTAGATAAGATATATTATAGATATGATTGGATTCTGATTATGGTTATTGACCAATAGAAAAGAAGTTTAGTATGATTCCTTAGGAAATAACCTTGGGAGGAACTCTAACTTATCCTAAATCCTCTGCTTTCACCTATAAATAGACAGTATCTCTAGGGGCTAAATAAGGGGTGATCTTAGTGCATCTTAATGTAGTTGAGATATCAAGATTTTTCTTTCAATCTCCCTCTCCCTTAATCCCCTAATTCATCAATCTAGGTGAGAGGAGAAGGATCTAGTTCACATTGCAGATTAATATATCAGATCCGACGATATTCTTCTGAACAACAAGAAAGGTACGCATCGTAATATATTATTAAATCTAATTTTATTTGATTTCAATCTTAGCATAAAAATTTTTTCGCAGCATGAGCTCTGATTACCCGAAGCACAAGACGGCTACACACTCTTCTTACTCCGACTTTGGCCTGCTTTGTTTCTTTGTTAGGACAGTGCAGAGGGAAGTAACGCTCCCACGCAGGGAGACTGGGATCTTAGAGAGAGAGAGAGAGAGAGAGTATCGACTGACTGTGACAGTGTTTGTGGGTCAAATGCTGGATCATCAGGTGGCCATCTTGCTTGGTTTTGTTCTTCCGCAGTGGTGGGCGCCATGACTGAGTTCTTCTTTTATCTTGCATGGTGGTGCCAGTGCCTACCACCTACCAATACGATACCAATACGATGGTATCTTCTGGTTGGTGTGGCAATGCTTGCTTGCTTGCTCTGGACACTTTTAACCCCCCACACAAAATGATGGCAGCTAAACAGAGAGCTAAGTGGAGAAGCTCAGGTCATTTTAACCTAACCTTATTTGATCTGTGTCAGAAATTGGATGAGTGTGGGTGATGCCTGACCATCTTAATTATTCCTATTTCGATAATTTGTCTATTAGTTTTGCAAATTCCATAAGTTTTTATAACATCTCTAATTAATTATCTAAGTTTAAAAAAAACAAACTAGAAAAAGGAAACTAAATATTGATTATGGTTGAAGATCATAAGTTTTGACAAGGAAGTTTCATCATCCTGCAAAGATAGAAAGTTCATCAACAAATTTTTTTGAGAAAAAATAAAAATTCATTCTTCAAATCAAATATGAAAATATCTATGAAAGTTGTTATACTTGATATGTCTTTGAGTTTCCGATATTATTTTGTTCTTTCATAATTTTTTTTTATTTTTATATTTGAAGCATTAAAAATAGAAGAAAATTGCTGACAATGGCTCATGCACTAATCTATATCCTTTTACAATCTAAACTACTAATCTAAAATATTTATTATATATTTATAAATCAATCTAAATCTTGATCCATATGTGATTCGAAACTAAATAAAAAATGTTACAATATATGTGAGACATAATTCAGATTATAATATATCCTCTAGATCCATAACTAAATGATGCAGTGTATAATGAGCATTGAATGCTCTCAAGTATCAAGACAATAAATTTCAAGCTCAACTCTTTCAAATTTTAAGAAAATAGTTCACATTTTGAGATAATTATGGAGATTCAAAATACCAAATACAATGTACCATAAATTTAATATGTATTATAATTTATGTTTGACTTTTAGTAAACCATTAACTAAGTGGTTGAGGGATTCATTTTCCAATGGATTTATAAAAGGAGAAGGAAGGAAAATTGATGAGGCATTCTTATTTTTATAACCTTATCAATTTTTTGTATTTTGAGCTATCAGCTCGTAGTTATCTTTTTGAAAAAGAAGAGAATCTCTTTCGTTCTCTCATATCTCACTTCTTTTTCTCACCTTCTTCTTCTCTCTTCATCTTATTTCACACTATTTTGTATCACAACTTTGCCATGCTCTTAAAGTCCTTCTTTCTTATGGCAACTAAAAGGGGGTAGAGGACGACGATGAAAGAATTATGCAATCATATAGAGATAAAATGAATGCAAAAATTGAAGTACTAAGGAGACAAGTTGAAGAGCTTACTATGTGCCTTAAACATCAAAAAACCGATGATTCTAAAAGCTCAAGTTATAGTTACGTAAGTGATAGATTTGAAGACATAAATCCCTCTGCATCTAAAGAAACTGTATGAGACTAAACCACGGAGACATTTTTTCATGCAAATGACAACATCAAAATTGACTTACTAAAGTTCCATGGTTGACTTTAACATGAAGAGTTTCTTGATTAGCATAGTACTGTTGAGAAATTTTTTGAGTACAAGGATATCATCCAAAGCCCAAAAAGTATAATTAATTGTTATAAGACTTTGAGGTTATACTTCAATATGGTATGACAAGTTGCTAGAGATGCACCTTCGGAAAGGAAAGATGAAGATATCATCTTGAGAGAAGATCGAAGATAAAACCGTGACATTGTGAGATTTTTTTTCATTTAATTATATTCGAACTCTTTTTTCATAATTTAATAATCTTCAGTAAGGTAGCAAAATCATCATCGACTACACTGAAGAATTCTATAAGTTGATGTGTAACATCTCTCATTTTTTTGAAAATTTATAAGGACTTATTTTTAAATATATGGATTTTTTTAATAATTCTTTAGCACTAAATTTTTTTTATATATTGAAAATATTGTAAGGGACTAAAGTGTGAATCTCATTAATTGAAGGTGATTTGTGAAAGATTCACACTAAGAAAAAAATAAAATAAAATAAAATAAAATGAAGGACTTGTGGCATTAGCAAGGATGAGCCACTTGTATTTATTCTAAAGATGACACCTAAACCTCCATGCATGCTTGCCACCTCGCTATATTAGCATGAGCCAAACCTAAGTAATTTAAGGCACAATTAAGGAAAACTTTCCAGCCAACTTAACTTGAAAAGAGAAGGAATTGAAGGAGAAGAGAAAGAGAAAGAATTGAAGAAGAAGAGGTTTTATCTTGGCTTAAGGCTTTGCATCAATTCCCCCACATTTGAAATTCAAAATTTTTAAAGGCAAGTATTCTAACCCATCCTGAAGATAAATTTTGATCCTTGTTTTCACCTTGATTTTGAGAAAATTGGAAGATTATGGCTGTATGTAAGATATCCATGTCGTTTATACATCAAATGTTGAATCTGAAATTTTTCAGATTTTGACTTTTCAGTACCCGTGTGGCTATAACTTTTTACACAAATTCAGATTAAGAAGAAACCTCTTTCATATAAAAGGAGACTTAAGCTTTCATTTGATATAAAAATTGAAAGATTTGGAGTAAATTTATCTATCCAAACATATGAATAAAAAGACCTCATGTATTCGGTAAAACAGATATTACAACTTCTGACCTTCTATTACTAAATTGCTCATAACTCTCTAGTGAAAATTCTGAATTATGTAAAACTTTATTATTTGAATACGCATATATTTCTATTGACACCTAATTTAAAAATTTTAAAGTAAATTTGCCTTCTGAAACATCTGTTTAAATTGATTCTATCAATTCTACAAAATAGAGATGATCAATTCTGACCTTCTGTTACTAAATTACTCATAACTCTCTAGCAAAAATTCTGAATTATGCAGAACTTGTTTTATGGAAACTAGATTCGCATATATTTCTTTTGACATCTAATTTGGAAATTTTGAAGTATGTTTGCCTTCTGAAACATCTATTTAAATTGATTCTATCAATTCTGTAAAACATAGATGATCAATTATAACCATTCGTTACTAAATTGCTCATAACTCTCTAGTGAAAATTTTGAATTATGTAAACTTATTCTTTAGAAACTAGATTCACATATCTTTCTTGTAAAACCTAATTTAGAAATTTTGAAGTATGTCTGCCTTTTGAAACATCTGTTTAAATTGATTCTATCAATTCTGCAAAACAGAGATGATCAATTCTGACCTTCTATTACTAAATTGATCATAACTCTCTAGTGAAAATTCTGAATTATGCAAAACTTGGTTCTTTGGAAACTAGATTCCTATATCTTTCTTTTGACACTAATTTAAAAATTTTAAAGTATGTTTGCCTTCTGAAATATATGTTTAAATTGATTTTATCAATTCTGTAAAACAAAGATGATCAATTCTGACCTTCTGTTACTCTATTCGTTATAACTTCTTGTTAGGAACTCAAAAAAAAAAAAATACAAATCTGAGTTCATTTGAAAATAGATTGATATAGCTTTCTAATGACACAATTTTAGTGAATTGGAGCATGCTTGGTCACTAAAACAAATCAGAAAATGTACCATTCAAATGTTGCCAGAATTGAAAACTTTGTTGAGTTTTGTCTATTCAAGTTTCATCTTATTAGAAATTTGATTTCTGCTAAATTCTTCTTCAATTGAGCTTTATATTAGTCCTTTGAAATTCTTGTGTTGTTCATCCTGAAATTATTGTATGTCTGAAATTTATTATGTAATGCTTTGTTTGCATTTCCTTGTTTGATAAAGGCACACACATATCTCCGTTGTTCCGCTTGTGCTTCCGATATTTACCAATGTTATTATTCATACTACCCTTTTGTACTATGGTATCTTGTGGGATATTGTGAACCTTTGCTAGAAATGGTAAAGGGAGTTATGCATAGAGCCCGCGATGCTCTGTCGGCCCCCATTGACTTTACTCAAACGTGGGTAGATAGAGCTCCTAGACGTGGGAGACTTATACTTAGTGGTCATCTTGAAATGGATGAATCACATTATATATGTGGTCCTACAACACCCTTTATGTTTTTGATATGATATCCAAAGCTTTGCTTATGAGTTTATATTTATGCTTTGGATACAAATGAAATGCATGCTATATCAAAAATGACATACAAGCTTACGTTTATTATTCGATTCACTTGTTATACTTTGAAGTGTTTCGTATATCATTATTATGCTCCTAAACACTCTTATGCCTTTGATATACACCTAAATGCTTCATGTGCCATTTGATACATGCCTAAATGCTTCTTTTGCTAATGAAATGCACCAATTTTTTTTCTCCTATTGTTATGTCTAATGCCTATTTTCAAATGAGGTAACTCTTTGTGATTTTTATATCAAATGAGATGATTTCAAATGAACACTAGTATTTCTACTTTTGTTATCTTGATACTAAGCCTGCTTGAACTTCTCCTATCGTTATGGATATGTTAGTCGCTTGCTGAGCTCTTTATGCTCACCTTGCTGCTATATAAATTTTTTAGGGTAGCTTGTCATGCACTGAAAAGTTAGAATTTGGTTGAAGTAGTGAAAGACTAGAAGATTTTTGGGCTAATCTTTGTTGGATGATAGGTTTTTGTTGTATAGTATACTTTACTTCTGATGTAATGTTAATGATATGTTGATACTTATGTGTTGTAAAAGTTTAAAGGACCACTCATGTTTATGGAATGATAAGTTTAAATTGTATAAGAATAAGAACTCATGGTAGATAATTATCTTTTTGTGATTGTATATACTTCTACGATTATGGATTTGTGTTGTGGTTGATGTTTAGTTGAGTTGCCTTTGGATTTTATGAATCTCTGAGTGAAGTGGAGTATGATTTATGTAACGTACATGTTTATGAATTGTGAATATTGATTTGAATGATTCTTAGTATCCTTAAATTGTTAGATTGGATCCTGGATTGAATTGATGATGAATTATGATATTATTGATTTTAGACAGGGTCACATCTCCTAAATGCGATATTTTGGGGGGCGTGACATGATGACCCATAATAATACTGAAAAAATGGAAGAACAATTTGTTACAAGCTATGTCAGCGACTTACAAATTATGATATAAGATAAAATAAAGATGACTATGGAGGTTATATGATGCTTATCAATTACCGTTAAAAATTGAAGCAAAACTTGTAAGGAGTGGAGTAAAGATGTATTGTGATATTCTTTTGCATTCCTTCTAAAGCTGATTTTATTGGTTATAATGCTAGTGGATTAAAAGCCAGAGAAATAATAAAAAAATATATCCAAACTAACTCTTACTAATCGTAAAGGATAATCTAGTAGCACCTGTCATCTTCCTATTTGCTTTAAATGCAAGTAGGACACTACATGAACAAGTGCCCAAATTGATAAGTTAATACATGAGTTAACTTTGCCAAAGAAGAAGACGCTAATGAACAATGTGAAGATATTGAAAAACTAATACATGATGAATACCAAGAGAAGGCTTAGGAAGAAATTACACCTAAAGAAGGTGAGTGCTTGGTAATCCATATAGTGCTTGCTACTTAAGAGGTGATTATAAAATAATATTTTCAAGACACATTACAAGTCTCGAGACAAAGTTTGTTCTCTTGTTATTAATAATGGTAATTGTGAGAACATTGTATCTTAAGATATGGTGGACAAGCTCAAGCTCAAGATAGAATCTCATTTTAAACCATATAAAGTTGCATGGTTTAAGAAAGACAATGAAGTATGAGTTACTAATCGATACCTAGTTTCTTTTTCGATGAAAAAAATATACAGATAATGTGTGGTATGATGCAGTATCAATGTATGTTAACCATATACTTTTGGGAAGACCATGATAATATGATCGGTGTGCTATCCATGATGATAGAAAGAATACATATATTTTTAAATTCAATAGAGTTAGAATTATACTTTTGTCATGCAAAGAAGAGTTTGCTCCCAAATCTTTTAACCTAAAGGCAGGAAAATAACTTCCTCACTTTAAATGAGTTTAAAAGAGAAAGTAAAAAAAGTAGAGTTGTATTTATATTTGTTGCTAAAGAATGCATGTAATTGTTGGGAAATCTAGGACAACATCATATGCGTAGTGGAAGAATAAAAAATAAAATCTTAAAAATTTTTATAGAAAAATAAGGTTTCATCGTTATGTGAAGATTGGTGTACAAAATTTGTAAAATCGAAAAACTACGTGTATATGAAAGATGTGTTACCTAGAGAGATCATATATCCCTGAAATCCTACATATATGTGAGAGAGGATGAAGAAAGTCAATTGTCCTCTTCTCTAGTAGTGATCCATATGACAAGGGCTACGAAGATGCTCCTCAAATCACTGCACAATCCTCATTTCCTTGCGCACCATACGATCAAGAAGGGGTCGACACTTCTTGTTGTTCATACACCCCAAACTAGGGTTGTTAGCTGAGGATGAGAGAGAGAGAAAAGTATAGGAGGTGGCAGCTTAAAAGGGTTTAGCCTATGGCTCTTGGTTCCCTTCTATTTATAGAGGCCCCCTATCAACTTAACCATAATGGATCCTGTCCTATTGGGTACTGGATCTCTATCCAACTACCCAAGTTTTTTGGATTAGTGGATCTCTACCTAATAATCTCTTATTGGCTCTTATTCATAAGATCTAATAGTTTATGGGCTTATTGGATATCCAATAAGATAGGGGCTTCAACGGATATCTTATATTCGAACCTCTACTCGTCGCAATACCTACCATATGTGTGTGATCCTCTAGGTCCAATATCGAGCTAGTTGTGAGTCATATTTGTCAGAACTCCTTCTGACTCAATAAATTATTATCTCTATGATAATGCACTTGACTCCTTATTAGGCCACTACGCAGTAATCTCTAGATGATACAGGGGAATAAAATCTATTGGACCTATCTATTCTCAATTATAATATATCTATAGTCTCTCATCCATTTAATATTACAGAGACCGTATACTAAGTATAATACTATCAGGTCTATACAGAATCTACTCGAGTCTCGCTCTAATAAGATTCTCTCGGAGAACTCTTTTTCTCTCAATCCGAATGACCTTGGCCAGAGATTTGCTTAAGTAAGAATACATAGGATATTCCTCTATAACTCTCGTAAGGTTGGCTGCCACTCCCGATGACCGACTATGTTAGAACTGAAACTTCTAAGTTTATAAGTCTAGTATCAAAGAGTTGAGTACTTATACAGGATATCCTAAGTATCTCAAGTCTAAAGATTAGATATACTATTGGGACAATGGAATCACTGTCTAACAATGAAGTATCATCAACCATCCAACGTTTCATGAGCGGATTGATTAGTGAACTCATTCTACAATGAGCACCTGCACTATACCCCTAATATCCCCACACGAGTAACTATAAGACTAACCGCCTCCATCATATGGATGTGTATATAGTATACCAGTCTATCCGATTATCTCAAAGTCTCTCTCGAGTAACCTATGACCAAGATTATTTATGGTCTATATTTAAAAGTGAATCGGTCTCATTATCGTGATCTCATCATGATCCAATTTTTATTGCACAGATCTATGGATATCACAATATATGTAACGAGTAATATAAAGTGAGAAAAAATATTAAATAAATAATAAGCAAAAAGAATATTTTGGAGGAATTCAAAGACATCTGCTATGAAGAACTTCTTAGTGCTCTGCCTTCTTTTCTAGACATTCAACATCGAATCGATCTAATTCTAGGAGCAATCTTTCCAAACAAATCTCACTATTAGATGAATCCAAAAGAATATGAAGAGTTGAGTAAACAACTTATGGATATACTTCACAAGGATTATATTTGAGAAAATTTAAACCTGTGTGTCATTCCAACCGACGCCAAAGAAGGATGAAACTTGATAGATGTGCATTTATGATCAAGCTATCAATCCAATTACTATCAAGTACATATTTTCTATTCCACGTGTGAATGCTATGTTTGATATGCTCGGTGGTGCTCAAATTTTTTCTAAGATTGATCTTCAAAGTGGTTATTATCAAATCCATATTAAACTAAAAGATGAATGCATCAAGACTCAAGAATGTTTATGTAAATAACTAATTATACTTTTTGGATTTTCAAATGCTTCGAGCACCATCATGCAGGTAATAAATCAAATTCTAAGTTCTTATATTAGGAAGTTTATTGTTGTTTACTTTGATGATATTCTTATTTATAGTCACAATAAACTTGATCAAGAACTATCCTATCGACATTGAAGACAGAAAAACTGTGTAATTCTTAAAAAATATTCCTTCATGACCTCTAGCTTTGCTTTTCTAGGCTTTATTTTAACCCATACAGGTATTCAAGTGGATTCTAAGAAAATTTAAAGCTATCCAGACTTGGCCAACACCAACATTCCTATAAGATATTCAGAGTTTCCATAGTTTGACATCCTTTTATCATCGATTTATTTAGAATTTTAATACTAGTGTGCTCCATTGCATAAAGAAAGAAGTATTTTAATGGTGAACAACAGTTTTGAATTACTAAAGGTAAAATTATCTACTAGTCCTCTTGTATTATCATATT
Source organism: Musa acuminata AAA Group (assembly GCF_036884655.1). Lineage (NCBI taxonomy): Eukaryota > Viridiplantae > Streptophyta > Magnoliopsida > Zingiberales > Musaceae > Musa > Musa acuminata. The sequence goes on from NC_088338.1 coordinate 19,087,788, forward strand.
TTTCTAAAATATTTGAAGTTAATTGTGATGCCTCTTATATGGGTATTGGTGGAGTATCTAGCCAAGAAGGATATCCACTTATATTTCTTGGTGAAAAGCTTAACAATACAAGAAAGAATTATTCAAGATATTGAATTTTATACTATTATTCAAGCACTATGACATTGGAGACTTTATTTGATCTAAAGAGAATTTATCTTAAATTATGATCATGAACTTTTTAAACATATAAATTCTCAAACAAATCTCAATAGGTGATATTAAAGATAGGTGACATTTTTATAGGAGTATACTTTTGTTTTGAGGCATAAGGATAAAATATGTAATAAGGTTGCATATGCACTCAATCGGCGATTAGCACTCGTTAATACTATGCGAATCCAACTAAATGATTTGATGAAATAAAAAATACTTACTTTAATGATGAAAATTTTGAAGAAACATAAAAGTTATGCATGAAGAGTCATCTTGAAGTTTATATTATTGAAGATTATTTTTTCTTTTGTGAAACTCTATTTTATATTTCTAAATATTCTCTAAGAGAGTAATTATCTAAGAACTTGACTCTGGTGGATTAGGAGGTCATTTTTGAAGAGACAAAATAGTACTTCTTATCAAAGAAAAATATTTTTGGCCAACAAGCTACTGAGATGTTATACATCATGTGGAAATATGCATAATATGCTAAATTTCAAAGGGGCAAACTCAAAATCTTGGTGCATATACTCTTTTCCCAATCCTAATGCTCCTTGAGATCATATTAGTATGAATTTCATGATTGATCTATTGAAAACTCAAAGAGGTGTAGATTTTATTTTTGTTGTTGTTGATCGATTTTCTAAAATAGTACATTTTATTCCTTGCAAAAAGACCATGGATGCTTATTATATTACTAACTTTTATTTCAGTGAAGTGATCAAACTTCATAGAATTCCTAAATCTATCGCATTAGATATAGTTATTAAATTTCTTAGTCAAAAGTTTATAGAAGAAATTTGATACAAACCTATTATATAGTAGTGCTCATCATCCTTAGACAAATGGACAAATTGAGATTGTTAATAGAACCTTGGATAATCTACTACGATGCTCTGCTACAAAAAGACTAAAATAATAGGATATCATTTGCTTATAACTTTGTGGTTAAGCAAGAGTTCATTTCAGATTATTTATGATTGTATTTCACCTCATTATCTAGATATTGTTATTACCATGATAAAAATTCATGAAGTAAAGAAGAAGAAGCTTAAAGCTAGCAACCAAGTTTACAAAAAAAAAGAGCCAAAAAGCAGCATCATGTGATGATCTTTAAACTAAGAAAATTCATAAGATCTTGTTTGGGTATTTATGAAAAAAAGAGTTTTCCAGTATAAACTAAGAAAATTAACAATGCTTATAAGGTTGGACTTCCTCCTAATATTTGTACTCACTCCACATTTAATATTCAAAATTTATCAGTTTATCATGACAATAATGATGATAACTTGCGGACAAATTTTCTATGAGAATAACAAAATGCATAAGGAGTATTGAATGTTCCTAAGTTTCAAGATAACAAATTTCAAAATAATAAATGCATACTATGCATCGTATCACTGAGTCGACTCTAATATTAATACTTTAATATCTAATAAAATAATTTATTTATTAGTTATATTAAATTTAAATTATCGATCTAAAATATTGAAGTTAAAGGCTTATAAATCAGTCTAAATTTTAGCTGTGTTTCCATGTGAAGGTAAATCGATGGTACAATGTCGAGGCTTAAAAAGCCCCGTCTTCACTGCAATGTGTATTTAGTTCCTCACGGAAGAAGCCACATTGCAGTGTTTCAATAGCCAGTCAGTCCACCACCATTGTAGGTGGCAAGCTCTTCTTGCTCAGGATGTAGCAGCAGCTTTTCCCCTTCTCAACTAGCCTGAAGCCAGTCAGCACTTCTCCAAGCTTCTTCATGTGTCTAAATTACTCACACCACCGGCAGAATGGACCAACTCAAAGACCAGTAGTCAAAATTGACGTGGTCAAAATTATCTGCTGCATCATTCTCTTTTCAACATCCATCTTTAAAGAGACTTATCCTTTTATTGAATAGTTCATCATCACCATAACTTTTGTTGTCATGTGAAGTTTTGCACGACGTTTGATAATGCTAAATTTGTGAGGTTAAAGGCCTGAGTGAAAAATGAGAAATTAAATACTCGACACAAGTAAAGACAAAGGAAAGTGAGTTAAGACAGTAAGATGGTTTTAGGTATTTATTTAAAGAAATAATGATATTTTGTGTTTGCAAGGCAAAATTGGGAGGAAAATATTAAGAAGTTAAGAATTGGGATAATTTGCATCATCTTAGTCTTACTTCCATTCATGCATAATGTTCAATATCATAAAGATCAGTGGCGGTCAGCATACATTTCATTTGTCTCGTCTCAAGACACACAATTCAATTGTTTTAGGATCTTTAGGAAATCCAGGGATTGCCATCAAATAGAACAGTATGCATGAATGGAAATTCTACCATAATAAGAACAATACATCTCACTCAATAACAAAGAGAAAAAAAAAAAGAGAGAGAAAAAATATGCTACACTTCACAGTTCATTTTGAAGGGCTCTTCTTAGATTAAAATCATATCCATTATGAAACCCCTCCTCTGGGGATAATCTACTTTATTACTATACAAAAAAAAATCAGGCAAAAACAATTTGAATTACAAATTTAATTAAATATAAAATAATCGTAAGATTTTTTATATACTCAATAATTCAAATCTAAAATCATACAATAAATAATCAAAATCTTTACCACCTAAACTTCCCAACACCTTCGACTCAAGAAATACTTATCGGAATATATTGCTAACTATGAGAATTTAGTAAAATATTATTTCTATATATTTATTTTTATCTATATTATTTTTCTATTGCATTTAATTTTAAGTTGTGTGTGTGTGTGTGTGTATATATATATATATATATATATATATATATATATATATATATATATATATATAATTGCAATGACAGAAACTGGAGACGAAAAATTGCAATCAGATTGAGATCAGAGGAAATAGATTCGAATCCAAATCGTTTCTTAGTCTCGAGATCAGATGGAGGAGACAGCAATGGGAGGGGCAAAGATTTGGTGTATATGTTTAAAGCCACCGTTGCTGTGCCAACTGTCTTCCCCGGGATTCCCGTTATCTAAGACTGAGACCGTTACTGGTTTCTCCCTCCTCCAACCAAAAGCTGCTCACCCCATCGGACAGTGAAGATAATAAAGGCGACATGGAAGCGGATCGATCACGTTACAGCTCCCGGGGGTCGACGAATATGGACGCGCCCGGCACCGACTTGGTCCAGTCGCCGACCCCGCCGTCGCTGTACTCCTCACCCAGCCGCTTCACGCACCACACGTCCTCCGCGCACGACAACCACCGCCAGCGCGGTATGCCCCGCAGTACCGGGTCTCCCGCCGCCACCTCTGCGGCCAACACAGTCGCCGACCCCCGCGCCACGTTGTGCGCCTCCCTCCACGCCGCCGCTGCCATCTCCGCCGCGCCGGGCCCCTCCCCTCCCACCCCGTACAGGAACCACGCCACGAACGGTCGGAATAGATCCGGCACCGCCGGGATCCGTAGCCACGGCATCGCCCGGTCCGCCGCCCGCGTCGCTGCCGCCGCCCCCCGCCGCAGCCGCGACGCCCCCCGCACCTCCATCCGGAGCACCCCGCCGCAGTCCCACGCGCTTGTCACCGCCCACGATCCCGGTGGAGCCGCCAGGAACGCCTCCGCCCCTGGCCACTGCCGCGCGGTGTTGCAACCCGCCGGGACCGCGAGGAAGGTCGCGACGGTGAGTGGGTTGCGGAGCACCGCGTCGATGTCGCGGGGGAAGAACTCGGTGGTGGCGAAGCAGCGGCGATAGATGGCCTCTGCGTCAGCGTGGCCGAGCCGGAGGACGGTGACGGAGCGGGGAACCGGGAGACGGTGCGCGAACACCGGGTGCACCAGGATGGTCGGCGCTCGGAACTTAGTGTAGTCGCATCGCTCTGTGAAGAGACGCATCGATGCCTCGTTGTCCTTTCCCGTGGCCATGTAAGCGTACTCCGCCCCCTTCTCCCTGAACCATCCCTCCATTTGCCTCACCAGCCTCAACCCTATTCCCTTCCTCCTGTCATTGTTATCATCAATACAAGAGAGAGAGAGAGAGAGAGAGAGAGAGAGAGAGAGAGTAGTAACTGGTAGAGATGATATAAGGAGTTTACCGATGAGAAGGAGACACTCGAAGACCAAGGAGATAGCCAACCTTGGTGTAAGTGGGAGTCGCCACCTGACAAGTGTTCTTGGTGCTCCCTCCTTGTCGTGGGAGCTTCTTGCCGCATGTGACCACCTTCACGCAGCCGCGCACCAGCCCGACGATCTCTTTCACTCCACCACACGTCTCCGCCACCTGAGCCGACCACTCATCACCCGAAGCTCGACGACGGAAACAAGAAACAAGGAACGTGAAACAAGACGAAGAAGAAGAAAGAGTACGAGCATGAGATAGGTGGGAGAGTGGCGGATGCGGGAAGCGGGGTCGCCGAGGAGGTCAGTGTGGAGCGACATCTTGCCGCTCGAACCGAGCTCGCACGTCCGTTCGACCTCCTCCGCCGCTGCCCGATCGTTCGCCGCATTGTACTCTCTAACCACGACGACGGACGCTTCCCTCTCCATTCCCTTCTACCAGAGTATTATATTACCTTGGCAGAATACGTTGCGCTGTTCGGCACTGCTACTGTAATGATGTAAAAGAGAAAAAGGAAGAGTACTTCTAAAGGGGAGAATGTGACAAAAATCACAGCCTTTTCATTCGTAACCTGTTTGGATTATTACTGATCTCCTACCCTATCATCACTCCACTTGAAATCTCCTGAATCATGTGTGAGGCAAGCAGTAAAGCATGAGGGAGAGGAAAGGAGCAGTAGTGAAAGAGAAATGAAACAGATCTCCCTTCCTTTCTTGTGATCCTCCTATGTGTGAAGTTGGTAGGAGGTGAGTTTATGAGTGAGCTTCAATTGTGTGAAGGGAAGGGGGTGTGTGTGTGTGTGTGTTTGTGTCTATATATATATATATATATATATATATATATATATATATATATATATATATATATATATATATATATATGTTTTCTTCTTTGTCTTGTTCTCTCTCTAGAATCTATCATGTCCTCCCTAATTACAAATCAAATCTCATTGTTGGGAAAAGCCAAATAGTGACCTTAAATCGGAAGAGATTGGTGTTGGGATTAGGTTGAGTAGGATCACGACAACTGCATGGGTCTGAGTTGAGGATGGGGATTGGGTAGAGAACCTAATATGTACGAATTAGATGAGTCTTAATAGCATGCAATTCCGACGAGTTCAGTCGTGTCTTGCAGCTTGATGGATGTGTTCTGAGGATCAAATTGGAAACATGGAGGGAGAACCATGAAAGCATGTTTTCGAGTTTGAACTATTGCAAGGAAACTCTTCATCTTTTAAGAAAATTATAGATTATATTTGACACTAAGCCACAAAAAAGGTGACCTAATCTTATTGAACCTCCTAAATTAATTCAACTTCTCATCTTAATATTCAAACACTAAACCAATCTTCTCTAATCCATAAACTAAACAAAGTTGTGTTTATTATTTCCCCAAGGACCAAAAAGGAGAGGCTGAGCAGAAGCCAGGCTTCATCCCTTACCAACCAAGACACACAGTGATTAATGGAGATAGAGAATGATGCTGCTACAATTCTGGCCAGGCTTGTTACAACAAAGACCATATAATAATCATGGTGTTTAATCAGGGTGGACCGAGGAAGGAAGTTAGCTTGGTTGGGAGGAGTTGACCCTAACATTTAAGAGGGAAGGTTGAGTCCTCCATCCTCCTTAATTCCCCACCTATTAATTGTACTTGTTCTTGGGCAAAATAAGTTCCAGCTAACCATGGCCGACTAAAGTTCTTCCTGTGGAAGTTCTGAGCATTGAGATTTCATTAACAATGAGTTTCTCAAGCCTTTCTTGCTTCCTTACATGTTCATGTGCATTCATCTTGTCTGGTTCTCCTCCATGCAGGAAAGAACTGCCTGTCAAGTTCACAGGATAACAAAACACTTGTTCACCGGATGACACAAGAAGAACAAACATTTTATGAGCAGTGAGGTATATGGTGGGAACATTGTTAACCACATCTTCCATGATGGAGACACCATATGGAATCCATGATTGGTGGTTGAAGAAATAACTATAGGAAAGACTGATAAACATGATGAGGTTTGGCTAATAATTGGAGCAGCTGACAGCTCCATCATGCATGGACTATGCTTTGGCTCATTAAGTTGGATATAGATCACACCTAATTTGTCCAAATAGAACCTTGACGGGCACATGGATTGATAAGGTGGATTGAGAATAATTAGCGTTAGCAATTCTAGGAGTTTAGTTCATCTGTTAAGAACCAATGCAATCGTTGTGAAGTCACACAGTCACCAATCTACATTACATCTGAGATTAATGGTCACCAGGTGTCTCGATATTAGACTTGTATCAACTGAAGAAGCATCTCAAGGAATTGATATATAGGAAAATAGTCAATAGGAATTCCTTAAAATAAAAAAATAAGTTAGAGAAATTGTATATGCATGAAAAAAATTTCACCAAAAGACATGTGAGGATGAACATTTATGGTATGAAGCCTTCCTCTTGTTTCTTTGTTTTCTTTTGATTTTCCATGACATTCATCTTACACAACCTTCATTTTTCATTTTTCAAAATGTCATCGATTTTTTTTTTATCTTGAAGGCAAAATATAGAAAAATACCACAGAATTCTCCCATGATGATACATAATCGATTGTGAACTCCTGCTTATCAATCTCATCGAATGATGGATGAACAAAAGAAGGAAAACAAAATAAAAATAAATAAATATACATCGAAAATGATACACATGACTAGTCATAAGTATATTAGCCAACATGCATGATTGTGCAAATTGTATGATACATAATTGCAAGTATCTCTTCCTACATTAATCCATCTACTAAAAACCAGCTTAATCAATTGGCAAGATACTATTCTTTCACTTTTCTAAACCTTGTGATGTCTCTACCATGCTAAATGTAGGCCATTGTATTCCCATCCCTCCTTAACAAGTTGTGGGCAGATGCAATCAGTCTTCGTCTCATGGCTTTTAATTTAAGCCTGTCAACATCTGAAAAGTCCTCCCTAATAATTGTGCAAACTTAAGACCAACTATAGACTTCTCTCATTTAACTTGATCTGATTAAACTCGCTTTCCACTATTTTTGAGATCACCCACCCACTTCTCTCTTTCACTAGATATATGTGGTAGCAATAACAAGATCCACATGAAGTGCCTGTGACGATGAACAAATAATAATTGTTATGGATTAGCAAAGAAATACGATTGGGTGAGTATTTTGTGAAGTGGTCGTGGTGGAGAGCTTGGAGGTGAGAGGGGACAAGAAATGCCATAATTGGAGGTCACTTGCTTCTTGCCTTGGCCAACTCTGCCTGCCATCTCCATTCACATTTCTTTAGTTCTAACTTGGAGGTGAGAGGGTTTTATATTTTTTCATTGTATGATTTGTGGTATCAAATCAATAACAAGATTAAATTGGAAAATGTATTAGTGTTTGGTGGCAATGCATATTAGTTGTGTGTCATTTGAAGTGTCACTCAAGCTAATAATATGTGGATGCTCCAACAATCTCTAACATATTTGTACTATGCGCGTGACCTTTGCATTAAGAATTCGGCTACCCCTTAAGATGGAGATATATAGAATGAGAAACATGCTAATGTTAAGTTCCATTTCACGGGTATCATCTTTTTATCGATTTCTCGGAGGATGCTTGTCTTTTGGAGGTACTGTTTAATGCCCGGGGACAGTCCAAGAAGATGGGGCCAACTTGTGTCAATAGAATGAGATCACAACTGTGCATCTGAGAAGGTAATTTTTGATGAATAGGGAGGGAGGGTTGTGCCATAATGATCCGATGAACATGATGAATAGAATCAAGCTTAGAGTTTCCACTCTATTCAAATCATGCAACAAAAAGCATAAATTTAGTTAAACCAAAATATTATTTATGCATTCAATTTATATGTTATGCTTTTTTCAATGAAAAAGAATGAGAGCAACATTAGCTAAAATAAATTAGATTGGAAAAAAAAATCCAAATTCCTCAAAAGATTTGTGTTCCATAAAGATAAATGCGAGAAGATGGGTCGGCAATTAGTCTAAATTTAGAGATCTGCTTTTGAGAAATTATATAAATCAAATTCTAAGATCGAACTTTTTTTCGATCAAAACTCATAATCTAGTCTGTGATTTTTATTTCAAGTGCGGTTTGTGATGGGGGGGTGGGGGAGGAGTCGCTGCAGAAGAGCACAAACTTGTTTTGTTCTCTCTTTGGTAATGGTAGCGACATGATGCACACACACACCGCCCCCACATGATCGATCTCTCGCATCGCTGTAATTGTACTCCGCCCCGTCATTTTACGGACGCCAAGAGCGACGACAAAACGGTGGAGTACAAAGGCATGCAAAAGTTGATTAGTCGGTGATGGATACGTAGAAAGATGCTCGCTCTCTCTCTCTCTCATCTCGTCTCGCAAGAAGTGGAATGATGATGCAGTAGAACTCAAAATTACTTTCACCATGTTTCATGTTTCGTGCACAGATGTCAGATCCAGGAATGCACCATGTTTGTCTTTCTCGCCATCCTTGGACCTTTGCAGCCACGGAGGATCCATCATCATCCTTTGAGAGGAGATAAATGAGAGAAATTAAAGATGGCACAAGAGGTACAAGGTGTCGTACCAAGACGACAATGGCTGTAGGTTAGCGTCACGGCCACAATAATTGCGCCCATTTCATGCGACACAAGGCAGACCACCCACTCAACTCAACTCGACTCGACTCGGAGCGGGCATGGAGGACGACAAGTACGAGGCCGCAGCAGCGATCCACATGTACACTGTGTACTCGCTAATCTTGAGAGAGAGAGAGAGAGAGCGAGAGAGAGAGAGAGAGAGCAAACAAATGGCTGCTTCCCTTCTTCTTGGCCTCCCCATGTGGTCACAAGAGAGGGGTGGGCTCGAGGTCGTCCTGGGTGAAGGTGGAGAGACCCCATGGTCTTTGGCTCCTTGGTTTCAATGCGGTAGACCCACACCAAGGACTCTTTTGTTCGTAGCAGGACAGAATCCAACATGATGAAGCTGCTCAATGTGGTTGATGACATGGTAAAACATTAGTTGTTTTGTTTTTGGGATCCTCCTTACACATGAGATGAGATGTATATATATATATATATATATCCTCTCCCGCCTTAATGCGAGTTATAAAAGGGGTCACCCATATACAAACTTACAGACGAAAAGATGGTTGAAGGATTGGATTAGCGGTCGCGTTTAGAAAGGGTATCTATCGGGACGCGATTGACATGAAAGGATGCCTTAAACGTTTTGAGGACGTGATGGCGTGTTAGACATGTCATGCTGAGATCGACAGCTTAATGAGTTTTATTTGATTTTGGAAAGTGCATTTAGTATGCTACATAGGTGTTGATCGTGTCCTTCTTCTGTAGCATAGGCTTGACCGGTGCCATCTTTTTCTTCATTGCTACATCTCATAATTCCTCTTACTGCTGATATCAGGGCCCAAATTTAGATCATTTTGAGTCACATTGATGACTTGATGTAGCATACCATTATTAGCACAATTATTAAAAGTCATTTTTACATGTTCTAAATCACCATCTCGACTCAACATCAACACATTTATCGCAATCAAAATGTCACGCCCAAATTTACATCATCTTGGATCACATTACATGATCTGAGGGGGCACGTGATGATTAGCACAATTTTAAAAGCAATTAGAATTGAGTCCATTCTAAGCAATCATTGATCGTTGATTGCCATAGCAACACGTTTATCGTTAATATCAATCACTGATTCTGATCACACACATTTATCGTTTACTGCAGTATCAATCAGTTAATGCTGAGAATGGGCGGGCACACACACCATTTCAACTCAATATCAACCCATTTATCGTTCATTGCATTCATTGATTCTGATCGTTGCAAACCAATTCATAGCAATATTTTCGCCTATGCAGTCACATGAACCCCAAATCATTCTACACCCCAAAGAGTTAACCTATAGCTGCAAGTGTTCCATGGGACAACAATCCAGAGAGGTCAAAATTTCATCGTGCCCATATAATACTTGCTGATATTTAATGCCATAAGAATGGTTCAATTTTGTCCAGACCAGTTGAGGCATCAATTTCTTTAGGTAGCAGTAGGGACTGCAATTACACAAAGATCTCTAATGAATTAGGCACACTTACCAGACACCAACTACTCCAGTACAAACTAGTACAAACTAGTGCCAGCAGTAGACAATAGAGATCTCATAATGAAAAGGTGCTAAACAGTTGATCATGAGTTGGAAAGGAAGACCTTAAAAAATACTCTAAAGTATATGGGTCAAACAAAATCACAAGATTTAATAAGTGAAAAATGTTAAAAGCAAAGCGTAGAGGTCCGACTACACGATAAGTAAAAAGCCTTCTGGTGCATGGTAGTTCATTCAGCAGTCTCCCTCGGGTGAATCCAATATTTTCAACGATACTGCAAAAACAATAGGAATACTAACGAAATAAAGGTCCACATCCTTAACAAAAATACACAAAATTAAGAAACAAATATAGAGATTAGCAATGTGCATCACAAGCATATCTTATTGTATTCAGTTCCCTTAGAACAAAAAAAATATAATCATATAAACTCCAGTGCTTATTTAATTTGATAGAACTTCAGTTTCCAAACACTGTGCCAATAAAAACAACATTTCTTTAGAACAATGCTCCATTTTGCAGTGAAATCACACTTCTAGAAATTAATTTCCCTTGTGAATGTAAGATTAGACTTAAAAAAAAAAAGCAAATCTGAAACAAATAATTAAATATTTCTCCATTCCACTGGACATAAGGCTTCTACTTTTGTTTATACCATCCGAAGGGCCCTTAAACTTAGATTGGATGACATGGGAACCAAGTACTTGACCAATTTTAACAAAATTAAAATAGCCTCTGGAAGTTTTAGACAGCCATGATATCAGCAGCACAAGAAAAACATGAATTACAGACGGCCATTAAAAGGCTGAACAGGAACGGAAGCTTGCATCCTTGATGTATCACTTATGTTATGACAAGTCAAATGGCATTGCCTAAAATTGTCTTTCACATAGAAGGTAAGCACATAGAACCACATGTTCAATCAGGATCCTATGATACTACAATAAATACACTAACATGTGGCAAACAAACAAATGGAACGAGACAGTAAGTCATCCTTGATATATACAATGACTGACCAACTATTATTTGTGGAGACATATATATTTTAATTGTTCAATGGATACTACAACATATAGAACAAGGATGGAAGGCAGATTTTGAACGTGGAAACCTAGACCCAACTAGGACCAGGGACCAGTCAAAATGCCTCACCATGTCCAAGGCCAAATATTGATGGATTTAATTCAATCAATTAAAACTAATTGTATTATTGTTTCTTATGTCAACACATAATTGACACACAAAACAGTTAACTATAAAAAACAGACGAATTAACACAAACCCAAAATTGTACATCTTACAATAGAAAACAACTCAATTAACACAAAATCCAACATCTTAAGGGATCATCATAAAAATGCTCATCTTAATATTCAGTAAGCTGCTTTTATATAACTTTATTGAACCAGTGGATAAGAAAAGTATTCCAAAACCTTTTGGGTGTCATTAAAGTTATATACATTCAAGAAAGCCCCAGAGCAGAGTGTGCCATAGATAAAAAATGATCTCAGATCAAGATGAGTACAAAAAAAAAAGTACTCAAGAAAAACACAAGATGAATATGTAGGTAAAAAGCAACATGAAGGTAAGATTTTAAAAAAATGTTCCTCCCATAGATTGTTAAGGGGTTACAGCCCAAACCAGGGATTTTCATCTGCAGTTAGCGGAAGGTAACAATGGAGAGTGGAACTTACATGCTTATGTAAGTGCATGCAGGTAAGTTTATTGCAAAGATCAGGAATGGATGATGGTGATGATAGTGGGGAAAACCATAGAAAAAGGTCCTAAAATCTCTAAATATTTCACATCCAAGGCCTCTTAGAGCAAAAGAGTAAAAAGCTTGACAATAAATTTGGCTGTAATCCTCTTCCATCATAGCCAAGAATGAATGAAAATGTTGGGATCAAACATAGAAGCTTCTATAATTACATATCCATGATGGACTCAATACGACAGCAACATCTTAATTTACGACTGATAATCATGACTGATTCTCTAGTAAACCATCATATGTTCCAAGAAGACAGACATCATCCAAACAAACTTCTTCGTTAAAGAAAGCTAGAATCCACAAGATATTATCAGAATGGAAAAAAAAACTGTACATGTACCTTAATAAAGCCAATTTCCTTAGCATTGCTGCGGAAGCACTGTCTGCAACACATTAGACCATACTTCCTAATTAGTCCATGGGGGTTCCCACACACCCGGCTGCAACAAAAAAAAACAATAAAACAACATCAGAGATGATACAAGTCTTGGATAAGAATATACAACACACTAGAACACCCTTGTTGACGATCCTTTACTCCGATAGCATCTAGGGTTCCTTGAACAATGTGATATCTCACACCGGGTAAATCCTTGAACCTTCCTCCTCTTACTAATACTACAGAATGTTCTTGTAAATTATGGTCAATACCAAGTATATAAGCAATGATTTCAAATCCAGAGGTTAATCATACTTTGACACTTTTCCGTATGCATAGTTTGATTTTTGGGGGGTGATAGTGGAAAAGTTGACAGATAAGTCACTCTTACAGTCACTCTACGGAACCATGAGATTTTTACGCTAATACAGATCCTCGTTCAATTCTTTTGATGTAATTGGATCCTTTTCTTCGTTTGAGAATCTCCTCCCTTATTCCACTCCGTCCCAAGAGTAACTAAGACAAATCAAATAACGTTTTCATGTTCCAATTAAACACTTTCCATTTATGATCAAAGGGAAAGATTATTCTTTTTATCAAAAATATTAGGATCAAATCATGATCTTATAATAAAAATAAGAAATCTTTCTCGATCAATCCCTTTACCCACTGTAGAAACAAAAAAAGTTTCAATACATGAATAACAATACAATGAAGACGTTAAAACACGCGTATCGCGTGAAGAGTTCTCTTGAATCCTCTATGAATCAAAACGTTTTTCATCGCATATCCGGATTTTGATATTAATTAATCTAGCAGATGACATATCGATAAATAAACCGAAGGGTCCACAATGAATTTGCCACGGAACGATTGAAAAGTCTTTATCTTTAAATTGAAAACGTTCAAAAGAAGGAGCCGTATCTAGTTTGAGCAACAACAAAAGATTCATGCATTTCAACCAACAAAAGTATCAGATTTGGAGATGATACGAGACGGTCAATCTGAAATCGCTTACCAAACCCGAGATCCAGGGCCATAGTTCTTCGGATGCGAGTTCCAGACGTTAGAGTGCCCCATCCCTCTCCCTTCGCTAGAATCGCAGTCCCCGACGAACCCTAACTCCAAACACCTATGTAACGACGGCTAACGAGGAAGACGGGATCATAGCCAAGCGAGGGGGTCTTTTATAGCAGAGGAACAAACCCTAGTTATGACGTGCAATTAATACTCTTGGTGCCCATTAAACAGTAACCCACGGTCCTACCCGCTATCTGGACGGAATAAACTCTCAGGGCCCACCAAGGGCCCCAAGATTGGGGTCCGCCACCGTCCCCAATCGGCAACATTTCGATCCCCACCGTTTGCTTTCATCCGTGTTTAGGATCAAACGCTTGTGATCTACCTCAGTAAAGTTTAAATCATAAAAATAATATTTTGTGTGTGATCCATCTCCTCAGTGGCTGTAGTAGTAAGTATTGAATTATTTATTCATGTGAGGTGAGTTCTTTTTAATGTAGATTTTATCATAACTATGAGGCCTTTTTAATGGAATTTTATCATACCTATCAAATAGTCATATATAATTTAATTGTGATTTTTCTCATTCTACCGATACACTGGTTTCACTATGTAAGGCACTCTCAAACCTGGTATCAAATAGTCATGTAAGGTTTATCTTGTTGCAGATACGTCAAAATAACTTACCAACAGTAACTAGCATTCAAAATTTTTAATGATCATGCAACCAGTTCTAAGCTATTATCTTAACCCATTTCATACTAAGTTTTAGATATTTCATATACTAATTCCTTTTATTTGTATTCATGTTTAGTGAATTATCAATTCTAATATCTTTTTTGCTTTATACAGTAATTAATCATGTCATCAAGCGATTATTATACTGCAAGAATGTTGATTTAAGCATATCTATATTTTTGCTTATATTCTTTTATAATTTGTTTGGCTTAAATTAACATTGATAATTTTTTAATTTCATCTTTGTAGTTTCGTATGTTGGTAAACCTAAATTAACTAGGGTCATGTAGTTAGTAAAATAGTATCCAAGCATATTGCAGGCCTTGTGCACCAACTATACAAATATTTGGTCTACTAACCTTATATGTAGCCCTTATCAAATGAGGAGTCATACGAAGAAGAAAAAGAAGGGGAGTTGCTGTGAAAAGGAGACGATGAAGCAGATTAACTGAAGGTAGCTGTTGTGAACACTTGTTAAAAAAAAGAAATTAAAGGACAGGGAAAAGGAGACGGAGTGGGATATTATTTCTCGACGTAGGCATGGGCATAAAGATTAATCGTGAGAAGGAAATGATTGACATTTGATAGGAACTAAGGACCCTAGTAAAATTAGGTTCTACTCAATCAAGAAATAGCTAATAAAAATCTTGTAAGATGATAATAAACCTCATCTAACCGGTTTTATCCTATGAAAAAAATAATTAGAGTTTATATTTATACCTTTGGGCTTCCTAGTCGTCGCCCCCTTTTTACGGACTAATCGACTAGGGTTGAGGCCAAAAGGGGTAACTCCCTTAGGAAGCAGCCCCTAGGGCTAGGGTTTGAAGCTCTATATAAGCATGTAGCCTCCATCTCTTTGAGAATAAGATCAATCCATAATTACAGCCATCTGACCAACTTCTAGGAGGGTGGAACCCCTATAGTATTCCAAGGGTTGATCCCTCTCAAAGATCAATCTACATAGAATTTCTATAGGGTTCTATCATATGGTATTAGAGCAGCAGTCTCATTACTTTTTTTGCCACCCCTACCGCTCACCACCGGCCAATCAATTCCTACAATTGCTCTTGACATCATCATCTCCACCGTCATCTTCTACCGTAGATCAAATCAATCTACTATCGTCACCTCCAATTGCTTTAGAGATATGGTATTCTCCTATCACTAGTACCTTTTACTACTACAATTTTCCGTTCAAATACCAAGAAGAAATCTTTTTATCTATTTCGTTGTAAAAGTTATTATCTTTGCGAACGAAGGATTATTGTAGAAAATTTCAACTACATATTATTGCCTTTAATCGATCTATTTGTATTTTTTGAACAAAATTTCTTATATGCTTCATAGATCGTCTTACCTTCCATCTAAGATTGATCTATCGAGGAATTCATCTCTAAAAACGTTCTTGTGTTATTGTAAATTTTCGTTGTAAACCATTGGAATTTTTTGATGAGAATTATGCTATCACAACTTGCACCGATTTCCTTGCTATTATATTGTCGAAATATTCTTGATCAAAATTTTCATCATTGCTCATATCTAAACCAAGATTTTGCTATCAAATTTCCTCCTCAAATCTCTTAGTTTTTGTTGAAATTTTCTTCGTGAAACTACTATTTCTCGACAATGATTCTGCTCTTATATAAACCAATCCACCAACCCTTTTAGCTACCACTTCTCTCAACCGATACATGTCTTTAATCCGACAACAAAAGAGAGATCTTAACATTATAAATTTGGAGACATATACTATGGCATATGAGGAGGCAATCAATACTAAATTTAAAGCCTTCGAGACGCCAATGAAGGATAAGATTCAAACTCTCTTTCCCAAACTCAGTTTGCACCGACCACCGAGCCCAAAGAAATCACATCAAGAAGAGAGCTCTGACCGAAGAGATGACTTCCAAGAGAGAGGAGGCTCTATGACTGATCCCTACTATTCACATATGAGGGTGGACTTCCCTATATGGGAAGAAAGAGACTCGATTGGTTGGATCTCACGTGCGGAGCGATATTTTCGGTACCGCAAAACCAGGGACACATCTATGGTGGAAATTATGGCTATACATCTTAAAGGGGATGCCACACCGTAGTTTGACCAGTTTGAGCACACTAATTGAGTCCTCTCATGGCGATAATTCAAAGAAGGACTGCTGATCCGCTTCGGACCAACCGATTACGAGAACATTGATAGACAACTAGCAAAGATCCGACAAACCTCCATCATTCAGGAGTACCAAACCAGGTTTGAAAGGTTATCTAATCAAACTCGTGATTGGTCTAAAAAATAGCTATTGGAGACCTTTTGTTAAATCTCGGATTTTGATGATGAAATCAATTGGTGAATTGTTTGACCTAATCTATGTGTTGAGATAAGTGTGCAGGATTAACTACAATAATAGTAAGGCATAAAGCATATGATGGGCTAGAGTTGAAGATTCGAACGATGTATCAGAAGTGTGTCGGGAGCTCGTCGAGAGTTCGTCAAAAGTTCACTGGAGGCTTGTTAGAAGATCGTCGAGAGCTCGTCGGAAGATCGCCGAGAGTTCGTCGAAAGATCGCCGAGAGTTCATCGGGAGTTTACTAGAAACTCGCTAGAAGTTTTACCGAGAAGTTCGTCGAAAGAAAATTTGACATATTGGACTAGTTGCTTGCTTTAATCGTAGTTAGAACATTAGTTGAGTTAGGATCGGGAGATAATCCAACTAACTTAGTTAGGGGCCAACTGGGCCCTTACAGGACTGAATTGAGCCAGATTGAACATCCCATTCAGCACCTAAAATCATAGTCGACGGTGGCACCGCTTGGCAGACCCAGTCTCCCAAGTGTTCTGGGTGGTGGTACCGCCAATAGTTAATGTTGCCAGCGGTGGTACCGCCCAGTGTCAGGTGTTAGGAGGTGGTACCACCAGTACCCCGAAAAATCAGGATGAGACACTTTTTGGCTCTAATTTTGAAGTCATTGGGACCTATAAATACCCTACCCTTTTTTGCATGAAAGGGTATGAAGTGTTGGCATAATCTTGAATCTTTGAAGTGCTAGAGTCCTTCTCCTCCCTTTATAAGTGTTGAGATCATTCAAAAGAGGTGTGAGACCTGTAAGGGTTATCTCCTAAACCCGTGAAAAGGAGAAAACGCTATAAAGAGGTGGTTGGCCTTCCCCTATTAAAGGAAGACCATTAGTGGACGCTGGTGACCTCGACGAAGGAGGAATCGAAGTGGATGTAGGTCACAATGACCAATCTACTCTAAATTCTGGTTTGCTTTTCTATTTGTGCAATTTACATTACTGCAAACTTCCTTAACCTTCTCTTTGCACTCTTACGAAAGCTTTCAAGTTCAATTTCTTTCCGAAACGGATTGAATCGAAATGAATATTTTTTGGAATCAACGTGCGCGCCCCCCCCCCCCCCCGCACCTCCCTCTCTCTTAGTGCCACTCTTGACCCTAACAATTGGTATCAGAGTTCGGTCACTCTCATTTGGTTTAAACCAAAGAGAGATGACATTTACCGGCAACCAAGAGGGTCACTCAATTACATGTTCGCCCATATTCAATGAAACGAATTACACATATTAGAAGACTAGAATGAGAATTTTTCTGATTTATATGGATTTTGAGTTATGGAAGATTATCGAAAATGGTTTTCCAAAGTCTTCTCTTTCAATGAACGATTGGAATGAGTTGGAGAAGAAGACTTTCGCTTTAAACGCCAAGGCTATGAATGCCTTGTTTTGTGCTTTATATAAAAACAAGTTCAATCGAGTGTCTATTTGTGAAACAACTTTTGATATTTGGCATACACTCAAAGTTACTCATGAAGGTACTAGTAGAGTAAAGGAGTCAAAAATTAATCTTTTAGTCCATACTTATGAGTTGTTTCAGATTAAACCAAGTCAGACTATTGAAAAGTTTCTTTTCGTATAATTATGGTTTGAGTTGAAATTGGAAACTAGATAAGTGGAAGTGGGTTGGCTATGGAATCTTAGAATAGTCGACGAGAAAATAAGAAATTGGGTACTTGAAAATTGGGAGGAGTAGGTATGATTGATGGTATAAGCAGAGCCAATCCTAAGAGGATCAAGATAGGTGGGTTTGATTTGTTCAAGTCATCATGATTTAAACTCGAAGGTCCTATGAAATTTCTCTGAGATATCTCATAAGGTCGTCTTTCTAACGCCAATTTGTTAGTACATATTATAGTTGTCTAAGTTGGAATTAGCTTCAGTTCCAACCAAGGTCCTTCCCAAGTCAGTCTTAGTCTAAGTCACTACATTGAAGAGTCAAATCTACAAAAGTAAGTCAGGAGTGTTCCCAACAAATGTCCCTCCGATAGTTAAGTCTGTTTTGAGTTTGGACTAATCAAACAACTCTCTTGAGAAAAATTTTAGTGTATGGGAATACATATGGAGAGCCTATTTTATAAGTGATTTGAGAATCGTTATTCTTAGAATTATCGATGAGTGTGAGTGCGATCACGCATCGTTTTTGGACCGTATCATGATAGTGGCATTATGTATGTCGAATACGAAGCATTCTTTGAGACACATGACATTAGCCATACGAGGTTGTCATGGCTTTGGGCGGTTGGCATATTGACCACACATAGCCACGTGGTACTAATGAGCTGCTCAGATCATTTATCGCCTATTGACCATGTGTGGCCAATGTGACCTTAGGAGGTTAGCGTGTTGATCACACATAGCCACATGGTAGTGAAGCATTGACTATGTCATTTATCATATATCAATTAGTTTTATCATTTCTAAATAATATTAAGTTTTTAGTATCTAAATATTTTTTTAACCTATTATTTATTTTTATCTTTGAAAGGAATAAAAATTATTAAATTAATATATATATATATATATATACTATTTTTGAAGGATATTTATTATTCAATAAAGTTTCAAATATATATATATATATATATATATATATATATATATATATATATATATATATATATATATATATATATATATATATATATATATATATATACCCTTGTCATTCCTTTTCACCAAATAGTCCAACTCATCCAGAAACTTCCGTTCCCAATAATTTTAGTATAAAAAGGGAAGCTAACCTAAACCTTACTCTCTGCGGTCGCATCGACGGGATCGAGTTGAATCACATCATAAGCGGTCCGCTAGGGCGGTGAGTTCTCTATCTTTTCTGTCTTGATCGTCCTTCGTTTCGCTCATGTAACGCGGGAATCGCCGGAGTTGCTTGTTATGGAAGGGTGAATACACTCGGGTAACGCTTACGGGAGTTCTGGTTTCTTTAATTTGGTTTCGTACCTTTCTATGCTTCGTTGAGTGAAGTCATTTGTCGAACAATAGAGAGGCATCGGACCGCAAAGCAATAGGAACCAGTGTTGTTACTATGCGGAGATGCTCCTTGCTTCTTCGTCGTCCATCTCCCATCCACGATCCGACTGACAACACTGCAGTGTTGTCGACAAATTATAACTGCCATCTAATTCGATTATGTCAGTTGCTTCCTCAATTATGTGAGTACTAACTCTGTTTATCCGGAGGCTTTATGCAACATGTAGGCATTATATGTGTTAAAGTGATCTTGAAGTGTTTGTAGATATTTTGCAGTGTGATAATGACATGAAAATTTTCCACTCACTTGGGTTTCCTTAATTACTTCTTTTCAAATTTCTAGCTTGTTAAACAACAATGAATTCCATGCAACCTGGAAGAAAGCAGACGAGATGTACATATGACCAAGCAAAATAGTTAATTTTAGAATTCAGATGCTTACTTGTTGAAGTTCTTTAACAGACGTACATGAATCGTTGCAAAAGGCTTATCATTCCTGTTTCAAGTTTTTTATGATAACTAATAGTAATTTAGAGTTTAAATGCAATTCTGTCCAAAGTTAACCTAATTTCTTCATTATGTAGTAATAGTTACTTATAACATATCTGCCAATGTAGAAGTCGGTTTTTAGGCACTTGGTAGCTAAGCTTCCATGCCTGTGGCCTAAACTAAAGCTTCCTAAATTGCCAGACATCTGAGCGTTTGGGCTAACCTCGTGCTGCATAGGTGCTTAGGAAAACACAACAAATGCATCAAATTAAGTCTGCATGAATTTTGACCATCTAATGCAATTTATCTATCTCCTTAAGATTCCTACAACTATATGTAATAATAAGATTTACACAAGATATTTCAGAAATAAAATATCTTTGTTTCTAGTTTGAATAAATTTGATTAGTTTAAGAGGTATTTTGTAAATATCATAAGTTGCCACTTGGCAACATCTAGTTTCTAGATTATCCAAAAAGAAGAAAAAAGAAGACAATGAAGAAAAAGAGAATCAGAACTTGGTTCGATTGAAAGTTATAGAAGATTGAAGTTTCATTATACTAAAGAGATGGAAATCTATCAATTAAATATATCATAAAGAAGGAGAAACATTTTACAAATCAGATATAGAAATCTATTTTATTCGAAGAAGGAAGAGTATATAATTGATTCACTTTGATGTAATTGTGATCCTTTCTTATTTTTGTATTTCATGTTTTTCTTGTACTTGGAGTCTTTAAAAAAGAGAGAAAAAGTTTGTAGTATAAGATCAAATAATGAAGGAACTGAAGTCCTTTTTCACATCATATGTGAATAATGTAAGGTCACATTTTAATTTTCGAATACTGCAATTCCATCGTTCATGTGTGAAACATGCTGAGTTACAAAGCCTTCATCCCTAGAATTACTTGCTTGATATTTCTTGAGAAGGGTATATAGATAAATCTTGGAATGCTTGGAATCCAAATATTTAGGAAGAGGAACATTAGTTGCTTGGTATCTCTTGAGAAGGATATATTGATAAAACTCCTAAAAGATATGGAATCAAGCCAACTGAAATCCAGGTGAATCACCTAGCATAAGAAAGATAAATTGAATCTTGGGCAGCATTCTGAAATCCAAATATTTAGGAACAGGAACATCAATTGCTTGGTATTTCTTCAGAAGAATATATTGATAAAATTCATAAAAGATATGGAATCAATTGAAGTCCAGATCAGTTACCTAGTATAAGAAAGAAAAATTAAATCTTGGCCAGCATCCTGGAGAGGAACTTGAAAGAGTAGAGACGGGTAACCTTATGCTTCTGTTATTGTTAGCCTCATTTATTCAGTGACATGCCCTAGTTCAACTATGCATTTGGGGTACGTGGTCAGCATCATAAGCCTGATGCAAGTAGGTGGAGAGGAGTTAAGAAGGTTCTTCAATATTTAAAGTGGACAAAGATTAAAATTGTTTTATTTAGTGGAATCTCTACCTGTGCTTGGTGTATTCTGCTTCTGACTCCGAAGGTTGTGAAGATACCCTTTAGTGAACCATGGAACTGGGACATATTTCCACAATGGCTGAAGGCACAATTTCATGGTGAAGCATGATATTGACAAGTACATCATTTGTCCACAATAGAGGATGAATATTACTCTTATTTTGAGGCTGGAAAACATGCTGTTTTGATCTCTGGATTATTGATAATTTTGGTAAGCCACTAAAGATATTATGGGACAGTAATGCAGTCATATCCATCTTGAAGGTAGCTCTGACCACCGTTTGGTTCAAACCGTAACTAATCCAGGTTGGAAATGAAATCAAATCGGCTTGGCGGTTCATTGGTTCCAAGCCAAATCGGAACGAGACAAGAGTGGCGATTCGAACCAACGGTTAATGATTAAAAGAAATATATGAGTTGTTCTTATTTTAAATTATGATTTATCCTATTTTAATTTTTTTTATTTAAAAAAATCGGCGTTTCAAACTGAAACCGGTGCTGCAGGTTCCGAAACCAGGGTCAAGTCTACATGAAGGATGCGATGTGCCATTCTAAAATAGAGCATATCGATGATTGATGAAAAATTGAGAAGAACCATTTTGTTGCATTCAGATTCTCCTCTATTTTCATTTGTGCTGATCCTTCTTCCGTGGAGTTTAATTAAAGTCTTCATGCATGTAATTTAACTATAAGACCTTCAGATGAATGTGTTTTGCTTTGTAGGATCATGTTTCCTGTTTCAAACTTAAAAATGTAATCCTTCTGTATCAATTTAATCAACGTGGTAGGAGGATTTTTTTTGTGCTTTCAATCAATGTAGTAAAAAATGCTAGGCGCTCACTCAAACAAAGCGGGACACTCCCAAATATTTTAGTTTAAAAATTATATATTATGATTAATAAAAATAAGCTAAAACTAAAATATCACATCAAAATAGCACTAAACACTATAGCAATAGCAACAATAATGGTCATTTTACTACTTATTCACTATAGCAAAAAGGTAGTTGCTATTCACTATAGCAGGCATCTAGTATTTTCATAAACATAGACAAACAGCAAAGAGTGAAGAAGGCAGTGGTGAACGGGAACGGGGAAGAAGGCAGCGGTGAATGATGAAGAGGGAGGAAGAGGGAAGAGTGATTAGGGAAAGGGGGATATGATGAGGCTGTGGTGGGTAACAGGGGGTTGTGGTGAACAGGGCAGAGGTAGGAGGGAGGAGGAAAAAAAGAGATATAACGGGAGGGAGGGTGCTGGAGGAAGACACTGCCGCTATTGTCGGATGAAGACGTCGTCGCTGTCATCATCGTTGGAGGAAGACATCATCGGGGAAGAAGGCTGCTGTCGTCATTCGTTGATGGGAGGAACTTCGTCATCGTTCATAAACACAGTGGGAAAGAGGGACTTTGCATTGGGGTTCTTCCTCGTGCATGGTTTTTGGCTTTTTGCAATAGATAACCGGTTCAATTGAACCAGTTGTCTTGTGTATGGTTCGACTTAGGCTCAATGGATAATTGGTTCAATCAACTAGGTAGGATTGTTTGGTTTGATTCAAGTGTGACCTGGCCTGAGTGGAACCAAGCGAGCACCCGACCCACCCAGCGCTTGGGCCTAGGCAAGCGCCTAGGTCGCGCTTGAGTGAAAATGCCTGCCTAGCCCAATATGCGAGCACTCAGGCCTCGCCTTACCTTTTTTGGGCACCTAGGTGAGCGCCTAGGTGCCAAGTGACTTCATTGCTTTCAATATCTTTTATGTGATTGTATCGTTTAATTTTTTTTGTTAAATATGCTGTCAAACCAATTAATCTACCAATTTAATAATGACACAGTGACCCAAAGCCTGATCTGCTCATTGCCTAGCCCTGTTCTAATAATTATGTTATTGAGTCGATAGAGAGAATATTTTGACCCTACATCACTAACTAGTAAACTATAGATGACAAACATGTATATACATTCAACTTACGGAGATGTGAGAATATATAAAAAGGCAGGATCTCCTTTTGTTGTAATTGTTCTCTAAATGTTTTGCTCCATTGTGGTTAGTGACTTGATCATGGGTGGATCTGGGATTAGCTAAAGTAGGGATTGAAGGAAGATTCGAATAGTTTCAGGGATATTGTATAATACAGTTATGTTTCTTGTCCTGCTTTGTCAGAATATCCTCATATATAGTTTAGTTTATTTAGATTATTAATGGAATCTTTATGATCAAAATTATTATGGTATTTAGTGTTATCAAAATTCAAAGCTAACACTATGCCATAGAGAGATTGCTTACATTGAATTTCATTCTATTTGACTGTCCTACTCTTCAATCTATCCTGACAGTGACCATCTAAATTTTGCACTGTGTGTGGTCTCTCTGCTAACATAACTTCATATCTTGATCTGCAACGTACTCGATCTTACCATCATCATCAGTGCTGCATTACTATCATTTTTTGGACCTAGCGCTCAAAAATGCTTAGTACAAATCAGAGATATCATTTGGTGTGTAATAATTAAATTTGTAACGATCTTAGGACTACCAGTTCTATCCTTGCAACCCAGCCATGACACTCCCAAGCTTGTACAAGATTACTCGTATGTAATAAGATCCAAGAATAGTTGATCCAACGAACAATCTCTACACTTGAGGACATAAGATTTGTCTGTGTTGTCTGTTTGTCTAGCAACAAGGAGATTAAAGTAACTAAAATGACCCTCACAGGTTCGGGTTTTAAAATTGTTTTGCAGGTTATTGACAAAGTAGCATCAAATTAAGGATCATGGCTAAGCACCATCCCGATCTTATTATGTGCCGGAAGCAGCCAGGAATTGCCATTGGCCACCTGTGCGAGAAGTGTGATGGCAAGTGTGTCATCTGCGATTCATATGTGCGACCATGCACACTTGTACGTGTCTGCGATGAGTGCAATTATGGTTCTTTCCAGAGCAGGTGTGTCATCTGTGGGGGTGTTGGCATATCCGATGCATACTACTGCAAGGAGTGCACTCAGCAAGAGAAGGATCGCGATGGCTGTCCCAAGATAGTTAATCTAGGCAGTGCCAAGACGGATCTCTTCTACGAGCGGAAAAAGTATGGCTTCAAAAAAAGATGAAGAGAACAAAGTTTTCATGCCTGATCCTCTTAAGAACATCTTGTATCCTAATTATGCTTTTGAGATCTAAGATTTTACATTGTTCATGCTTTCCGTTAGGCCATAGTAACATGAAACACATTATTAGATTTGGTGAAGCAAACTGTCTGTAGGCATCCAAACGAATGTAATTTGGTTGTCGTGTTGCATGGTAGTCACATCGGCTAGTTTTAGCATGATCCTAAGCATTTGTTTTTATTAGGATGTAAACTGACCCTTGAATTTTAGAAGCAACCAGTCGGTCTATGTTCTCCTTGCTGCATGATTGATGATTTTGGATTTGGTGTAAAAGTTATAAAAGGGTGAAAATGCTGAGAGTCGACGCACTATTTTTCCTCTTCTTGTTTGTTATTGACTGTATATGATACGTTTCAATGGTAGCGTGTACTGCTACATTCTTGAGCTATAAAATAGTGTCCAAAATGGGAACACATGATACTGGAGATAGCATTTAGCTAGTATTTGGATTTTGGAGAACAAATCGGGTCACTTGAGTTGGAATGGAATTCAATCGGTGCAATCGACAGCAGAAGATCAACGAGGATTCTGCTGGTTTGAATTCTCGTTCGACTGCGATGCCACTGTTGTTGGTGAGCCATTAGCATTATTCTTTCTCTCAAACTTGAGAGGAATTGTTGGTGGTGGATTTGGATATGAAACACTTAAGTTTCATATCGGAAAGATTAAATTTAGCTTATAAGAAACACTTAAGTTTCATATCGGAAAGATTAAATTTAGCTTATAAGAAGTCTGACGTACTATTATTATCAATTTTAGCTTAATCATTTTGATCGATGGTTACGGTGATAACTCAGTTAGTGACAAAACAAGGATTAACATATGAAATCTGCTGAAGCTAATATATGTAAGACAATTGCAAGGTATCTGCAACATGAAAAGATGTACATTTAGTGGTGCTGTGACATGATCCCAAGCGGTGGCATTCAGTAGAAGATTTGCTGCTGCATCGTGTCCGTGCTAAACAGAAAATCTCAGGATCAGTGAGTTGGATAAAATATATCATCACCGGAAGATATTTCAATGGGTTTTGAAAGCTTCTGCAACAATATGCTTTGGAATCGTGAAAGGAATGTGTTAATATGGTCTTCTACTCTGGCAGCTGAAAACTGAATTCAGATGTAATGATCGTTGATTGGGGAGCCTGAATAGGTTTCTTAAAACGAAAATGTTAGCATATCACGCAAATTGATAGAACCAAATTTCAACAGATCACCAGACAAATGCTTAGGAATGCCAAGTCACATAAGAGGGCATTGACTCGACACCAAGTGCAGAATCCAACTCGTGGAAACGAATTTTATTAAATATTTTTAATTTACATCATCGAATTCTTTCATTGCTGAAGAACACATATTTATCACATATTCATTGAAGAACACATATTTATCACATACTCAGCAAGTAAATAGGGAAAAAAAAAATGTAAAATGACTGTTAATCTATGTACACTCTGTATACTCCAGGGGGAAAATTTAGAACATTTCGAAATCCACTTTATGGAACAAGGTAGAGAACATCGACGGTTTCCATCCAGGCCAGAAGAGGTGTTTCTCCTTCATACTGTATCGAGAACGAAAATTGCATCAAGGTTGTGCAGCTCACAGAAATCTTGGTATCAAGCAAGGGTAAAAATTAGGTGGAACCAAGTGGGAGGAGAACAAGCAAAGATCAGATCATCTCCAACTCTCACCCCTGCAAGAAGAATGGAAAAGGCCAATTTTAGTTATGAGAATTAAATCTTACATAAATACTGACATACAGAGAAAAATCATCACCAAGTTGATGTGCACTGTATGCATAATCCATGAACATGATGAACAATCCAATATAAAGGGGACTCAACTTGACATGCCAAATGAAGGCTTCTATATCAATGGAAAACCCTTGGTGAATTCACCAACATAGCTATTAGTGATTATTTTAACATATTAAGTTGGTGAATGCACAGGAAAAAGAGCTTACACCTTCTCCATGAACACATCGGGATAATATCCTTTTTCTATCAAAGATATAAGCGAATGGAAATGTATTTTTCTTGTGCAGAAAGTATCATATTTACATAATACAACCTGGTGAGGCTAATAAAGCCCCCTAAGCATGTTCTAATCAGTCCAACTGTTGATCAGTACATGAACCAAGCAATTTTTCCTAGTCTGATCTAAAACCACCAGGTGCCTAGTAAGCTAACAGTACACAGTGATACCAGGCAGTACCACCCCTTTCTTTTTCTTTTTCCTTCTCTTCAGTTTCTCTACCTCTTCTTCTGCCTTTTTCTTCTCCCTGACATCATTTTCTCCTCCCCATCACTACCACTGCTCCTCCTCCTCCACTTTACGCCCCACATCCTCTCTCTCCTCTCGCCACTAATCCAACTGATATCAACCAGTAATATATCAGTTCTTTCCATGCTCAATATCAATATTGAACAAAGTTTTTAATCCATGACCCTAAGCTTCATCAGAAACATCAAGGTGAAACAATACTGTTTATTTTAGAAGACATATCTAGATCAGTACGATAAAGAGAAGGTTAATCCTTTGGAACGTTATTTAACTTCATAAACTATGTGTTTCAAAGAACAAGCACCTAGATGTAATTGTGCAGTTGTTTTGACATGCAAAACTGGAGAGAAGCCTTTCCACTCAAGCCAGAGCATAAAACATTTTCTCATTGGCACAATATTCTTCTCTGATGTCGTGGATCCATATATCAATGATAGGCATAGTACTCTAAACACTCTAATTCGAGTATTTGAACTAGAAATCCTCAGTTTTATGACGATGTATTGTTAAAATGCATACTTCAAATCCTACTGTATTGGGTTGAAACATAATCGTGAATTTTTAGCTTGGTTTTATTCTGTCATAAAATTTTTTAGAGTACAACTTTTTGCAAGACATCACTGCAAGTTTTTAAGATTTAAACTTACGATTTTGCTGATTATGTGTCTCTTATTATCTTGTTGCACAACTAGATAGAAAAAATACAGAAATGCTGATGCTAAAAGTACAGAGACATTTATCAAATTACAGATGGTGTGTTATTTGTTTCATCTGAAAGATTTCTTCACTCATTCCTTTGTAATTTATCAAATAATATACTTTTTTGGGTTTCAATCACATTTTCAGATAGAATCTTTGGAGCATATGTTATCCCTTGGTAGATAGACTTGAAAATTTATACTGTAGCATAAATGATTTATAAAAATGCTTAGGCTCCATGTATCCTAGCCGAAAATTTGCAGGGCTTTTTCTATTTTGATAGATAACTCTGAACATTCAGTATGCAGATGAATATGGAGTACATACTAGAGGTCTAAACTATTCAAAATGGTGCATTTAATTAAATATGAAATGCTACATGGGATGTGATTTATATTTGCTAATTTTGTTTTATAACACCGGATGAAATAGGTGGAGGGTTACGTTAGGTCACTGATAGCTAATGTAAAATTATGTAAGATCTCATGGACATGGATCTTAACCGATTTTAGTATAGGTCTAGGTCATCATCCGAAAGCGACGCGAGACACCTTCGCCACCTAAGGGTCCCGAGATCTTATAATTGTAAGTATTCACTTTAAAGGGAGAGATAAATATTTGATTACTTATAAGAATGGTCACTAGACGAACTATTTTCTCACTAGAAAGGTAGATAAAATTATATGTAAGAATTATAAAGTTACATTTGACGAAAGTTTGACGAATAAACATAGGTTGATGGTATTAGATATTTATTATTGAAAATGAAAAAAAAAGATAGTAGAACATTTACTACGACTATATGGTGAAATTTTAAGATGATGTAAGGATTTCTAAAAATAGGAATCCATAATTAGTAATCACATATTTATGCAAATTCAGACATATGCAACTGCATGTTTTGACATGGCTATATATGTAATCGCATAACATGACTACCAGGGATGCATAAGTGGCCAACCAGATTTATGTCATTGCATATGCAGTCATGCTACATATTGAGGCAGCAAAGGTCCTATGAAATGCAATCAGATGACCTCGTATGCAACAGCTGCTTAGACTGTATTTTATTACCATGGGTTGGATGAGATGCACTACACTGTTCAGCACCTACACTGTTCTAATTCTCAACCTATTGTGCTCATTTAATATAACTGGTAGGATGATAAAAATCATGGATATGTATGTTCTATAAGGTTTAACATGCAAGAACTGGACCTGATGATTGCAGTTCTAGTATACCCTAAAACAGTGACTAAGCAGATATTTTATGCCTGCAAGATATTAAGGTTTTAAACATCTAAATGACTAGGTTGGTAGTTCTGAAATATCAGTACCTTCTGCACTTCTAGTTTGATAGTTCTAAGATATTAGTAACTGCTTTCAGCAAAGGCTACACCTATTGCTCAGTGTAGAAAATGAAATGCCAATTGTTAATTAAGACTTTACTGTTATGATCTAAAAATAGGATGGAAAAAAAAGACAACTTGAGAATTAGACGAAGATAATATTAATATTTATTTGGACTATAAGGGCTAATAAGATTAGGAGTTTAACAAAGGAGATCCTTAGTGAAGCTAAAGATAGAGATGTAGCCTTAAGAGAAAGTTGATGATTGTGTGAGGAAGTTCAGAAAGCAATTATTATTAAAAGATTATGTTTTAAAGATTGACAAAATTATAAAAATGAGGATAAATTTAAAAGATATAAAAAATCTAAAAAAGACGTTAAAAGACGTGTTCATATGGCAAGATGTAAAGCTTATGATAATTTTCATAACAAATTAGGCACTAAAGATAGAGACAAAGATATATATCGAATTGCTAAAGTTAAGACAAAAAAAGTATAAGGATTTAAGCAATATTAGATGCATTAAAGATAAAGATCAAAGAATCCTTATTAATGATAATGAAATTAAGGAAAGATAGAGAAATTATTCTTATAAATTATTTAATGAACATTCCACACATGACTTAGCCTTAACGATAGATAGTAGTGGTAGATTTAATAATCATGGATTTGTTAGTAAAATTAGAACTAACGAAGTAAAAGACATCTTAAAAAAGATAGAAAATAGTCAAGAGTGTGAGACCTAATGATATCTCTATTGAGGTTTGAAAAAGCTTAAAAGACCAAGAAGTAGCTTGGTTAACTAATTTATTTAACAAAATTATAAGATTTAGAAAGATGCTTGATGAATGGAGAAATAGTTTTTTAATACCAATTTACAAGAATAAGAGTGACATATATAACTGTTCTATTTCTAGTACTAATTCCAATAGAATTAAAATCATGTCATACTATGAAACTTTGGGAAAGAGTTATCGAAAGTAGGATAAGGCTTAAAACAAATATTTATCAATTTGGTTTTATGCTTGGAAGATCAACAATAGAATCTATTTATTTATTAAGACAATTACTGAATAAGTGTATAGAAATAAAAAAAGATTTGCATATGACTTTTATTGATTTAAAGAAAGCCTATAATATAATTTCCAAAGATTTATTATGGTGGATTTCAAAAAACAAAAGTATATCCACTAATTATATTTATGTTATTAAGGGCATATATATACGATAATGTAGCTACTAGTATTAGACGTGTAACGGGTATGTCTAGTGAGTTTCCCCTAGGTATAGGGTTACATTAAGGATCTGCATTAAGTCTCTACCTTTTTACATTGATAATGGATGAACTTACTAGCTATTTACAAGATAGACCTCCCTCGTGTATGTAATTTGCTAATGATAGTCTTAGTTGATGAGAGTCTAAATAGAATCAACTTTAAACTTGAGTTATGGAGGCAATATTTAGAAACTAAAGTTTTTACATTAAGTATGACTAGAACTGAATATATGAGATGTAATTTTAGCAATACTAAGAATAGATAAGAGGATATAGTTAAGTTTGATGGATAAGAAGTTCCTTTCAGTAAAAGGTTTAGATATTTTGGGTCAATTATTTAAAAAGCTAGAATGATTGATGAATATATTATTCATATGATAAAAATAGGATGGTTAAAATGACAAAGAGTATCAAGAGTTTGTATGATCATCGAATACCTTTGAGATTAAAACAAAAATTTATAAGATAATTATTAGACTAACAATTTTTTTATGGATCTGAGTGTTGATTAGTTAAGAAATAACATATACAAAAAGATTGTATTGTTAAGATAAAAATATTCAGGTGAATATATGAAGTTATTAGAAAAGATAAAAAAAAAAATAATTTTATTTGTGAACAATTATGTATCTCTTCGATAGAGGATAAAATGAGAAAGAACCATTTAAGAGGTGATACTTAGAAGAGGCGTTCAAAAGACCTGAATGTGATAGTTAGAAGAGGTGAAATGATTACTGCTAGTGGTATAAGGAGAGATAAAGGAAGACCTAAAATATATTTTAATAGAAACTGTAAATAAAGATTTAAGTACTCTTAGCTTAAGTAACATATGATTTTTTACTGATTTCAATGGCAACTGATCTCAATGGTGGGAAAAGATAAATGTAACAGACCCCAAATAGTTGAGGCTTACAACCTTTTGTTGTTGTTGTTGATTTTGTTCTACAACACAAAAAGTAATGGTTGTAGAAAGATAACACTAGGGAGAAAATATAAACCATAATTAGTAATCACATATTTATGCAAATTCAGACATATGCAACTGCATGTTTTGACATGGCTATATATGTAATCGCATAACATGACTACTAGGGATGCATAAGTGGCCAACCAGATTTATGTCATTGCATATGCAGTCATGCTACATATTGAGGCAGCAAAGGTCCTATGAAATGCAATCAGATGACCTCGTATGCAACAGCTGCTTAGACTGTATTTTATTACCATGGGTTGGATGAGATGCACTACACTGTTCAGCACCTACACTGTTCTAATTCTCAACCTATTGTGCTCATT
Source organism: Musa acuminata AAA Group (assembly GCF_036884655.1). Lineage (NCBI taxonomy): Eukaryota > Viridiplantae > Streptophyta > Magnoliopsida > Zingiberales > Musaceae > Musa > Musa acuminata. The sequence goes on from NC_088338.1 coordinate 19,119,490, forward strand.
TAATATAACTGGTAGGATGATAAAAATCATGGATATGTATGTTCTATAAGGTTTAACATGCAAGAACTGGACCTGATGATTGCAGTTCTAGTATACCCTAAAACAGTGACTAAGCAGATATTTTATGCCTGCAAGATATTAAGGTTTTAAACATCTAAATGACTAGGTTGGTAGTTCTGAAATATCAGTACCTTCTGCACTTCTAGTTTGATAGTTCTAAGATATTAGTAACTGCTTTCAGCAAAGGCTACACCTATTGCTCAGTGTAGAAAATGAAATGCCAATTGTTAATTAAGACTTTACTGTTATGATCTCATTTGCAGATGAAGGCCAAATTGTCTTCATTATATACCATCGGTCCACCCCTACAGTACTTACACTTTTAAGCTCTTGATTTTACCAAGATTTTGATCTTTCTAACACAACAATATGCAGATGAAAATTGAGACAATTGCAGTATATGGTTAGGGAAGTCAATAGAGCATAGCTTGAGAGATCTCCCAATTGTATCCTGAGTCCATTGGAGAATCTTGCTTCATTCTACGGTCTCAAGATTCTAAAAAGTTAAATTCTGTAAAGTTGCTTTGATCACATTTCCTACTAGGGAAAACACATTAAAGTGGGTAACAGAATACAGTCTAGTTAAATCAATTTTATCAATTGTAGTTCCTTTGGTCAGAAGTGATATTGACTGGAATCCTCTTCCTTAGGTCATTAGTTGGCAGGTTAGGCTGCGGAACTAAATATTTCTTTCACATATACTAGAAATTCACAAATTTTGCGACATGCTATGGTCTATGGCATTATGATCATTTTCAGCCTTCCTCAGCTACAATCTAAGGGTAAGATTCATGGTAAATTAGTGTTCAAGGTCAAAGGACTGGACATGACAATATCCAGCAACATTAATGAGTCAATGAAGTACATGCAAGGAAGGTTAATATAATCATGGTTTCTGATAAGAACAGATTCGTTTGATTGGTTGTTCTGAGGCTCATCGATAATTGTACAAGTACAAGAGAAGATCGAAGCTCAGCTAACTCACAAACCTAAACCTAATTGAGTAGTTAGCATAAGAATTAGCAAAAGATGATGGCAAAAACATATTTATTTTCAGACTCTTACATTATATTAAAGTGTCAGAGAAATTTATTGAATTAAAGCTTTGCTTCAAGAATTCATTAATACTTCATGTGTTGAGACACCTATAAGCCTTACATTATAAGGTATATTCAGATTTTTTTTTTTTTGGTGTCAAGTTGATCAATTCAAAAACCTACAAAAATCTTAAACTCAAGATCCAACATTCCAACCACTGATGTGATTTTAAATTCAATGAAGTATAATACTATATGTCTATGGCCATGGAGAATAAAATTAGGACTAAAATATCAACATAAACTTAATAAAATCTAAAGCTGAGTCCTACTTTTCTAGTGAGGGTGTCAAAAGGCTCAGAATTACTTAGAGACCACCCATACTTGCATTTGCATGGATTATTATATTCATTAAGTGGTCATATTACTAATTCCTATTAATTAATATTAAGTAGGATTTGGATGCTTCGTCCATAATGAGTAACTACATACCAATCATTTACAAGAAGGTTTCAATGCTAGATCAAAATTATCCTAGCAGGTTCTCAGCTTTAAGAGTCACTTAAAAAAGTTAATCAGCTTTAATATGAATCCATGATAAGGAGATTCAGGACCTTCAAATTTGTTGCGCTTGCTGTTTATCTGCGGTTAAATATGATTGATGATTAATTTAGGTGAGAAAACTCACCATAAAATGATAATTTGACTATCAAATTCTCTTAGGTTCAAAACTAAAAAGACCTACAAAGTACTCTCTTTTGTTTGTAACTGACTTAGTTTTCAATTATGATTATATATATATATATATATATATATATATATATATATATGAAGCTGATATCATAAGATTGCTGATGCCTAGTCACCTAACATCCATCCTCTTAGCTTTTATTCTCTAGAAGGTCTGGTATCTAATTCTGTAAGAGTACCTCCCACATGGAGTGTCATTTAATAGTCAACATTTCAGATTTTCCAATAAATTACATTTTAAAACAAAATAATGGTTGGCACTATCTGGATCATTTTGCAAATTTGCATTTGCATCATCTCAGGGACAATATGTAGCCATTTTTAACAATCATAAAGCATGCAAAGGTAAATGACGAAATAAGCTTGTAGACATTTTCTGCTTGATCATTGACAAGGTTTGTATGTATTTAATTGTTCATTAGTTAATTAAATGAACTCAAGGAAGTTTATACAATGTAACATATTAGCAAAATCTTTTCAGTATTCTAAGCACTTGCAGACATCAAAAGAAAATGGTTGATATAAAGCAGCAATAAGATGAGTTGGAGGTGCTTACTTTTCAAAACCACCTCTATATTCTATCAGACAGTGCCTGATGCTGAAGCCGATGAATACATGTACCAACATCCTATCATATGCATATCCTCAACATTTAACTTCATTATCGATTCTTTTTTGTGGCTGTTTGAAAAACCGAGTGACTTCCCTGTAAAGCTGTTCCCCTTCAAAAGGCTTTGACACATAGCCATCCATTCCACACCTTAGACACTCCTCATGTGTTGCCTGGATTACATCTGCTGTCATGGCTAATATAGGAACATGCCAGTGCAAGACGTTCTCAAAAGTCTCAACTGGAACTTCCCTACACTCTATTTGCTTATTTATATCGGCCTCCATCTCACGTATCCTTTTAGTAGCTTCAAATCTAAAGAAAAAAAAACACTTTAATTAAATAGGATCAAAACTGTAAACTGATAAACTGCTTTTAAAAGTGTACGGAAATGTGAACAGAAAATTCACATCTGATGCAAATTTCATTACAAGGAAATTTCCTAGTATATGAGAAGACAGAAAATTCATATGCATGAAGAATTCATTCTAAAGGATCATAAAAGAAGATTAATGACAAAGAAAGTAAAAGAAACGTACCCATCCATTTCAGGCATCTGAATATCCATAAAACAAGCATCAAATTTATGTGGAGGCTTGAGCATGCCTATGGCCTTCTTTCCGCTCTCTGCACAAGTTACTTCAGCTCCATATTTTTTCAAAGCACCAAATGCTACTCTAAGATTCACAATATTGTCATCAACAACAAGAATCTGCTTCTCATGAAGAAGGCCACGCAATGACAACTGGGGAAGCCGGCCATTTCGGGAATGTTCCCCATCTCCACAACCCATAGCTCGCCGTAAAGATACTTGAAGCATGCTTGCTCTGAGTGGCTTTGTGATTATAGTTGAGATATATTCCATTGAACTAGAAGCGTTATTCTTAACAGAACTTGTAGGATTTGCTAAAAGGAGAATTTTTGGTATATCCAACTGATTACCCTTTAATTTGCTAATAATAAAAGGCCAAATACTAGAATCTTTCGACCATGTTTCCTTTTCCACTAGCACCATATTTATTGTCGATGTTCCACTAGTTAATCTAGAAAGAACTTGATTTGGATCAATTTCCAGTATAGCATTTACTCCCAACCTCTGAAGATGGTATTTTGTGACCTTTGCTCGGGCTGGTCTATGGTCGACTACTAGTGCAATCATCCCATGAAATTCTGATGACTTGTACTCATTTGAATTAGTGCAAGCCCTTGTGAGGACCACTGTGAAGGTAAAAGTGGAACCAATCTGAGGTTGACTCACAAAACCAATTTCTCCCTTCATGAGGCCAACTAAACACTTACTAATGCTGAGTCCAATACCAGTTCCCCCATGAATGCGAGAAATTGAAGGTCCCACCTGCATGAAAGGAGTGAACACACGGGACTGGGCTTCTAGAGGAATCCCCACCCCGGTGTCTTCAACAGATATGATCAGATTTATATGATTGGAAGAGGTTGACAGAAGAGATGGATCAGATGCAGGAAGTTCCAGCTTGAAATTCTTAAAGCTTTCCCAGCTACGCCTTCTATTTGCCACTGGAAAGCCACACAAGGTATCTGTGGAATGGACTTCTACTTCCTTGTCCAATGAATTCAACACCTCCTCAAAAATATGGACAGTCAAATATATATGTCCTCTCTCTGTGAACTGCAAAATGAGGACTTTTCTAAATACATGTAGCAGATTTAGTATCCATATTTGCAGCTGATACAAAGATAAATACTTACTTTTATTGAATTTCCTATCAGATTTGTGATGATCTGGCGTATTCTTCCATGGTCACCAACAAGGACATCAGGAACTTGATCAGAGACATACACTGCCAACTACCAAGTTAATTTGAACAGCAACCAAGAAAATTAGTTGATGAAACATCAAAATATTATATTTAGAAGATTATGGAAACTCACAGATACCTCTAGTCCTTTCTCTTGAGCCTTTCCATAGAAAAGTGACAAAATATCATCCAATACTGCCCGTAAGTCAAATGGGACAGCTTCAAGCTCAAGTTTACCCGATTCAATCTTTGCTTGATCGAGAACCTCATTTATAAGTGACACCAGAGCTTTTCCGCTGGCTTGGGCAGTTCTAACATAGTCTTCTTGTGTTATGTCTAGATCAGTATCCATAAGCATTTGAAGCATCCCTGAAAAGTAAGAAATATATTGATGTCTGATCTTACTTGATATTTATAACAGAACATCAGTTATGGTAATCTTGTACTCACCCAATACACCATTCATTGGAGTTCTGATTTCATGAGAAACAGTCGCCAAGAACTGAAGAGACAAGACAAAATAAGTGATATCATGGTTGTAAACTAAGCACATCTGGATCAGAGACATCAGCGAAAAGAAGGCCAATCTGCAGCTCCTAACAAACATAAAACATGTACCTGAGATTTCGCAACATCCGCTGTTTCAGCCCGCCCTTTAAGTTCCATCATTTGTCGATAATCATCTTCTACTTTGGCAATTCGGCTGACAGTAGCATGGAATATGTATCCAACCAGTAAAGCGATAACAAGGGTTCCAATTGATGTTGTTATTGCAAGCCATGGCAATGGAGATTTTTGTTTGAACCTGTTGCGAAAATGTAAAATTTGTCTATATTATATTACTTCTGTTTCACATCCTGATCAATATATAGCTTTCTTCTAAATCAGAACTTGCTAGCAGTGTCATGTAAATTACCTACAGTGCATCTCATGCTTTCTTATTGGATCACCAAAATTAAGGGTACTAATATGGTATAGACCAACATTGGTCATGTTTGAACCATACATAATAATTGGTTCATCAGGATTGGTTTTATCGTAAACATTGACCATCATGGAGTGCTTGCATGCAAGTTGGTGAAGTAACTTATCCACGAGAGCCTCTACATCGAAGATTCCACCTAGATACCTGCACATGCCAGATTGATGCATTATATAGTTGAATTGTGGAGGATAGACATTCTTGATAAGTATGTTTATTTCTGATTTAGGAGCTATTAATACATAATTAACAGCTAATTTACCCTATGGCTGCTTGGATGCGTTCAGCTGGTGTCGCTTTTGAAGTGAGTTCTGACTTGTAAACTGCATATGTCAGAATAACACCAAGTCTTCTTGATTTTAAGAGCCGAAAAGGAGCAGTTAAAACACCCTTCCCGGATTCCCTAGCTCGTAGGATGTTTTCCCTATCTTCCTGCATAAGGAACTATCTTTCAGTTGCTGGAATACTAGGAACAAGACACAGGTTTCAGGTGTATTCCCAAAACCAATTAGTTCACTGAGGATGTTTCAATGATACAAGTCATAGTTCTAGACATTAATAGATTTGATAGAAACATGCAAGCATAATCATGTATTTTAAAAGTTTCACATACTGACACTATTGTTCAAGCAATGCATCTGACCACCAAAACCTTCCCTATTAATTGAAGAAATATTAATTACTCACATTAGAATAACCTATTTTCTATAAGAATTAACATCATATTAGAGTTAGATATTGAGAATGTCATAAGCAAATAAATATTTATTTCTAGCAAATTAATAGTTTGCATAGTCTAACACAAAGTGATAACATTTATAACATTAATAATACATATATTAGCTAAATGATGATTAACAAAGACTTCATATTACAATGACACCATTCATATTACAATAACACCATTGATATTTTTTAGTTAATCACTAAAAAAATTTGAAAACACTAGAATAAATTTAAAGACATCAACGCATCAATTAATAGCTCATATGTGATATATAAATGTGTCTAATTGGAGACAGTAAAAATGACCAATAAACTGTACTAAATATTAGAATTCAATAAAACAAATAAGTTTAGACCTGCATAAAATAAGAAACTGCATATAACGTAGTAAATAAAATAAATAAGTTTAAACAAATACGACAGAAGAAACTGCATATAATCTATTTTTTTATCCTACCATAGCCAGCACAATCTGACTTCTGAGGCATTTGTGATTATAGTTCATAGATGACAGAAAAAGGGACAGACTGAAAAGCATATCTAATGTCTTACCTTTCCAGTTAACATGTCAAATGAAATTACATGCTTATAAGTGTCCTGGGCAAAAATAACTGGAGCATATTCATCCCGGTTCTCAAGATCTGCGTCTTCTTCCCGAGCTGGAGGCTGCTCTGTTGAATCCATTCTCTTAATTTTCCAACCTTGTTGCTTCTCAAACTGTTCTCTTTCTGAACGCAACACCTTCACAGCATATGCCACACCACTCGTCAGTGGTCTCTCAAAAGCAGTCCTTTCAGCATATCGAGCAAAGGTTATCTGCAAACAAAGGGATCATCTTCCACATTGTTGATCTTTGATAAGGGCAGAAGGTTGCATTATAGTAATGCATGTCTGCTTTTTTGAGGAATCAGAATTAAACACATAACTATTGTAATCAAATCAGAGAATGAATAATTTGGACTAGACAAAAGATACACATTGATGTATATTCAATTGAAGGTAGGAATATTTCAGGTAGAAGGCAGTACTTGGTCAATGGCAGATGGATCCTTAGCATGGTGAAAGGTCGAGATCAGGATAGCTAGGGCCTGAAGATGGTTCATGCTGACATTAAACTGGTCCTGAAGCATCCTAGCACGCTCATCACACATGCTTGCTAGCATCTCTCGCCTCTTCTCCACTGCTTGGGAGTTCATAAACCAGAAGATCCATAGAGAACCAAGGAACCATCCAATTATCCATAAGAGCAGCAGCTTCCTCCACCAGGTCCCTCTAACCTTCTTTGATCCAAATAAGCGGTTGCAAAGGTTATTCTTCCAATCCTTTATTGAGAACTTCTTCAACAACTCCAACCACAGATTGCTCTTATCACTAAGATAACCAGTCTTCTGCTCCATTATTTGGGCATCAATGAACCAATTCATGGGTATCTCATAAAAAAGCCACTGACATACCATCAAAACCAGGGGTAAGAAGACCAAATCCAGATCCAAATATAGGCAAAGAACTCATTCAAAGCAGCAAGTACTTCTCTTATTTAATCTGTGAACTGTAAACATAAGCCAGTTAATAAATGTCTTGCAATTTAGACAAACATAAAAAAGGGAACAATTGTTTGCCTTGAATGCAAAAACGTAAAATATTAATCCAATGAGGCTTCTCAATAATCTTATTTAGTATCATGTACCCCCAATACATTGGTTACTCAATAATTACATTCTGGAATATGAGATAACCAAGTGGAAAAGCCAATTTAGCCTTTGTTAGAGAACTTATCCCGTTGAGGTACTCAATACTTCAAGATTACACAGTTAACTAATGCTGTCTATCAGATGCTAACGTGTTGGTTGTGTATCATTTCCTATTGAACATAATCTTAAAATAGTTCTCGTGGTTCTAGTTTCCAATTATATAAGCTAAAAATGTTAAGACAACATAGAAGAACAATGCAAAGAAGACAGACCTTTCTTTTCTCTTCACATTTAGTGTTAAAATCACCATCAATAACTCAGTATTACTGCTGATACAACCTGCAAAATAGTTTGTTTGGGTATCATCAATATTTCTGAGTTAAAATTGTAATTCATAAAGAGTAGCTAAGAGAACACTAAATAAAGTTGTGCAATAAAGGCAGTCTCTCAAAATATTGCACCCATCATAGATGAATTATCAAACAACATAAAATAGTGATACCAATTAGGAAACTGAAATTATGCAAACTCAGTCTACTAATATGAAGCAACTTGTCATTAATTATCACCACATAAGTCCAAGTTCTTTACACAAATCTTTTTAAGTGATACAATTTGTTCTCAAATAGCTTTCAGCACTTTTTCTATACTATAATAGTATAATTTGTTTGTAGCGAAATGGTCATGTTTAAGTCTCAAGAACCTCAGCAGTTCACTTTCTAATTTCAAATAACAGCTTGAGAAATATTTGTTCAGCATGCGGAAAATACAACATTAAAGAATATACAAATATATAGAATTAGAAATCCAACAGGATGCCCATAGTCCTACCAGTGAATTCCCACGACTATTAAACATAATAGTGAGAATACTATTGAATGGTCTCAAAACCAAGGGGATTGCGTTATCGATGCATACTGCCCAGTACAGGTGGTACATACCGGTTCGAGAGCTTCTCGGCACACGGACCGCCCGCTACCGGGAGATACCAATGTTTTGACCCCGTATCAAGCGATATAGGTCTATATTGGATGGTAACGGTCAAAATTCAATCATTATCGACCTATATCGGGTTTCAAATAGTCAATTTGACCATTGGAGGCAACCTAAAGAGTTTTTAAACCCTTTCCTCCCCCTTCTTTCAATTTATTTCACTCTCGCAATCTCTTAAACTCTCTCAAACTCTTTTTCACTCACATCTCTATCTTATTCTCACATTTTCACTCTTCTAAACTCAACAAAACAAAAATTTATGGATTAGATTAAATTTAGAAGGTTAATTTAGGAGGATTAAAAGGAAAAACTTTTTAATCAAGATGTATGTATTCTCTTTCTAGATTTTTATTGATTTATGAGATGATTAAGCCTATTCTATGTGATGTATGACTTAATGTCTAATATGTTGTTTGATATGCTCTTGATGGTAGAATAGTATTAGTTATGAGTAATTAAGATCTTTAATGTTGTGATTAGTGTGTTTAATATTTATTTATTCGAAATTAGACCTTAATAGGTCAAATGTTTATATTTCATGCATATTAAGGATTGGATCATATGTTGGTGATGGTATAATAGGTTTAATTAGGTTTTAATTAAAAATTTTAATGCTACGATTAGTGATTTTAATGATGATTTAATCAAAATTTGATCGATATTAGGTCAATTCAATGTATTTAATACCTATTAAGGTATTTTGACATATTTATAGTGATGAAAGAAAAATAATTAGTAGGTAATTAACTATGTTAATAATGTGATTAGTGTATCTAACGATGATTTCATCGTAATTTAACCTATATTGGATCAAAATTACATATTTAATATTTTTTATATTTAACATATTTATAGTAGTAAAATAAAGTTAATTAGATTTTATTTAAGTTTTTTAATGTTGCAATTAGTGGTTTTAATGATGATTTAATCAAAATTTGATCGATATTGGGTCAATTCAATGTCTATAATACCTATTAGAGTGTTTGATATGTTTATAGTGATAAAAGAGAACCAATTACGAATTACTTAACTATGTTAATATTGTGATTAGTATATTTAATTACGATGATATCCAAATTTAACCCATATTAGGTCAATTAAATGTCTTTAATGACTACTAGAATGTTTGACAAGTTTATAGTGTTAAAAGAGAAATAATTAATGGATAATTAACGATGTTAATAACATGACTAGTGTATCTAATGATGATTTCATCGTAATTTGATGTATATTAGATCAAAATAAAGTATTTAATGCTTCTTTTATTTGTTTAACATATTTATGATAGTATAATAAAGTTAATTAGATTTTAATTAATTTTTAATACTACGATTAGTAATTTTAATAATAATGAATTAATCAAAATTTGATCAACATTAGGTCAATTCAATGTCTTTAATACCTATAAGGGTGCGTGCTTGACATGTTTATAGATTATTTGATTTAAATTTGATAGGAATATGACATCAAAGGAATAAGTACATGATGACGCTTGAAATCATACCGAAAGATGGATAGGAACTATCATCATTGGCAATGCATTTATTGTGACTACATCGGCAAAGATGGAGGAATTACCCGAGTGAAGAGGCATTTGGCCGATGGGTATCCCGATGTTGCAAAATGTAAGAAGGTTCCAATGGAGATCCGTAAATCATTTCAAAACAAGTTCCAACAAGCAAGAGAAAATACAATAAAAAAGAAGGCAAGAGCTAAAGAAGAATATTGTAGAACTATGCAGGAACCAGTTTATGATGACTATGAGGGTCGTGGCGATGAAATCGACCCAAATCTGACAGTTGGTATTCGTGCATCACTGGAACATCAATATATATACGAGAAAGCAATGAGACATCGACGACCTGACTCACGATGGGAGCATGGCAGTGGCAGTGGATTTGTTCCACAAGGAATCTAGAGGTCGGCCAACATAAGGTAGCCAACTGCCCCTCCCCAACCGAACTAGTAGCATGTGGCAGGGTGGACTCCGTAGTTTTATGAGAGGACTTGGCAAGAGGTCCACACTAGATATTATTAATATGATCCGCAAGCTTATCCTCCACAAACAATGAAACAAACACGGATTGACGATGCATATACAAAAGAAAAGAAGCGGGATATTGGGAAGGCAATTGCAAAATGGTTCAACTCCCATATGATTCTAGGAAACACAGCCCAATGTCCATATTATCAAAGCATGATTTCCTTTATTCAAAAGTCTAGCACGAGGATCCAACCTCTAACACCGAGGGAGATCTACGGTGTGTATTTAGATGAGAATGTGATAGAACTGAAGGATTGGATCAAACCCTTCAAAAGGCAATGGGACGAATATCGGGTGACACTGATGTGTGATAGTTGGACAAGACCAACAAGAATGAGTATCATCAATTTTCTTATCTATTGCAACAAACGAATGATGTTTCATAAGTTAGTTAATGCTTCTAACAATATTCAAGATGCAAACTATATTGAAAACTTAATGAACACCGTAGTAGAGGAGATAGGACCACAATATATTGTCCAAATAGTCTGACAATGGAACAAATTTCAAGAGGGTCAGTTTACAATTGTTAGAAAAAAAAACATTGTTTTGGACTCCATAAGCAGCTCATTGCATGAATATAATGCTAAAGGATATTAGCAAGCTACCATCAATCAGCAAGTGTGTAGCTCGAGTACAGTCAATTACAAAGTTTATATATAATCATCATTGGGTTCACTCTTTAATGCAAAAGTATGAAAATAGTGAGATACTCAAACCTGGAGTCACTCGGTTTGCTACAAATTTCATTGCCTTTAAATCAATACAACAAAAGAGACAAGGCCTTAAGGCAATGGTCACCTCACAGGAATGGTCCGAATCCAGGTATTCGAGATCGAGCGAAGGAAAGAAGATGGAAAAGACCATTCTTTCTTCTAGGTTTTGGGAGACCGTAAATGAAATCATAAAAGGTGTGAAACTACTTTATGTTATCCTTCGTAAAGTTGATATGGACAAGCATCTACAAATGTCTTATCTTAGACATATACTGATTACAATAAGAGAAGAGGTCAAGAAAGCATTTAAATATGATTTTAAGATCGACCAATACTTATAGATCATTGATCGTAGAACTAAAGTTCATATGGACCAAGATATCCATAATGTAAGTAAATTTATATTCAGTGTAATTTAATTTATAATTTTTTATTATATAACAATAAAAAATTCTTACTAACAAAATTATGTTATTATCTAAAGCCGGTAATTCAATTTCAGTATAGTTTTGGAACGCAATCAAATATACTATCGACATTAAGAAATATTATATATTGACTCTTGTCAAACACTGCTAATGCAGCCGATGTTATTATAGAGGGTTGATTATTCTGAGAAACAATTGGTTCATTCTCCGACGTTGTAGCTGTATCATGTCGTTATAATATGGATCCGGGTAAGGAAAAAATTACACACATATTGATTATAAACTATATTTGATATTAATTATTTGTTATGCTAATAAAATCTTATTTATATCTTTTTCCAATCGAGTGATGACTATAATTTGAAAGGGACACACCAAATTTAAGGAAGGTTACCATTCGTGTACTTTCACAAGCGACAATATCTAGTGGTTGCGAACGTAATTAGCCAATGTTCACATTGATTCACATGAAGGTCCACAATAAATTATCATATAGACGGTTGAAGAAACTAGTATATGTCCAGTAATAACATGCAGCTAAAGTTGTAGTGTGTCAAGCTAGACAAGGAGCTAAAGGAACCGGGGATTGATCCCAATGACCTCTAATTCTACAACGAAGATTCAGAGCTGATGTTAGAGTGGGCCGAAGCGACGGAGAACCAAGAGGATCCTCTACTTAATGAGGTAGGAGATTCTTAATGTCCTTTGCGTTTTATCACTGAGGTAATAGAAGAAGAGGAAGCACATCCCCAGCAAGAGAAAAATCCCCCTTGGTAAGAATGTGGCGAAAGGAGCCAAACAAGATCGAGTCAAACTGCTCTAGAAACCAAAGACACCCAACCGTCACAGTCGTCCGTCCATCATACAAAGGCAAAGGCAAAGGCAAAGTCAAAGGCAAAGGCAAAGAGGAAAGCAGTAGCATCAGCTGCACCATTGAAAAGAATAGAGTTAGGTAACAAGACACCTACGCAATCGCATTCGATAACCCACTCGATCCAGAGACTTGGTAGCGACGTGGACAATAGTGCCTCGACCAATGATGGCAACGACGCCACGGGCGACGTGGACAGCAGTGCCTCGACCGATGATGGTAACGATGCCGGGGAATCATGGTCTCATCTACACAATTTGAAGATGGTGCATGGACCGGAGAGCAGTATTTTACGCATGCCACCCAAGATTCAGATTATAGAGCTCAACAAGGTACTGGTCAAGTTTATGCACGGAAGGGAAAGGGGAAACCAATGGATGATTTTCAGTAAATGCGATAGAGCCTACACAATGTAAACACCATGCGAAGCTCATCGTATTCACAATCGTCGTATTATAGAGAATCTTACGGCCAACAACAGTACGGTGATAGTTGGTCATACTTCTTAGAGCAACAGTATGATACGGAGTAGTAGATAAGTAGCAAAAATAGAAGTTCTGACATTCATTATGCTCTGCATCAATACATGCCACATTCATCATTGCCTCAAGAACCGCCTCGAACACGTGATTCATGACAATCAGCCTACAACACCATCACCACATTAATGCACTAATGGCATACAATGTATCAATACACTATGTCGTGGGATCAATTTCAGGATTGGGTCCGACAAACATATTATTTGATATATAGATACATACGATCGAGAATCCCGATCCACCATCCATGGAGTCTCGTTGTTCGTTTTGGTGGTAGAATCAAGTATATCCATAGATTGATTACTTAATTTGAATCTTAAAGTTTAAATTGTATAAAAAGTAATCTAACAATTTAAATAATTTTTTTATAAATAATTTAATATTAACAGAAGGATGATCCGGAATGGACCAAAATTGCAAACCTTGCACAAGGCTATTCCTCAAAGCTCAAAAAAGATATGTGACACTATTCTTACCTAATTTACATTATTTTTACTAAAACTATACTAAATGTATATTTATTTCTAACTTAAAAACCCTATCCTAACTTTTTTTTGTTCTATTTTTAGGTATTTTTGGAGGATTTTCAGCTCATTTTAGGCGTATTGATGGTACGTACCATACTGAGCAAAGTTCAATATGCCGGTACAGACCGAAATTGCGAACCTTGATCAAAACATTCTAGAACACAGTTTGCAAATTGTTATCTGTATAGAGGGCAAGATAACTGTACTAGATTAGATGTTTTTGACATAGGACCAAATATCTTTGAACATACCATTAAATGATAATGAATATTAGTTCTTTTCTATGCTAATCTTAATTACTATCATTCTCACATACTCCGGCAGATTCTCTCATACCTGATGCCAGCATGCATTATGGAATATGTTAAGTGAATATAGAAATAAAAAGAGTACAAAATGCTATATATTTACTAACCATCATAGTAGGAGAAAATTGATCCCCACAATAAAGGAAGACCAAAAGATCTGATAAGGTGTTGATTGTTGCTCATGACTTCAGACATGCAAAAGAAAGAAATATACAAAAGGTTCTATGTTGCTTTACTGCTACATAACTTTTCTTTGTAATTGAACTTGCCAAAATGATTTGAACACAGGAAAGGACAATTAGTGTATAAACTTACTTATTAGTGCTCTTTCTCTTCAGTTTCAGCATGCACATGATATATGCCTTGGATATATATATATATATATATATATATATATATATATATATATATATATATATATATATATATATATATATGTGTGTGTGTGTGTGTGTGTGTGTGTGTGTGTGTGTGTGTCTAAAATTCCTTGTCACTAGAGCAAGTTTGCATCAAAATCCATGGGAATTTGGAAAACCATACACCTACTGACCTTTAAAACAAGTATAAGAAATCATTTTGTTTCAGATAAAGGTTTTTAGAGCAAAACTACAGCTCCCTACAGGGTGCTCACCTTCAAGCTTCAGAATTCTATATCTCTTTTCTTTATTCATATATACAAACAAAATATCTACTGACTACTTAATCTACCCTGGTATCTTTATCTCGCCAAATTGTAAAAGTCTTCCATAATCAGAAACTACTTGTTCCCATATTAAAGGGCTTGGTTCAAAGAATTCAGGCACCAAGGAAAATAATTGTTGTTTTGCCATTTTAGGCATTGAAAATCGAAAATACCACCTAAAGTTGAGAATATTCTTCTGGTCGGTTCATAGGTATGCTTTGCATACCAAGGGCATGCAACTGTCCTTGATGTTTTTTGTGCATGAAATGTCAAAAGATCAATGAGTAACTCCCCAACAGCAAGGATGGCTGGTTTATAGTCAACAAATTTGTTGGAATATCCTGATTTAATCCCATATTGGAAGTGGGAGAAGACTTAAATGAATTTATAAGAGCTAGATAGGTCTCCTATCATTGGGGCAAGTGGTTTAGGTTTAACAAGGTAATGGGTAAGTTATTCTTAGATTGGGTCATGACAAATGATGTTAGAATTGACCTAATATTGGGCATGGTGAGGAGCCCAAGTAGGAAAAGACATAGAGCCACATCTTGTTTCAACCTACAATACCAACTCATCCATCTTTAATGTGTTGTCTTTTGGGTTTGGGGTCCTTTTTCAATTTTCTCTTTGGGACTAGGCATCTACTTTGTTCTTAAATTGTGAAATGAAATGGGGACTTTAGGTTTTTCCTCCAAAAGAAATTAAAATAAAATAAAAAGGAGAAGACGCCCTAAACTTCTGAAGATCTCACTTCTTTTTATTTACCCTCTAAGTGAGATGATTAGAAAGGCCAACAGCTTTATTTGCTTCTTTAAGGAATGAAATCACAGTTAAGAAGTTGTGATTGAACGTCATTTCCATTCAGCATGCACAAAGAACTCTCTATATAAATCCCACTAGAATTTTGAACACCATAAAAATCCTACATATTGTTCACTTTCTTATGGCAAATAAGACATCCGAGAAAGCCAAGCACAGGAAGGTGCATGGCGTACCTCTTCTCTAGTTTTCCCATACGTATAAGTTTTCCAATTCTTCCAAATCTTGCAGAATACTGGTGCTTAAACTCACTCAATTGCTTATTCTTAACTTTACACATATCAGAATGAGTAGTCTGAATAATAGTGTTCATTGAAGCTGAGTTCTCTCTCTGCTTAGAATGAGGAAAGATCTTCAGAAAGTTAACCATTGGTAAGCTTTTGCACCGTGTACTATTGCAAATTGTTTGTAGCCGGAGGAGATAGGTATTCTAATTATATGTTGAACATGGAATCGAGGAGGTTATCAAACTCGATCACATTAGTCAGACACCTGGAGGTGGTGGAGCGAGGCAGTCCCCGAAAGGGAAATCCAAGGGAACAAGGATGGATTGAACGCCCTAAACTTCTGAAGATCTCACTTCTTTTTATTTACCCTCTAAGTGAGATGATTAGAAAGGCCAACAGCTTTATTTGCTTCTTTAAGGAATGAAATCACAGTTAAGAAGTTGTGATTGAACGTCATTTCCATTCAGCATGCACAAAGAACTCTCTATATAAATCCCACTAGAATTTTGAACACCATAAAAATCCTACATATTGTTCACTTTCTTATGGCAAATAAGACATCCGAGAAAGCCAAGCACAGGAAGGTGCATGGCGTACCTCTTCTCTAGTTTTCCCATACGTATAAGTTTTCCAATTCTTCCAAATCTTGCAGAATACTGGTGCTTAAACTCACTCAATTGCTTATTCTTAACTTTACACATATCAGAATGAGTAGTCTGAATAATAGTGTTCATTGAAGCTGAGTTCTCTCTCTGCTTAGAATGAGGAAAGATCTTCAGAAAGTTAACCATTGGTAAGCTTTTGCACCGTGTACTATTGCAAATTGTTTGTAGCCGGAGGAGATAGGTATTCTAATTATATGATGAACATGGAATCGAGGAGGTTATCAAACTCGATCACATTAGTCAGACACCTGGAGGTGGTGGAGCGAGGCAGTCCCCGAAAGGGAAATCCAAGGGAACAAGGATGGAAAAGCAGTCTGCCAAACAGAGCAGATGCCGGTCTGGCAAACCATCTTTCTCAGAGGATGAGAGAGAGAGAGAGAGAGAGAGAGAGAGAGAGAGAGAGAGAGAGAGCTCACCAAGGGAAGGATGAGGAGTGCCGGCAGACGTACGGCCATGATGCTGGCAACGACAAACGATGGCTGATCCCGAAGAACGACCGAGATGGTTGGTGTTCCGATGCTCGCCGGGGAAGAGGGCTGCTGGACCTGGTGTCCGGAGACGGCGACAGCGATGGACGGTGGCGAATCAAGAAAAAGAATGACAGAAATGGTGGAGCTATCGAGAAGCCACAAGAGGCATCATCACTCAGCACTTCCTGGACCGTGACCACCTGGAATCAACGAAGGGGCGGACCGGACGGCAGCAAGATCAAATCTTTATCAGCTCCAAACAAGAATCAGAGCAAAATACCCAGCAGACACCACCAAAAGCTCAGAAGAAGAAGTCGGCAAAGACAGAAGACCTACTTCCTACGAGTCCAAGCTGGTGGCTTTGACCCAGTAGAAAGGAAAGCAGGCAAGAACGGGATTGGAGCTGACGATGTTGGTTATGGTGGATAGGATGGGGTGATGAAGGGAAAGCAGCAATCTTGATTCAGGGATTCTTGAGAAAGGAGAGATTCCTGAGAGAGAATGATGGGGAATAAGGCTAGGGTGAGAGGAAGCCTGTGGATTGCAAAAGCCATTATCCCTACCACCAACAACAACAACACCAACAACAAAAAACGAGTTTTTAAGAGGGAAGAAAAAAACAGAATGATCCAGAATAAACAAATGGCATCCAGCCCCCCCCACCCAGCACAAAACACTCACCTTTCTGCGATCCCATCCCAATCAGAGAGGGGATATGGGGCGAAGGGAGGGACGAAGAGAGAGCAGTGGAAAAGCCCTGCACGCAAGTGCTCTGCTGCCCTCTCCCTCTCTCTCTCTCTCTGCTTGTGGGGGCAGCGCTATTCCTTTTTTTTTTCAGGACCAAAATGACCCGCCCGCCCCTTCCTCCTTGGCTAGCCGAGGCTCCCCATCTACCACCACCAATCACTGTAATGGGAGAGAGACACACATACATAGGAGTTGGAGCTGGTTTAGTTGATCTTGGGATTTGGATAAGTTTGCCAACAACTTGATGAGGAATGATAGGGCGTTGGGACCACCATGAAAGCTTCTCCAGTTGAAACAGCTTGATGTGGGAGCCACTGTAAAAGCTTCAGCACCAGCTTATCACTGTGTTTTTGCCCCCCCCTCCTCCTTTTTCCTCGCCACCATTTTTATTTTTTACAACAAAATAAAAATAAATAGAACTCGCCATTTTCTCGGTTGTGTGACTTGTGCTGCTCAGACCGTTGAGATGGGCTACACACAAAATATCTTGTTCTTGGCTAAAATTTACTACTGGCACCGTTGAGGCATACAAACATATTAACTATTTTTTATAATTTATTTGATATTTTATATTTAAAATAACTATATTCATATCTTTTTCTTTTAAAAAAAAATTAAATTTATTATATTTAATGACATAAGTTGGAGTCTCAAACGCACTAATTAATCTTTATTTGGTAAGGTTCAATTATATATATATCTATATTTTTTTTCTTTTTTCTCTCCCTACTGTTCACGTGTTTATTATAGATTATATACTTCCTTCTCATTCTCGAGGAGGTTACTCGTGTAGTTTCTTCTGTTCTAACTACTCGTATGCAACAATGTTTTAATATCCTCCACCCATTTACACATCCAAAAAAATATTCTAAATAGATAGGTCTAATTCGTATAAATATATTATACATCCAGGTACTAGAAAATTTTATATTTTCGGTGAATTCGATCCAATAATCTTGTCTTTCGATCCTAGAAAACTAAACCCAAATTCCTACTGCCGAGTGACATCAAGAATGATTGGTTTTGTTTTATACAATATTAATAATTTGTTGATGTGTAAACTAATTGTTAAAATAAATAAAGTTTGAAATGTCATTGGTTTATAAACAACAGACTATTCCTGATTGAGTGAAACAAAGATCATAGTGTTCATAGATTAACGATGCTGATATCACGAGTCAATTTGATTTAGACTAATAAATTTACTATCGACTTTTGAATGTATTAAAAACTAATCAATTCCTACTAATCGCTACTGTGGCCAGTCTCTAATCGAATTCACCATTCTGGATCGAACCGGTCGGTTCGGTTCAGTATGTGAGTAAACCGGGTTCCGGTTGAACCCTAGGAGATATTTTCGGGGATGATCTGGGAACTCGACGGTCATCAACCAATAAGAGCGACGCATATGTGGTCAGAAGAAAAGTCACCATTCAATCAACCCAGGCAATGGCGTCCTGTTTATTTGGCCGGATCCTCAACGAGTGAATTATTTAGTGACTGTGACATCTACCTCCTTTATTATTCGCCCAATCGTCCGGGCCCCATTGGAGCCGGCGTGGAGACCAGTAACAAAGCAGGTGAATGTAGCCTGACGTGAGAATTATATCACTTAAAGAAGGGGGAAATGACATGATCGCCTGCATGATTAGTAAGCAGGTCCGCATCGCCACCCGCTCCACCGCCCACATCCCTATGCCTAAAGCCTAAAAGCCGGACAGCGACGTCCAGGGACGGCGACCAAGGCCTTCACGTGGGAGAGCGGTGATGATTACAAGTGTGCCGAGGGGGGGGGACGACGTGGGGAGAAGGGCACGTGCCGCTCCCCCGGTGGCTCGGTGCTCGCACGTTCGTGCCCCCACCGGGGCTCGGCGTCATCGCTTTGCCTCGCGGCGGAGGACTAGACCGAACCAACGCGCGTCACCTCACCGCTCCCGTCATAGTCGGTAGGCTTACCGTCTCCATGTTGCGAGTGCTATTTATATTTTATTTTATAATTCACACAAATAGAAGTGTGTTTTTTTTCTATAATTAATTAATTAATTAATGAAATTTATAATTCACACAAATAGATCCAAAGAGAACTAACTGTATGGAAACCAAAAAAATTAACCACATGTTGGGTTATATGGGTCCCAACCATCGTAGACCATGTGTACAAAAGCCATTGTTTAATGCTTTTAGATGTTGACTATTGACCATGATAGCTGCACCAAATGCAACGAACATGTCCATGCATCTATCTGTCTTTTACACTTCCATCTCCGACAAAGAGAGTTTTCATCCAATTATAAATATATCTTTTTGGACGAATTCTGAAAAAAAAAAAAAAAAGTTATTCTTTAGGTTGTTTTCCTAAAAACATCTACTTTTTTTTAAAAAAAATTCCTAAAAATATTATTTTTCTAATACTTAGATTTATCATTATCGTTTTTGTTACAATATTTTTTTACATCATATTATAATTTTTTAATAATATTAAAAAAGAACATAGAATATTATAACGTGATGTTTATGCATAAATTTTATAAAAAAATATTATATTTATACTATATTATAATGTTTTTAATAATACTAGAAAAGTATTGTGGCGTAGTACAAAAAATATTATAACACGGTATCCTTTTTATATTTTACGTTATAGAGTTTTTCTGATATTGCTAAGAATACTGTGATCGGTGTGAAAACATTATAAGTAGTAGATCAATTTAGGATCGATCCATTAGAAAGAAAGAAAATTAACTAGATAAAATATTACAATAAAATTTCAAAAAAAATCAAACAAATTTATTATTATTATTATTATTATTATTATTATTTTGAAAATTCGCTTCACCTTCTTTCCTCTCTTTCCATTCGTCTTTGTTAGTTACCATTCTTCAGCGGATGGACTTGCTTCATGTCGGAGAAGATATATATGGGACTATCTATCTTTCGTCAGTTCCTACTCTCAAGCAGCTGATGGACTTTTGTTCATCTCACTGATAAAAGCAACCTTTCTTTTCTCTTTCTTCCCAGTCATCTGTCTGGTTCTTGAGTTGGCGGAATTCTCATCTTTCTTGCTCTTCCGCTGATGAACTTTATGTTGGACAAGAGAGTTAAGATGTCTTTTTCTTTTTCTCTCTTCCCATCCACCATACTTTTCGGCTGATGAATCTGTCTGTTCGTCTCACTTTTCAGCTCGACCTTTTTTTTTTTTTTTATCTTTGACAAGGGAGGGAGAGTTTTCATCCCACTGATTAATATTAGCTTTATTTTTTCTTCTTTATCTTCTGTTGCTTCCCATTGGGCTTTCGGTCAGTGTGTTCACCCCCACCCCACCCACAAAGGGAGGGACACCTACTTGAGACGGCTCAGGGTTTGGTGATACTTAGCTAACAAGGATCCTCACTTTTATTTATTTATTTATTTATTTAATGAATTCTTGAAGAACCATTGAAATCAATGGAGGGAACTCCAACTTTTAGAAAGCCTAGAATGCGCCTCAGTTACAACATTTCAATCATTGAAATCAACAAAGAGTCGTCGTTTTCTTCTTTGAGGTGTCCTCCTCCTCCTCGTCAACATAGTCAATAACATTAACCATACAAACTCTCTCTCGTGGGATCCAACATTTATTTAACATAAGAGTTTTATATATATACATCATAAATACAGTAGATAATATCATCAAATCATACGAAATACATGGTGTGAAAAGTAACAAATATCGGATATCTATAAAATATTAATATATGTGAATTTTATCACTATAGCATTAGACTTTTAACCTTCACACCAACTCATCACTTATAAAGATAACATTGTTTTGAACATACTCCAAGAATATAGGGTGAGACGCATCTTAGACTCTCGATTCATGTGACAGAATCTCTCATGTCATAATATTATCCCATCGCATGGCTTAATAGGAGGTTTATTATTTATCTTTTTTCTATTAAAAATTTACTCTAATTCAGATCAAGATGTCTGCTACAGTAAAAAAAACATTTTAGCATCACATATTATGTCTGGAATATCCATGTTAGACATATGCAATACTTTATTTTATATTAAGAGAGGTCCCTCACTTGAAAACAAACCAGGATTGAAAGAGACGAGACAGAAGAAGCATCAATGAAACAACAAGAATAATTTAATACATAAAATAATTTCATAAAAAGACACTTGATCACTACCTTTAACCAATACTCTCTGGCTTATATGCTGCTCCTCATGCACTCATAGGGAGAGCATCTTAATAGTTTAGACTCCTATAATTCTTTATAGTTTAGACTCATGACATTTAAATATATTCTTATTTAGATTATGAAACATAGATTAATCAAACTCTAATCTTAACATCTCCTAAATCAATAAAACTTTAATTACCATCATCTTAGTACTTTCCTATAATTGTAATATATATAATTATAAGTTTGTAATATATATAAAATCTCTAATAGCATTTGCGATAGATCGAGTTTACGGAGTGATAATCGCAGGCTTATCAAGAAAATTTCTTTGTCCAAAACGATTGCTCGAGTGTTTAGTGGATCTATCAATACATATTTTTGAAATATATGAATTCTTTATCCTTCATCTTTTTGAATCAAGTCTTGCTTCTCTCAAAATTTATAACTTCGAGCAAACTTATATCTTTAAGAAGTTTCAACCGAAGATCATACCTTTCTTGTTGTAGCTTCTTTTGAGGAACCGAGTAAAGTTTCTCAGAAACATTAAGATATGACACTGAATTCGTAGAACATATATTATTTTTATTTAAATCTAACTCAACCTTGGCGTTAGATTTTAACTAAACATTAATTCTACGAGGTTCAAATACTGATTAATAACGACATCATACAACTCAACATCATCATCATCCAATGCTATAATATTATCGTCTTTATCAATATAAGTAAGACTAATGTCAACTTCTGAGCTGAATTTGGAAAGATAAAAAATCATCTTTCTCGATCTAATCATCTATGTCTCTACAAGCATAGAACAATTTAAAATATCACCATACTTCAACTTGATCACAAAATCCAATTTGTCGGATGCATCATTAATAGATTAATATAAAAAAAATAAAATAAAATTTCAGATTTATCATCTACCCCTACAAAATTAGATTGCCGATGCTATCTTTTTAAATAATAAAATATTTTAATGTGACCATACTTTAGTGTCTTTTATATTCTGCTCATTGAATTCATAGTACTTTTGATTATCTGATAACTCTCTTGCACCACAGGCACAACAACATTTTTTATAATTAAAATATTCTCCCTTGTTGAAAATATTTAATTTACTTTACAAGGTATATTTAATATTAGTATTTCAAGATCCATTCAATCTATTCTAATGTAAAGAACTAACCAATTCACTAACCTGTAACTTTGATAGATTTTTTTTATTATTCGATAGAAACAACTATATGATTATACTCGTCTAAGGTTTCTTAAAATTTTTAGTAATTTTTTAATCAAAAATTAATTCACTGTATCTTTTCATTTGATTGATTGTCTCCGTAACTCTTGAAAAGTATACTTATATTTTTTTCACCTTTATTCATAAATAATTCTTCAAGGTGTTTGGAGTCTAACAGTCAATACCTTGGAGTTGACATGATATTCTTGTTCTGAAATCTCTCATACCTCCATAGAATTTATTGTAGTAAAAATTCAGAAAAAAATAATCTCATCAACTGCTTGTGGAAGGGAATAAAGGGCATGCAAATCCTTTTATTTGATCTTCTTTAATGGCTTTAGCTACGTCATAACTTTCTTCAATATTCTTAAAAGATCTTTTCATCTAAACCAAGTTTTTATCTTCATACTTCACGTCAAAAATTATCTTTTTTAAAATTTAGGATCGACAATGACAAAGATCTAACGACAACACATGTACTATTGCTCGTCATCATAAATAAAAGAATATCATGGCTCTCTCTTATATGACTTGTCGAGAATTAGGATTGAAAGGAGAAGAGGCAAAGAAACAAGTATCAATGAAACAACAAAAAATAATTCAAAACATAAAAAAAAAATCATTGAAAAATCTGATTAGAGCCCTCAAATAATACTCTGTAATTCATATATTGCTCCCCTCTTAATATAATGTGTGGTGGATTCATAAGAGGATACCACACCCCTCTTTATACTATAGACTTATGACACTTTGACATATTAAATAAAACTCATCATAATTTTATCTAGATTATGGAATATAAATAAATTAAATTTGTTTATCTTAATATCTTCTAAATTAATAAAATGTTTATTAGCATCATTTAATACCCTCAACTTAACAAGGGATAATGGCAAGAGCAAAACCTAGAAAAAAAGGAAGAAAGGAAGAGAGAGACCCGCTCTTCTCTTAAAGCAGGAAGAGATCCTATATTCCCCCAAAGACACCAAGAAAGTGAGTGATAAAATACTCTAATTGAGAATCATTTTTTTCCTCTACTTAAGGTACTCTTGCATGATAAAAACATTTTCTAATTTGGCAGTAAAAGGAGTCATTGTTATTGGTCTCCCTTTTTTATTTTGTATGTTTTACATAAGGAACTTTGGTGCTCGAATGGACTTATTCTCTGTACTCTTGAGTGCCACAAATCCCCAGTTCAATCTAATTAATATAATATTGTATATATAGTATATAATATTATTGATCATATATAATATATATATATATAATAATATATTTCACCATCATAAATTTTATATATTATAATTGCTAAATGATATACTATTTTCTAACAAAAGGTGTTAGCTAATTTAGTTGGTAAAGATCTTGATAATTTAGTCCAAAGTTATGGGTTTAAATCCTATCTTCATCACTTACTTTTTGTATATAAAAAAAATTTCTTTTGATAAATTAATTAAAACTAAGATTAATTTTATATAATTTTAAATAAACTAGTTAAGTCAAATCTGGGTTGGACTAATGAGAAAACTATTAATTTTAAATAAATTTGTTTGATTCCTCAAGATTTTTCATCCATTCCTTGAACACAATCACACTTTTGTTTCTCTCCCTTAGTAGTCAGTCCAATCTTATCATATGTTTATTTATTTTATTTAATTTTTGTATATTTATGATGATCTGATATTATTATTAGTCAGGAATTAAGTTGATTTGCTTAAGCCATGTGATAACAATTCAACCTTGTGTTTCGCTGAGAAAAGAATATTAGTTGATCACACAAAGCAAACTGTTGCAATCGAAGTTATATTGTCACCTTGGGCACCTGACAAGTTTTGAATGGTTTGGCATGAAGGATGCTTAATATATGGTTTTTGTCTTTGAGTTACAGTTCAAAAACACTGTACCATTAGAAAACTTAATTAAATTGGTGGTGATTTTTATGTATTATGAGGAGAAAAATATGTTGGGTGACAGCCGATATTCAGGTGGGTTTTATTAACCCATAACTCATCCCATCTTAACATAATCTTAATTTATATTAAGGGAGGTGCAGTGGTTATAAAAAGATGTAGAAAGAGGTATAAATAGGATAGCAACGAGGGTAGAAGAGGAGATCCTTGCAGTAGCAAAAAGGACGAGAAAAAGATAGAAATTTAAGAAGAAAGAAAGGGAAGAAAACAAGGACAATATAGAGAGACTGTTCTCAATCATCCAACAGTGTTCTCATCTCAAGTTAGATCAAATATATAGTAGATTCTTACTGTGATTACTTAGGGAGAATTATGGAGGATTTAGATATTGAGCACAGTGACATGATCCTTGTATCCCAGTTATTCTCTTGTGATTGTTGCTAGGGTTTTGGGCGAGAGATTGATATTTATATATTCATTATTATTATAGCAGATTATCTCTAGTTTGTCATGTGGTTTTTACCCTTAATATTGAAGGGGTTTTCCACGTATATCTTGGTGTTCTATTTGATTGTGGTTCCATTTAATTTCGCTTTGTGTTATGGCTTGCTAGTATTTGTTCATATACAAAAGTTATTTCTTTTTATATCCCATCAATTGGTATCAGAGCAAGGTTGTAGTGATTTAATTTTATATTTGAACATAGAGGCCAGTAATGTTTCTCGCATGATTAGTTTAAATGGAAAAAATTAGATTATATGAAAACAAAGAATGGAAGATCTCTTGTATTGCAAAGATTTTTATGGACCTTTGTAGGGGGATAGTATAAAACCTATAACTATGACAGATGATGGGTAAAAGAGGTTAGATTGAAAAACAATTAGGTTTATTCGATAGTGGCTTGATGATAGTGTCTTTCACCATGTTTCTACTGAAAGTTCAGTATATTCTCTTTGGAAAAAATTGGAATGTCTCTATGAAAAAAAAAAAAAATTAGTAACAAAGCTTTTTTTATCAGAAAACTAGTGAACTTAAAATATAGAGAGGGTGCTTCTATTGCTGAGCATTTGAATGAAATATAGAGTATTACTAACCAATTATCTTTTATGAAAATGTCTCTTGATGATGAGTTACAAGTATTGTTACTTCTCACCTCATTACTAGAAAATTGGGAGACACTGGTGGTTTCCCTCAGTAATTCTGTGCCAGATGCTGTTGTCATCATGAGTCAAGTAACAAGTTATTTGTTGAATGAGGAGTTGAGAAGAAAGAATTCAATAACATCTCAGAATAATTCACAGGCACTTATCTTAGAGAACAAAGGAATGTCAAAGTCTAGAAGCAGTTCACGGGTAGGAGTAAGTCAAGATCAAGAAAAGATATTGTTTTCAATAACTGTGGTGAGAAAAGACATTACAAGAACCAATGTAAGCAATCTAAGAAGAACAAGAAAAAGGGAAAAGAAGTGGAGTCTACAGAGTCAAAAGATAATACTACAGCTTAAGTGCAGGGTGGTGATTATTTGATTTTGTCTCCTTTTGATGTTATCTTTTCTTGTGTGTGTTAGGATCTTGAGTGGGTGATTGACACATGTACTTTTTATCATGCTACACCACGAAGGGAGTTTTTTGCTACATACAGCTCTGAAAATTTTGGTGTTATCAAGATGGGCAACTATGGCACAACAAACATCAATGGCATGGATGATATCCATTTAAAGACCAACCTTAGCTGCAAGTTGGTGCTTAAAGATGTGAGGCATGTGGTTGACTTGAGACTGAATTTAATTTTAGTTGGAAGACTATACGATGAAGACTATGATAGCAGATTTCATAGAGGGCAATGGAAGCTCAGTAAGGGTTCTCTTGTTATAGCTAGTGGAAAGAAATGTCACACCTTATATAGGATGTATGCCAAAGCTTGTGGTGAGCAGTTAAATGCTACAGAAAAAGACTTCAGCATGGAGTTGTGGCATAGGCGACTGGGATACATGAGCGAGAAGGGGCTGTAAGCTCTTTCCAAGAGAGAGGTATTGCCAGACCTCAAAGGTACACATCTGAACCCTTGTATTGATTGTTTGGCTAGTAAACAACATAGAGTTTCATTTGTTTGTCCTGCATTGTCTAGAAAAATGTATGCCTTAGACCGTGTTTATACAAATGTATGTGATCATTTGAGGACAAAAACTCATGTGGATCTGTTGATGTTCCTGGTATAAGTGGTGCACTTTATTTTGTCACATATATATATGATTTTTCTAGGAAAGTTTAGGCCTATGCTTTGAAGATCAAAGATCAGATGATTAATATCTTCAAAGAGTTTCATGATAGGGTTGAAAGGGAGATAGAAAGGCAATTGAAATACATAATATCAGATAATGGTGGTGAGTACACGGGATTATTTGATGATTATTGCAAGTTACATGGGATCCAACATGAGATGACTGTTGCTAGTACACCTTAACATAATGCAATTGTAGAGAGGATGAACCGCACCATCGTGGAAAAGATCAGATGTATGCTTTCACATGCCAAGCTACCCAAAAGGTTTTGGGATGAGGCTTTGAATACTATAGTTGATGTGATCAACTTATCACCATGTACAACCCTAGATGATGATGTTGCATATATGGTTAGGGAAAGATAATTCCTACAAGCATTTAAGAGTGTTTGGTTGTCGTGCATTTGCATATGTTTTAGACAATGAGAGGTACAAGCTGCTAGTCATAGGTGCCCAACAAGCCAATCACGTGAGTGATGACACGTGTAACTTAATACAAAATCTTTTTGCTTATTATATTTTGGCATATATCACTTTATAACTATTGCATATATGCATATATATATTGTGATATCCTTGGATTTGTGCAATGAGAATCGGATCGTGATGAGATCACGAAAATGAGATCGATTCACCTTTAAATACATATCCTAAATAATCCCGGTCATAGGTTACTCGAGAGGGACATCGTGATAACCGGACAAACTGGTGTGTTGTATACCCGTCCATATGATAGATGCAGTTGGTCTCATAGCTGCTCGTGTAGGGACACTAGGGATACAGTACAAGTGCTTATTGGAGAATGAGTTCACTGATTGATCCGCTTACGGAATGTTGGATGGTTGATGATGCCTTATTGTCAAACAGCGATTCCGTACTCCTAGCGGTATATCAAGTCCTTAGACTTGAGACACCAATGATGTCCTATATGAGTGCTCCACTCTTTAATACCAGACTTATAGGTTTGGCTGTCCTAGATCTAGTACAATTGATCATTGGGAGTGGTAGTCGACCTTACGAGGGCTATTGAGTGTTGATAGAGGATCATCCACTCTTGGCATCATGAGAGGAATATCCCATGTGTTCTTGCTCAGACAAATCCCTGGCCAGGGTTATTCGGGTTGAGAGAGAAAGAGTTCTCCGGGAGAATCCGAATAGAGCGAGACTCGAGTAGAAACCGTATGGGTCTGATAGCACCATGCTCGATATACGGTCTCTGGGATATTAGATGGATGAGGGACTATAGGTACACGGTAACTGAGGACAGACATATTTAATGGATTGGATTCCCCTGTATCGTTTGGGGACTACGACGTAGTGACCTAGTACGTCCGTAGTCGATGAGTCAAGTGAATTATTACAGAGATAATAATTTATTGAGTTAGAAGGAGTTCTGACATGTATGACTCACGGGCAGCTCGATATTTGGCCTAGAGGGTCACACACATATGGTAGGCATTGCGATGAGTAGAGGTTCGGATATGAGATATCCGACGGAGCCCTTGTCTTATTGGATATCCAATAAGCCCCTGAATTATGGATTCCATTGACGAGATCCAATAAGAGCCCATGAGAGATTATTGGATAGAGATCCACTAATATAAAAGGTTTGGGTTATTGGATGCAGATCCAATACCCACTTTGCGAGGATCCATTAGGGTTTGATAGGGGACCTCTATAAATAAGAGGGATTCAGAGCCTCATAGGCTAGAGCCTTTGCTTACCTCTCATATTCTCCTCCCCCTCTCCACCTCAAAGTAGGCCTGGAGTTTTGAGGAGCGTCGTCGCAGCCCTGTTGTGTTGATCACCACTAGAGAGGAGGACGCTTGACCTCCTTCACCCTATCCTAAAGATCTGCAAGGAAACAGAGATATACGATCTCCCTAGGTAACATAATCTACTCTATACGTAGTTTTAAGTTTCGCGGATTTTACGCATCAATCTTCGCACGACGATGAACATCTATTTGGGAAAGAGGGATTTTGTTTTCTTGTTCTTCCGCTACGCATGTGATGTCGCCCCTGAGATTTCCCAACACAAGCTGGATGGTAAGACTAAAGAATGTATTTTTCTTTGTTACTCACATGATCAGTTTGGTTACAGGCTTTGGAATCCAAAAAAGCAGAAGGTGTTCAGAAGTAGAGATGTAGTCTTCTTTGATGATCAAACCTTTGAAGATTTAAAGAATAAGACACCGGCCAAGACTTATGCAGAAGGATTAGCAGATTATGATTAGGGTGATGGTAGATATGTACAGGAAGATGGTGTAGAGACTGATGTTGATATACCTGTAGGACATGTTGAGCAAGAAGAAGTTGGAGAGCAACTTCCCGCAGAACCTCAGTTGAGAAGATTTTCTAGACAATGTCAACCTTCCAGAAGATACTCTACAGATGAGTATGTGATGCTTACTGATGCAGGTGAACCAGAGAATTCCCAGGAAACAATTGAAAGTGAGCAGAACGAGAAGTGGTTAGTTGCTATGTAGAAAGAGATAGATGCTCTTCAGAAGAACCACACTTATGATTTGGTACTACTACCAAATTGAATGAAGAACTTACCAAAAGAAAGATAGGAGATATGCTGACAGTTAGTCGGCATGGCTTTACATTGAGGAGTAATGAGACAGCTTCTCTTATGGGCTAAAGGGGGAGGTTGTTGGGCTGACAGCCTATATTCAGCCCAAGGTGGGTTTTATCAGCCCACAACTCATCCCCTCTTAACTTAACCTTAATTTATATTAGGGAGGGTGTGATGGCTATAAAAAGAGGCAGAAAGAGGCATAAATAGGGCAGCAATGAGGGCAGTAGAGGAGATCCTTACAGCAGCAAAAAGGAGGAGAAAAAGACAGAAATCGAAAGAGAAAGAGATGGAAGAAGACAAGGATAATGCAGAAAGACTGTTCTCAATCATCCAGTAGTATTATCATCTCAGGTCAGATCAAATCTACAGTAGAGTCTTACTGTGATTACTTGGGGAGAATTAAGGAGGATTTATATATTGAGCACAGTGACGTGATCCTTGTATCTCAGTTATTCTCTTGTGATTGTTGCTAGGGTTTTGGGCAAGAGATTGAGATTTATATATTCATTATTATTTTAGTGGATTATCTCTAGTTTGCCCCGTGGTTTTTACCCTTCACATTGAAGGGGTTTTCCACGTATATCTTGCTGTTCTATTTGATTGTGGTTCCATTTAATTTCGCTGTGTGTTATGGCCTACTAGTATTTGTTCATATACAAAAGTTATTTATCTTTATATCTCATCAACTAGTATTAGAGCAATGTTGTGGTGATTTAGTTTTTGTATTTGAACTTGGAGGCCAGTAATGTTTCTTGCATGATTAGTTTAAATGGAAACAATTGGATGATATGGAAACCAAGAATGTAAGATCTCTTCTATTGCAAAGATTTGTATGGACCTTTGTAGGGGGATAGTGCAAAACCCACAACTATGACAGATGATGAGTGAAAGAGGTTAGATCAAAAAATAGTTTGGTTTATTTAATAGTGGTTAGATCAAAGTTTTCTGATCAAAAGACAGTTGAGTTTTTTTTATCAGAAAACTTTTTTGATCAAAACACTATGTCATGGGATACACTGAAAGAAAAACAACCGGTAAAAAAGTTTTTTTTATCATAAAACTTATAAACCTAAAATATAGAGAAGGTGCTTCTATTGCTGAGCATTTGAATGAAATGCAGAGTATTACTAACCAATTATTTTTTATGAAAATATCTCTTGATGATGAGTTGCAGGGATTATTACTTCTCAATTCATTACTAGAAAGTTGGGAGACACTGGTGGTTTCCCTTAGTAATTCTACGCTAGATGGTGTTGTCACCATGAAAGAAAGAATATAGCAACATCTCAGAATGATTCACAAGCACTTATATCAGAGAACAAAGGAAGGTCAAAGTCTAGAAGTAGTTCACGCATGGGTAGGAACAAGTCAAGATAAAGAAAAGATATTATTTACTATAACTATGGTGAGAAAGGACATTACAAGAACCAATGTAAGCAACATAAGAAGAGCAAGAAAAAGGGAAAAGAAGTGGAGTCTATAGAGTCAAAAGATAATACTACAGCTTAAGTGCAGGGTGGTGATTATTTAATTTTGTCTCCTTCTGATGATATCTTTTCTTGTGTGTGTTAGGATCTTGAGTGGGTGATTGACACATGTACTTTTTATCATGCTACACCGCAAAGGGAGTTTTTTACTACCTATAGGTTTGAAAATTTTGGTATTATCAAGATGGGCAACTATGACATAGCAGACATCATTGGCATGGGTGATATCCATTTAAAGACTAACCTTGGCTACAAGTTGGTACTTAATAATGTAAGATATGTGGTTGACTTGAGGCTGAATTTAATTTCAGTTGGAAGGCTAGATGATGAAGAATATGATAGCAGATTTCATAGTAGGCAATTGAAGCTCAATAAGGGTTCTTTTATTGTGGCTAGTGAAAAAAAATGTCATACTTTGTACAGGTTACAGGTAAAAGCTTATGGTGAACAGTTAAATGCTACAAAGAAAGACTTCAGCATGGAGTTGTGGCATAGGCGAGTGAGACACATAAGCGAGAAGGGGCTGTAAGCTCTTTCCAATAGAGAGGTATTGCCAGACCTCAGAGGTACATATTTGAACCCTTGTATTGATTGTTTGGCTGGTAAACAACATAGAGTTTCATTTGCTAGTCCTACTATGTCTAGAAAAATGCATGTCTTAGATCATGTTTATACAGATGTATGTGGTCATTTGAGGACAAAAACTCCTAGTGGATCTATTAATGTTCCTGATATAAGTGGTGCACTTTATTTTGTCATTTTTATAGATGATTTTTCCAGGAATGTTTGGGCCTATGCTTTGAAGACCAAAGATTAGGTGATTAATGTTTTCAAAGAGTTTCATGCTAGGGTTGAAAGGGAGACATAAAAACAATTGAAATAATAAGATCAGACAATGGTTGTGAGTACACATGATTATTTCATGATTATTGTAGGTCACATATGATCCAACATGAGATAACAGTTCCTGGTACACCTCAGCATAATGCAATTGCTGAGAGGATGAACCGCACCATCATGGAAAAGATCAGATGTATGCTTTTACAGGCCAAGCTACCCAAAAGGTTTTGGGATGAGACTTTGAGAACTGTAGTTGATGTGATCAACTTATCACCATGTACAACCTTAGATGGTGATGTTGCATGTATGGTTAGGGAAAGATGTTTCCTTCAAGCATTTGAGAGTGTTTGGTTATCGTGTTCGCAGCCATGGGATTCTAAAGAAAAAGAGGAGAACAAGGTAGAAAAGGAAAAGAAAGAAAGGGAAGAAGACAAGGACAACACAAAGAGACTGTTCTCAATCATCTAGTAGTGTTTTTATCTTAGGTTAGATCAGATCTATAGTAGATTCTTATTGTGATTACTTAGGGAGAATTAGAGAGGATTTAGATATTGTATACAGTGACGTAATCCTTATATCCCAATTATTCTCTTGTAATTGTTGCTAGGATTTTGGGCAAGAGATTGAGATTTGTATATTCATTATTATTATTATAGTGGATAATCTCTAGTTTGTCCCGTAATTTTTATCCTTCGTATTGAAGTGGTTTTCCATGTATATCTTAGTTTCTATTTGATTGTACTGTATGTTATTATCTGCTAGTATTTATTTATATAAAAAAATATTTTTCTTTATATTCTATCATTAGATTATTCATTGATCTTCTTTCAAATTTTGTTTTTCTCACGTATAAATATTTTCCTAAAACTTTACTTTGAATTACCCACCATCCCACGGAAGAGCAGCTGATGGATGGCACCTTAAGAACCTCACGATTAGAGTTGGAGTAGAAGTTTATGTTCGATCAGAGTAGGAAACTATTGATTTAGACTTATAAATAGGATCTTGTGATAGTGAATTAAGCAGAAATCAAGAGAAGAAAGATGTGCTGCCGAGCACGTGGTCAATAATAGTTCGTAGTACTAATTGATTTGATTTGTTCTTCATCTTATCCCGACCGACCATTATCTATATGGCGTCATAATGTCGTCGAATGTGTTTATGGTAGAAAGAAATATATTTTCATAATCATGCAAGGAGAGAGACACACACACTACGACCAATCTTTTAATCTCGTGGCTGCGGCATGTTCTCAATTTTGACCCCTTCTTGACCACACCATTCAATCATGTCCCCTTCTCTCGGTTCAGAGTACGTTGGAATCTCCAACACAACTCATCATCGTCCTTTGTTCTGAGATGAAGCGAAACTTAAATTATTTTGATTTTCGAGGAATGTGATGGTAGATTATTATATCATCATATTTAATTAATTAGATTTAAAAAAAAAATATTATAAATATAATTAAATTTTAACTATGATCATTAGTTAGTCAATTAAAAATATATATAATTATAATAAAATTCTTTAAAGATGATATTTTTGGGAGGAAACTTTTTTAATCATCGTGTTCTATAAACTCTGCCACCACTTACAAGAAGACGAGAGAGGAGGAAACATCAATTATTAAAATAATAATTCTATTCTATATTTTTTTTAGTTCCTAATCCATTAATTCTCTAAAAGATAAAAAGAGAGATAAAAACCTTTCTAAATAGCATCCAAAGATACACAGCATAAATCGTGATTTGATTTCGATCATGATATTAAAATTTTTCACATAATAATAATTTTTATACTTTCATGTGATTCTAATCCTACATGTTACAAATAATCAACAGAATATAACTGATAATTTAACCTCATTATGTTTTTCCTTGCAAAATTTAGTTGTTAGAAGTAAAAAAAAAAAAGGCTCATTTGGATTCACCTATTAGTAAACTTGGATGAAGTAATAAGTAAAACAAAATTAGTTCTACAGTTTTGTAGTTTGTCCCTATTAGAGAATTTTAAGATATGTTTAATGGACTAAATGTAAGTATCATTAGTGGAAAGGGTTAAAGTCCCTCGAGTTAGGATTGCATGTTTTTCTCATACGATCATAATACATAAAAATCGCCACCAATTTAATTAAGTTTTATGATGGTACAGTGTTTTTGAACTGTAACTCAAAGACAAAAATCATATATTAAGCATCCTTCATGCCAAACAATTCAAAAATTGTATGGTGCCCAAAGTGACAATATAACTTCGATTGCAACAGTTTGCATTGTGTGATCAACTAATATTCTTTTCTCAGCAAAACACAAGGTTGAATTGTTATCACATGGCTTAAGCAAATCAACTTAATTCCTGACTAATAATAATCATTCAATTATTTTCATTTAAATTAATCATACGAGTAATATTACTGACCTCCATGTTCAAATACAAAAATTAAATCACCATAACCTTGCTTTGATACTAGTGAGATATAAAGAGAAATAACTTTTATATATGAATAAATACTAGCAGACCATAATACACAGTGAAATTAAATAGAACCATAATCAAATAGAACATCAAGATATACGTGGAAAACCCTTTTAATGTAAAGGATAAAAACCACAGAGCAAACTAGAGATAATCCACTATAATAATAATGAATATACAAATCTCAATCTCTTCCTCAAAACCCTAGCAATTATCAAAGAGAATAATTGGGATATAACGATCATGTCACTGTGCACAATATCTAAATCATCCTTAATTATCCCCAAGTAATCAGAATACATTATAGAACAGTCTCTCTGTGTTGTCCTTATCTTCTTCCCTTTATTTCTCTTTCTTTTCTGTTTTGTTCTCCTCCTTTTATTTAGAATCCTATCAAAAACGATCTCCTTACTTATTTTTTTTTTTATAGCCATCACAGTCCTCTAATATAAATTAGGATTAGATTAAGAGGGAATGAGCTATGGGCTGATAAAACCCACCTTAAGTTGAATATGGGCTCTCAGCCCAACATCCAACAAAGTTAATAATCAATCAGATCAACTAACATATATTATTATCTTTGATCTATAATAACTTATGTTTTTGAGTTATATTATTAGTACTCGATCCTACGTAGTATTTCATCCAGATTTATTATATACTAACATGGCATTGAAACCGAGATTAAAATAATCTAACATATAGTAGATCTCTTGATAAGAATTAAAATAATCTTACAAGCCTCTGTCCTTCTCTCCATCATTTATGGCTTCTTCAAATGCTTCTCTCTCTATCCGTGTTCCATGCTCCATGCTCCATGCTCCTAACAAACACACATCACATGGAGTTGTGCAGACAAGTGAGACTCAGCACTTCCTCTCTCTTTTTTGCCTCCCATTTGGAGGAATCCCTTGGCAGTTTCTCTGACCTCTTTTTCCAACCACGACCAAGTGTCTCACAAATGTTCTCTCGAGCGAGCGATGCTCCCTCCCATGGTGGCTACCACTTGTCGTCTTGATTCCCCTTCTGCACCTGCTTTCCTAGCTAATAAACTACTCGAGAAATGCCACTTCCTTCTCTCGACATCTATTCCCGTGGCCAAAGTGTCGTCGATGGTATACTTAACCGAATCAGATCGAACCTAATGATCTAATTAATATAGAAAACCGATTTTAATTATTGGATCAGATGTGTTAACAACTCGATTTTGAGTTTCATAAAAACGAACTAGTTTTGTAATATGATAAAATTACTTAAATATCCTTAAGTTCTTTTTTTTTTTCATTTATTTAAGAGGATATTTATGTCAATCATAAAGTAATTAGGATTGAGGTTGAGAAATCAATTAAAATCGATATAATGTTGATTGATTGATGATTATTTTTTAATGTAAAATTTTAATATATATATTTTTAAACTATTTTTTTTTATTTTTAATTAAACATACTGATCTTACTAATTGACCCATCGGTTCCACAAGTGATCAAAGGATTCGATTACGATAATATAGCTATCATAATTTCATTTCTCCATTACCTTTATATATTTTTTTAATCAAAAAATCAAGAAATTAATTATGAATACAAATATTTTTTTAAAAATCTTAATAATATTATATTCCCTTTTTCAAATTGATTACGAGAGTATTGCAACTCTCGCACATTGTCCATTATTTACGTGGAAAAACACTGCCTCTTCAAAACAAAAGAAAAAGGCATTTGTACTTAACATCACAAACCCCCACATACAAATCCAAAATTAGGGTTTTTTAACACAACCCTAAAAAAGGAATTGCCGGAGATGAGATGACGGGGCTTTGGTTAGGGGCAACAAATATGGGAATACACACAGAGTCGGAAGGTGGCAGGCACAGTCAACCCGGAATCCCACCACGCTCCTCTTATGCGATCCATGTTTGCAATGCACTAACGACAACCACAGCCGTCCCTCCAATCGGCAACAAAAGGTGGCCCTCCGTTCATCATTTACACACACATATATCGGATATATCCTTCCAAGTGACTGCTTTATGGTCGTCCCCCATCCATGCATTGGTGGCCAAAATAAAAAGTTGGACACACACGAAGCAAAGTTGTAGGACTACAGCTGTCTATATATATATATGTATATGTTTATTGCTGTAAGTACTGATAAGTATATATAGCTTCTAATACTTGGTAGATGTGTCGTGGTTTCTGATCTCAGTCCTCTTGGGCTATAAGAAACATGGGAAGTCAATGCCTAAAGTGTCTTTGGCATTTGAAGAACACTAACGGGTTGGGGTCAGATACGTGAGGCACGTAGGTGTGAAGGAAGGCGTGAAGTGGTGCTAGTGAGAGAAAGTGCAAATGCTTGTCTAGTGTTTCATCTACACGCAACATTATTCATTTTTTCAGCTTCAAGCGAGTTATATAGAATACTACTTTGAATTGTATAATAAAAGCTATTTGAATGAGCGAGGTGGCAAACTTGACTTCAGTTCAAGATATGAGCTCCTATAACACTCACTACATGATGACATGAGGAAGGGCAAAAACAAAAACAAAAAAGTATGTAGGATTTGATAAAAATCAAGCTTCATATAAGTTGAATGGAGCTAGCTATGTTGAATGATTACATATATATATTTCATGCAGTACCATTCATTTTTATCTTCAATGGAGCTATGTTGAATGATTACAATCGTAAGGCAAGGTGAAAAGCTACTTTATATGACTGAGGTGGCAAGCTTCAATGGAGATATGGACTCTCGTAACTCTACATGTCAGTGCAAGGTAAAGAGCTATTTATATGATTGATGTGCTAAGGTTGACTTCGAGTTCAAGATATGAGCTGTTATAACTCTACATGTCATAAGGGCGACCCAAAAGAAAATGGATCTAAAAGTTTATAGGATTTGACAAAAATAATGCTTCATTTAATAACATTCATTTTGAGTTTGGAGGGAGCTCTGTTGAATGATTACTTTAGAATTACAACAAGGTAAAGAGCTACTTGTATGACTAAGGTGGCAAGTTTAAGATATGTCATAGGAAAGACGTAAAAGAAAATAAATCTAAAAGTACGTAGGATTTTATAAAGTTGAATCTTCATGAATTGTTGTCATTAAGTCATATATTTAATTAAGTTTAGAGTATTTAATTTTTTATTTATAATTTTTATTAAGATTTTTTTTTCTTAAAACTTTCCTTATATCACTAACATTAAATATATCACCTCTTCTGTTTATCATATTTGGAGGTCTATAAGTATATGCTTATACTATTTTAAATAATTTTTTCTTATCTTATCCCATATCAAAACAATACCTAGTTTTTCACAAATAAAAGCATTTCTTTTACATCTTTCCTAATAACTTCACATATCTATTTTAATATTTTCATCTCAATAACATAATCTTTTTGTATACATTATCTCTTAAAATCTTAAATTTCTAAGACTTACCTTCATAGCTTAAGTTTATAATTAATTTCACGTAAGATCTCATCAATTAAGATAATATCAATAATAAATAATATACATCAGAGAGGTTTATGCTAATATGAAATTCATTCATTATCAATATGAAAAAATAAGAACTTAATATAGATTTTTAATGTAATCTTATGTTAATAAAAAAGACGTATAAAATATTAAAATTAATAAAATAAAAAAAGTAAAGCTAGGAGGTTGCTTGCGCCTCAATGAAAGTCCTAAATGGTGAATATACATCTACCTCTGATGAGATGAGGGCTTAGAACAGACAAATGCCCAAGTGATTCGGATGGAGGACAAGCGGACCTATAGAGCTTACCTTGCAAACCAAACTTCAAACCATGTTGTCTGTCTTCCTTGAAAGGCAAACAAACCAAGGGATGGAAGCAGACGATAGGTGTACCTCCTAATGCCCACGGTGATAAAGGGTAGTCCTCTCTGCCCTCTATTTAAACTGTTAGTTATGTTTATTCTTATTTAGAATTGCAGAGGTGATAGAAGGCACCCAATTACTAACTATCATTCTCATGTTTCTCGAAGATACAAATTGGATCCGATCCTCCTTCAAAGACCCATGTTGTTGTGACGAAGCTTGTAGTTGTGAATAGATGGTTTGGTAGAACTTGGAGCTTCTTTTCCCAAGACTCTGTCGGGGCCTCAAGAGGTATTATGCTTACTTGGAAAATGAATTTTGCTATTATGTAAGTGATATCTAAACATCCTTGTCCGGCTTCATGATTCCTCCCCTTGGCTTTTATCGATTATTTTTGCTAGTAACTTTTGCAATGTGAGGAATACATTCTAGAACATTTAGCAGCTGTTGGTCTTCGTGATGTTCTATTCTATTATGTGGGATAGTAAATTAGTGTTATAGTAAATTTTAACGATCTTTAAATCTTAATCATAAAAATCATATCAAAAATATAATTAATCAAATATTGAGTGTAAATAAGAGTTACGAGTAAAGTGAATAATAGAGTAAAGTGAATAATAAGTAAGCAATCATAAACAAAAGTCGCAAGCAACATAAGAAATACAAATCGATTTATAGTAATTTAGTCTTTTCAACCTACGTCCACTCCTAATTCGTTTTTTTTCGAGGCTACTGGCTCTCACTACTAATCTTCTTTTCAATTAACAAAGATCAACTATAATTATTATAATTTTTTACCTTTTTATGGGCTTAAGGTAGGACCCTCACGCTTCACCCTTTTTTACAAAAGTAAATCAGTGTTATAATAACTTTCAATTATCTTTAAAACTTGATTATAAAAACCACATGGAAAACATAATTAACTAAATATTGAGTGTGAAGAAGAGTTGTGAGTAAAGTGAATAATAAGTAAACAATCACAAACAAAAGTCACAAGCAAGAGATTTTTAGTAATTTTAGTAATTTTATTATTCGATAGAAACAACTATATGATTATACTCGTCTAAGGTTTCTTAAAATTTTTAGTAATTTTTTAATCAAAAATTAATTCACTGTATCTTTTCATTTGATTGATTGTCTCCGTAACTCTTGAAAAGTATACTTATATTTTTTTCACCTTTATTCATAAATAATTCTTCAAGGTGTTTGGAGTCTAACAGTCAATACCTTGGAGTTGACATGATATTCTTGTTCTGAAATCTCTCATACCTCCATAGAATTTATTGTAGTAAAAATTCAGAAAAAAATAATCTCATCAACTGCTTGTGGAAGGGAATAAAGGGCATGCAAATCCTTTTATTTGATCTTCTTTAATGGCTTTAGCTACGTCATAACTTTCTTCAATATTCTTAAAAGATCTTTTCATCTAAACCAAGTTTTTATCTTCATACTTCACGTCAAAAATTATCTTTTTTAAAATTTAGGATCGACAATGACAAAGATCTAACGACAACACATGTACTATTGCTCGTCATCATAAATAAAAGAATATCATGGCTCTCTCTTATATGACTTGTCGAGAATTAGGATTGAAAGGAGAAGAGGCAAAGAAACAAGTATCAATGAAACAACAAAAAATAATTCAAAACATAAAAAAAAAATCATTGAAAAATCTGATTAGAGCCCTCAAATAATACTCTGTAATTCATATATTGCTCCCCTCTTAATATAATGTGTGGTGGATTCATAAGAGGATACCACACCCCTCTTTATACTATAGACTTATGACACTTTGACATATTAAATAAAACTCATCATAATTTTATCTAGATTATGGAATATAAATAAATTAAATTTGTTTATCTTAATATCTTCTAAATTAATAAAATGTTTATTAGCATCATTTAATACCCTCAACTTAACAAGGGATAATGGCAAGAGCAAAACCTAGAAAAAAAGGAAGAAAGGAAGAGAGAGACCCGCTCTTCTCTTAAAGCAGGAAGAGATCCTATATTCCCCCAAAGACACCAAGAAAGTGAGTGATAAAATACTCTAATTGAGAATCATTTTTTTCCTCTACTTAAGGTACTCTTGCATGATAAAAACATTTTCTAATTTGGCAGTAAAAGGAGTCATTGTTATTGGTCTCCCTTTTTTATTTTGTATGTTTTACATAAGGAACTTTGGTGCTCGAATGGACTTATTCTCTGTACTCTTGAGTGCCACAAATCCCCAGTTCAATCTAATTAATATAATATTGTATATATAGTATATAATATTATTGATCATATATAATATATATATATAATAATATATTTCACCATCATAAATTTTATATATTATAATTGCTAAATGATATACTATTTTCTAACAAAAGGTGTTAGCTAATTTAGTTGGTAAAGATCTTGATAATTTAGTCCAAAGTTATGGGTTTAAATCCTATCTTCATCACTTACTTTTTGTATATAAAAAAAATTTCTTTTGATAAATTAATTAAAACTAAGATTAATTTTATATAATTTTAAATAAACTAGTTAAGTCAAATCTGGGTTGGACTAATGAGAAAACTATTAATTTTAAATAAATTTGTTTGATTCCTCAAGATTTTTCATCCATTCCTTGAACACAATCACACTTTTGTTTCTCTCCCTTAGTAGTCAGTCCAATCTTATCATATGTTTATTTATTTTATTTAATTTTTGTATATTTATGATGATCTGATATTATTATTAGTCAGGAATTAAGTTGATTTGCTTAAGCCATGTGATAACAATTCAACCTTGTGTTTCGCTGAGAAAAGAATATTAGTTGATCACACAAAGCAAACTGTTGCAATCGAAGTTATATTGTCACCTTGGGCACCTGACAAGTTTTGAATGGTTTGGCATGAAGGATGCTTAATATATGGTTTTTGTCTTTGAGTTACAGTTCAAAAACACTGTACCATTAGAAAACTTAATTAAATTGGTGGTGATTTTTATGTATTATGAGGAGAAAAATATGTTGGGTGACAGCCGATATTCAGGTGGGTTTTATTAACCCATAACTCATCCCATCTTAACATAATCTTAATTTATATTAAGGGAGGTGCAGTGGTTATAAAAAGATGTAGAAAGAGGTATAAATAGGATAGCAACGAGGGTAGAAGAGGAGATCCTTGCAGTAGCAAAAAGGACGAGAAAAAGATAGAAATTTAAGAAGAAAGAAAGGGAAGAAAACAAGGACAATATAGAGAGACTGTTCTCAATCATCCAACAGTGTTCTCATCTCAAGTTAGATCAAATATATAGTAGATTCTTACTGTGATTACTTAGGGAGAATTATGGAGGATTTAGATATTGAGCACAGTGACATGATCCTTGTATCCCAGTTATTCTCTTGTGATTGTTGCTAGGGTTTTGGGCGAGAGATTGATATTTATATATTCATTATTATTATAGCAGATTATCTCTAGTTTGTCATGTGGTTTTTACCCTTAATATTGAAGGGGTTTTCCACGTATATCTTGGTGTTCTATTTGATTGTGGTTCCATTTAATTTCGCTTTGTGTTATGGCTTGCTAGTATTTGTTCATATACAAAAGTTATTTCTTTTTATATCCCATCAATTGGTATCAGAGCAAGGTTGTAGTGATTTAATTTTATATTTGAACATAGAGGCCAGTAATGTTTCTCGCATGATTAGTTTAAATGGAAAAAATTAGATTATATGAAAACAAAGAATGGAAGATCTCTTGTATTGCAAAGATTTTTATGGACCTTTGTAGGGGGATAGTATAAAACCTATAACTATGACAGATGATGGGTAAAAGAGGTTAGATTGAAAAACAATTAGGTTTATTCGATAGTGGCTTGATGATAGTGTCTTTCACCATGTTTCTACTGAAAGTTCAGTATATTCTCTTTGGAAAAAATTGGAATGTCTCTATGAAAAAAAAAAAAAATTAGTAACAAAGCTTTTTTTATCAGAAAACTAGTGAACTTAAAATATAGAGAGGGTGCTTCTATTGCTGAGCATTTGAATGAAATATAGAGTATTACTAACCAATTATCTTTTATGAAAATGTCTCTTGATGATGAGTTACAAGTATTGTTACTTCTCACCTCATTACTAGAAAATTGGGAGACACTGGTGGTTTCCCTCAGTAATTCTGTGCCAGATGCTGTTGTCATCATGAGTCAAGTAACAAGTTATTTGTTGAATGAGGAGTTGAGAAGAAAGAATTCAATAACATCTCAGAATAATTCACAGGCACTTATCTTAGAGAACAAAGGAATGTCAAAGTCTAGAAGCAGTTCACGGGTAGGAGTAAGTCAAGATCAAGAAAAGATATTGTTTTCAATAACTGTGGTGAGAAAAGACATTACAAGAACCAATGTAAGCAATCTAAGAAGAACAAGAAAAAGGGAAAAGAAGTGGAGTCTACAGAGTCAAAAGATAATACTACAGCTTAAGTGCAGGGTGGTGATTATTTGATTTTGTCTCCTTTTGATGTTATCTTTTCTTGTGTGTGTTAGGATCTTGAGTGGGTGATTGACACATGTACTTTTTATCATGCTACACCACGAAGGGAGTTTTTTGCTACATACAGCTCTGAAAATTTTGGTGTTATCAAGATGGGCAACTATGGCACAACAAACATCAATGGCAT
Organism: Musa acuminata AAA Group; assembly: GCF_036884655.1. Taxonomy (NCBI): domain Eukaryota; kingdom Viridiplantae; phylum Streptophyta; class Magnoliopsida; order Zingiberales; family Musaceae; genus Musa; species Musa acuminata. The sequence goes on from NC_088338.1 coordinate 19,162,645, forward strand.
GGATGATATCCATTTAAAGACCAACCTTAGCTGCAAGTTGGTGCTTAAAGATGTGAGGCATGTGGTTGACTTGAGACTGAATTTAATTTTAGTTGGAAGACTATACGATGAAGACTATGATAGCAGATTTCATAGAGGGCAATGGAAGCTCAGTAAGGGTTCTCTTGTTATAGCTAGTGGAAAGAAATGTCACACCTTATATAGGATGTATGCCAAAGCTTGTGGTGAGCAGTTAAATGCTACAGAAAAAGACTTCAGCATGGAGTTGTGGCATAGGCGACTGGGATACATGAGCGAGAAGGGGCTGTAAGCTCTTTCCAAGAGAGAGGTATTGCCAGACCTCAAAGGTACACATCTGAACCCTTGTATTGATTGTTTGGCTAGTAAACAACATAGAGTTTCATTTGTTTGTCCTGCATTGTCTAGAAAAATGTATGCCTTAGACCGTGTTTATACAAATGTATGTGATCATTTGAGGACAAAAACTCATGTGGATCTGTTGATGTTCCTGGTATAAGTGGTGCACTTTATTTTGTCACATATATATATGATTTTTCTAGGAAAGTTTAGGCCTATGCTTTGAAGATCAAAGATCAGATGATTAATATCTTCAAAGAGTTTCATGATAGGGTTGAAAGGGAGATAGAAAGGCAATTGAAATACATAATATCAGATAATGGTGGTGAGTACACGGGATTATTTGATGATTATTGCAAGTTACATGGGATCCAACATGAGATGACTGTTGCTAGTACACCTTAACATAATGCAATTGTAGAGAGGATGAACCGCACCATCGTGGAAAAGATCAGATGTATGCTTTCACATGCCAAGCTACCCAAAAGGTTTTGGGATGAGGCTTTGAATACTATAGTTGATGTGATCAACTTATCACCATGTACAACCCTAGATGATGATGTTGCATATATGGTTAGGGAAAGATAATTCCTACAAGCATTTAAGAGTGTTTGGTTGTCGTGCATTTGCATATGTTTTAGACAATGAGAGGTACAAGCTGCTAGTCATAGGTGCCCAACAAGCCAATCACGTGAGTGATGACACGTGTAACTTAATACAAAATCTTTTTGCTTATTATATTTTGGCATATATCACTTTATAACTATTGCATATATGCATATATATATTGTGATATCCTTGGATTTGTGCAATGAGAATCGGATCGTGATGAGATCACGAAAATGAGATCGATTCACCTTTAAATACATATCCTAAATAATCCCGGTCATAGGTTACTCGAGAGGGACATCGTGATAACCGGACAAACTGGTGTGTTGTATACCCGTCCATATGATAGATGCAGTTGGTCTCATAGCTGCTCGTGTAGGGACACTAGGGATACAGTACAAGTGCTTATTGGAGAATGAGTTCACTGATTGATCCGCTTACGGAATGTTGGATGGTTGATGATGCCTTATTGTCAAACAGCGATTCCGTACTCCTAGCGGTATATCAAGTCCTTAGACTTGAGACACCAATGATGTCCTATATGAGTGCTCCACTCTTTAATACCAGACTTATAGGTTTGGCTGTCCTAGATCTAGTACAATTGATCATTGGGAGTGGTAGTCGACCTTACGAGGGCTATTGAGTGTTGATAGAGGATCATCCACTCTTGGCATCATGAGAGGAATATCCCATGTGTTCTTGCTCAGACAAATCCCTGGCCAGGGTTATTCGGGTTGAGAGAGAAAGAGTTCTCCGGGAGAATCCGAATAGAGCGAGACTCGAGTAGAAACCGTATGGGTCTGATAGCACCATGCTCGATATACGGTCTCTGGGATATTAGATGGATGAGGGACTATAGGTACACGGTAACTGAGGACAGACATATTTAATGGATTGGATTCCCCTGTATCGTTTGGGGACTACGACGTAGTGACCTAGTACGTCCGTAGTCGATGAGTCAAGTGAATTATTACAGAGATAATAATTTATTGAGTTAGAAGGAGTTCTGACATGTATGACTCACGGGCAGCTCGATATTTGGCCTAGAGGGTCACACACATATGGTAGGCATTGCGATGAGTAGAGGTTCGGATATGAGATATCCGACGGAGCCCTTGTCTTATTGGATATCCAATAAGCCCCTGAATTATGGATTCCATTGACGAGATCCAATAAGAGCCCATGAGAGATTATTGGATAGAGATCCACTAATATAAAAGGTTTGGGTTATTGGATGCAGATCCAATACCCACTTTGCGAGGATCCATTAGGGTTTGATAGGGGACCTCTATAAATAAGAGGGATTCAGAGCCTCATAGGCTAGAGCCTTTGCTTACCTCTCATATTCTCCTCCCCCTCTCCACCTCAAAGTAGGCCTGGAGTTTTGAGGAGCGTCGTCGCAGCCCTGTTGTGTTGATCACCACTAGAGAGGAGGACGCTTGACCTCCTTCACCCTATCCTAAAGATCTGCAAGGAAACAGAGATATACGATCTCCCTAGGTAACATAATCTACTCTATACGTAGTTTTAAGTTTCGCGGATTTTACGCATCAATCTTCGCACGACGATGAACATCTATTTGGGAAAGAGGGATTTTGTTTTCTTGTTCTTCCGCTACGCATGTGATGTCGCCCCTGAGATTTCCCAACACAAGCTGGATGGTAAGACTAAAGAATGTATTTTTCTTTGTTACTCACATGATCAGTTTGGTTACAGGCTTTGGAATCCAAAAAAGCAGAAGGTGTTCAGAAGTAGAGATGTAGTCTTCTTTGATGATCAAACCTTTGAAGATTTAAAGAATAAGACACCGGCCAAGACTTATGCAGAAGGATTAGCAGATTATGATTAGGGTGATGGTAGATATGTACAGGAAGATGGTGTAGAGACTGATGTTGATATACCTGTAGGACATGTTGAGCAAGAAGAAGTTGGAGAGCAACTTCCCGCAGAACCTCAGTTGAGAAGATTTTCTAGACAATGTCAACCTTCCAGAAGATACTCTACAGATGAGTATGTGATGCTTACTGATGCAGGTGAACCAGAGAATTCCCAGGAAACAATTGAAAGTGAGCAGAACGAGAAGTGGTTAGTTGCTATGTAGAAAGAGATAGATGCTCTTCAGAAGAACCACACTTATGATTTGGTACTACTACCAAATTGAATGAAGAACTTACCAAAAGAAAGATAGGAGATATGCTGACAGTTAGTCGGCATGGCTTTACATTGAGGAGTAATGAGACAGCTTCTCTTATGGGCTAAAGGGGGAGGTTGTTGGGCTGACAGCCTATATTCAGCCCAAGGTGGGTTTTATCAGCCCACAACTCATCCCCTCTTAACTTAACCTTAATTTATATTAGGGAGGGTGTGATGGCTATAAAAAGAGGCAGAAAGAGGCATAAATAGGGCAGCAATGAGGGCAGTAGAGGAGATCCTTACAGCAGCAAAAAGGAGGAGAAAAAGACAGAAATCGAAAGAGAAAGAGATGGAAGAAGACAAGGATAATGCAGAAAGACTGTTCTCAATCATCCAGTAGTATTATCATCTCAGGTCAGATCAAATCTACAGTAGAGTCTTACTGTGATTACTTGGGGAGAATTAAGGAGGATTTATATATTGAGCACAGTGACGTGATCCTTGTATCTCAGTTATTCTCTTGTGATTGTTGCTAGGGTTTTGGGCAAGAGATTGAGATTTATATATTCATTATTATTTTAGTGGATTATCTCTAGTTTGCCCCGTGGTTTTTACCCTTCACATTGAAGGGGTTTTCCACGTATATCTTGCTGTTCTATTTGATTGTGGTTCCATTTAATTTCGCTGTGTGTTATGGCCTACTAGTATTTGTTCATATACAAAAGTTATTTATCTTTATATCTCATCAACTAGTATTAGAGCAATGTTGTGGTGATTTAGTTTTTGTATTTGAACTTGGAGGCCAGTAATGTTTCTTGCATGATTAGTTTAAATGGAAACAATTGGATGATATGGAAACCAAGAATGTAAGATCTCTTCTATTGCAAAGATTTGTATGGACCTTTGTAGGGGGATAGTGCAAAACCCACAACTATGACAGATGATGAGTGAAAGAGGTTAGATCAAAAAATAGTTTGGTTTATTTAATAGTGGTTAGATCAAAGTTTTCTGATCAAAAGACAGTTGAGTTTTTTTTATCAGAAAACTTTTTTGATCAAAACACTATGTCATGGGATACACTGAAAGAAAAACAACCGGTAAAAAAGTTTTTTTTATCATAAAACTTATAAACCTAAAATATAGAGAAGGTGCTTCTATTGCTGAGCATTTGAATGAAATGCAGAGTATTACTAACCAATTATTTTTTATGAAAATATCTCTTGATGATGAGTTGCAGGGATTATTACTTCTCAATTCATTACTAGAAAGTTGGGAGACACTGGTGGTTTCCCTTAGTAATTCTACGCTAGATGGTGTTGTCACCATGAAAGAAAGAATATAGCAACATCTCAGAATGATTCACAAGCACTTATATCAGAGAACAAAGGAAGGTCAAAGTCTAGAAGTAGTTCACGCATGGGTAGGAACAAGTCAAGATAAAGAAAAGATATTATTTACTATAACTATGGTGAGAAAGGACATTACAAGAACCAATGTAAGCAACATAAGAAGAGCAAGAAAAAGGGAAAAGAAGTGGAGTCTATAGAGTCAAAAGATAATACTACAGCTTAAGTGCAGGGTGGTGATTATTTAATTTTGTCTCCTTCTGATGATATCTTTTCTTGTGTGTGTTAGGATCTTGAGTGGGTGATTGACACATGTACTTTTTATCATGCTACACCGCAAAGGGAGTTTTTTACTACCTATAGGTTTGAAAATTTTGGTATTATCAAGATGGGCAACTATGACATAGCAGACATCATTGGCATGGGTGATATCCATTTAAAGACTAACCTTGGCTACAAGTTGGTACTTAATAATGTAAGATATGTGGTTGACTTGAGGCTGAATTTAATTTCAGTTGGAAGGCTAGATGATGAAGAATATGATAGCAGATTTCATAGTAGGCAATTGAAGCTCAATAAGGGTTCTTTTATTGTGGCTAGTGAAAAAAAATGTCATACTTTGTACAGGTTACAGGTAAAAGCTTATGGTGAACAGTTAAATGCTACAAAGAAAGACTTCAGCATGGAGTTGTGGCATAGGCGAGTGAGACACATAAGCGAGAAGGGGCTGTAAGCTCTTTCCAATAGAGAGGTATTGCCAGACCTCAGAGGTACATATTTGAACCCTTGTATTGATTGTTTGGCTGGTAAACAACATAGAGTTTCATTTGCTAGTCCTACTATGTCTAGAAAAATGCATGTCTTAGATCATGTTTATACAGATGTATGTGGTCATTTGAGGACAAAAACTCCTAGTGGATCTATTAATGTTCCTGATATAAGTGGTGCACTTTATTTTGTCATTTTTATAGATGATTTTTCCAGGAATGTTTGGGCCTATGCTTTGAAGACCAAAGATTAGGTGATTAATGTTTTCAAAGAGTTTCATGCTAGGGTTGAAAGGGAGACATAAAAACAATTGAAATAATAAGATCAGACAATGGTTGTGAGTACACATGATTATTTCATGATTATTGTAGGTCACATATGATCCAACATGAGATAACAGTTCCTGGTACACCTCAGCATAATGCAATTGCTGAGAGGATGAACCGCACCATCATGGAAAAGATCAGATGTATGCTTTTACAGGCCAAGCTACCCAAAAGGTTTTGGGATGAGACTTTGAGAACTGTAGTTGATGTGATCAACTTATCACCATGTACAACCTTAGATGGTGATGTTGCATGTATGGTTAGGGAAAGATGTTTCCTTCAAGCATTTGAGAGTGTTTGGTTATCGTGTTCGCAGCCATGGGATTCTAAAGAAAAAGAGGAGAACAAGGTAGAAAAGGAAAAGAAAGAAAGGGAAGAAGACAAGGACAACACAAAGAGACTGTTCTCAATCATCTAGTAGTGTTTTTATCTTAGGTTAGATCAGATCTATAGTAGATTCTTATTGTGATTACTTAGGGAGAATTAGAGAGGATTTAGATATTGTATACAGTGACGTAATCCTTATATCCCAATTATTCTCTTGTAATTGTTGCTAGGATTTTGGGCAAGAGATTGAGATTTGTATATTCATTATTATTATTATAGTGGATAATCTCTAGTTTGTCCCGTAATTTTTATCCTTCGTATTGAAGTGGTTTTCCATGTATATCTTAGTTTCTATTTGATTGTACTGTATGTTATTATCTGCTAGTATTTATTTATATAAAAAAATATTTTTCTTTATATTCTATCATTAGATTATTCATTGATCTTCTTTCAAATTTTGTTTTTCTCACGTATAAATATTTTCCTAAAACTTTACTTTGAATTACCCACCATCCCACGGAAGAGCAGCTGATGGATGGCACCTTAAGAACCTCACGATTAGAGTTGGAGTAGAAGTTTATGTTCGATCAGAGTAGGAAACTATTGATTTAGACTTATAAATAGGATCTTGTGATAGTGAATTAAGCAGAAATCAAGAGAAGAAAGATGTGCTGCCGAGCACGTGGTCAATAATAGTTCGTAGTACTAATTGATTTGATTTGTTCTTCATCTTATCCCGACCGACCATTATCTATATGGCGTCATAATGTCGTCGAATGTGTTTATGGTAGAAAGAAATATATTTTCATAATCATGCAAGGAGAGAGACACACACACTACGACCAATCTTTTAATCTCGTGGCTGCGGCATGTTCTCAATTTTGACCCCTTCTTGACCACACCATTCAATCATGTCCCCTTCTCTCGGTTCAGAGTACGTTGGAATCTCCAACACAACTCATCATCGTCCTTTGTTCTGAGATGAAGCGAAACTTAAATTATTTTGATTTTCGAGGAATGTGATGGTAGATTATTATATCATCATATTTAATTAATTAGATTTAAAAAAAAAATATTATAAATATAATTAAATTTTAACTATGATCATTAGTTAGTCAATTAAAAATATATATAATTATAATAAAATTCTTTAAAGATGATATTTTTGGGAGGAAACTTTTTTAATCATCGTGTTCTATAAACTCTGCCACCACTTACAAGAAGACGAGAGAGGAGGAAACATCAATTATTAAAATAATAATTCTATTCTATATTTTTTTTAGTTCCTAATCCATTAATTCTCTAAAAGATAAAAAGAGAGATAAAAACCTTTCTAAATAGCATCCAAAGATACACAGCATAAATCGTGATTTGATTTCGATCATGATATTAAAATTTTTCACATAATAATAATTTTTATACTTTCATGTGATTCTAATCCTACATGTTACAAATAATCAACAGAATATAACTGATAATTTAACCTCATTATGTTTTTCCTTGCAAAATTTAGTTGTTAGAAGTAAAAAAAAAAAAGGCTCATTTGGATTCACCTATTAGTAAACTTGGATGAAGTAATAAGTAAAACAAAATTAGTTCTACAGTTTTGTAGTTTGTCCCTATTAGAGAATTTTAAGATATGTTTAATGGACTAAATGTAAGTATCATTAGTGGAAAGGGTTAAAGTCCCTCGAGTTAGGATTGCATGTTTTTCTCATACGATCATAATACATAAAAATCGCCACCAATTTAATTAAGTTTTATGATGGTACAGTGTTTTTGAACTGTAACTCAAAGACAAAAATCATATATTAAGCATCCTTCATGCCAAACAATTCAAAAATTGTATGGTGCCCAAAGTGACAATATAACTTCGATTGCAACAGTTTGCATTGTGTGATCAACTAATATTCTTTTCTCAGCAAAACACAAGGTTGAATTGTTATCACATGGCTTAAGCAAATCAACTTAATTCCTGACTAATAATAATCATTCAATTATTTTCATTTAAATTAATCATACGAGTAATATTACTGACCTCCATGTTCAAATACAAAAATTAAATCACCATAACCTTGCTTTGATACTAGTGAGATATAAAGAGAAATAACTTTTATATATGAATAAATACTAGCAGACCATAATACACAGTGAAATTAAATAGAACCATAATCAAATAGAACATCAAGATATACGTGGAAAACCCTTTTAATGTAAAGGATAAAAACCACAGAGCAAACTAGAGATAATCCACTATAATAATAATGAATATACAAATCTCAATCTCTTCCTCAAAACCCTAGCAATTATCAAAGAGAATAATTGGGATATAACGATCATGTCACTGTGCACAATATCTAAATCATCCTTAATTATCCCCAAGTAATCAGAATACATTATAGAACAGTCTCTCTGTGTTGTCCTTATCTTCTTCCCTTTATTTCTCTTTCTTTTCTGTTTTGTTCTCCTCCTTTTATTTAGAATCCTATCAAAAACGATCTCCTTACTTATTTTTTTTTTTATAGCCATCACAGTCCTCTAATATAAATTAGGATTAGATTAAGAGGGAATGAGCTATGGGCTGATAAAACCCACCTTAAGTTGAATATGGGCTCTCAGCCCAACATCCAACAAAGTTAATAATCAATCAGATCAACTAACATATATTATTATCTTTGATCTATAATAACTTATGTTTTTGAGTTATATTATTAGTACTCGATCCTACGTAGTATTTCATCCAGATTTATTATATACTAACATGGCATTGAAACCGAGATTAAAATAATCTAACATATAGTAGATCTCTTGATAAGAATTAAAATAATCTTACAAGCCTCTGTCCTTCTCTCCATCATTTATGGCTTCTTCAAATGCTTCTCTCTCTATCCGTGTTCCATGCTCCATGCTCCATGCTCCTAACAAACACACATCACATGGAGTTGTGCAGACAAGTGAGACTCAGCACTTCCTCTCTCTTTTTTGCCTCCCATTTGGAGGAATCCCTTGGCAGTTTCTCTGACCTCTTTTTCCAACCACGACCAAGTGTCTCACAAATGTTCTCTCGAGCGAGCGATGCTCCCTCCCATGGTGGCTACCACTTGTCGTCTTGATTCCCCTTCTGCACCTGCTTTCCTAGCTAATAAACTACTCGAGAAATGCCACTTCCTTCTCTCGACATCTATTCCCGTGGCCAAAGTGTCGTCGATGGTATACTTAACCGAATCAGATCGAACCTAATGATCTAATTAATATAGAAAACCGATTTTAATTATTGGATCAGATGTGTTAACAACTCGATTTTGAGTTTCATAAAAACGAACTAGTTTTGTAATATGATAAAATTACTTAAATATCCTTAAGTTCTTTTTTTTTTTCATTTATTTAAGAGGATATTTATGTCAATCATAAAGTAATTAGGATTGAGGTTGAGAAATCAATTAAAATCGATATAATGTTGATTGATTGATGATTATTTTTTAATGTAAAATTTTAATATATATATTTTTAAACTATTTTTTTTTATTTTTAATTAAACATACTGATCTTACTAATTGACCCATCGGTTCCACAAGTGATCAAAGGATTCGATTACGATAATATAGCTATCATAATTTCATTTCTCCATTACCTTTATATATTTTTTTAATCAAAAAATCAAGAAATTAATTATGAATACAAATATTTTTTTAAAAATCTTAATAATATTATATTCCCTTTTTCAAATTGATTACGAGAGTATTGCAACTCTCGCACATTGTCCATTATTTACGTGGAAAAACACTGCCTCTTCAAAACAAAAGAAAAAGGCATTTGTACTTAACATCACAAACCCCCACATACAAATCCAAAATTAGGGTTTTTTAACACAACCCTAAAAAAGGAATTGCCGGAGATGAGATGACGGGGCTTTGGTTAGGGGCAACAAATATGGGAATACACACAGAGTCGGAAGGTGGCAGGCACAGTCAACCCGGAATCCCACCACGCTCCTCTTATGCGATCCATGTTTGCAATGCACTAACGACAACCACAGCCGTCCCTCCAATCGGCAACAAAAGGTGGCCCTCCGTTCATCATTTACACACACATATATCGGATATATCCTTCCAAGTGACTGCTTTATGGTCGTCCCCCATCCATGCATTGGTGGCCAAAATAAAAAGTTGGACACACACGAAGCAAAGTTGTAGGACTACAGCTGTCTATATATATATATGTATATGTTTATTGCTGTAAGTACTGATAAGTATATATAGCTTCTAATACTTGGTAGATGTGTCGTGGTTTCTGATCTCAGTCCTCTTGGGCTATAAGAAACATGGGAAGTCAATGCCTAAAGTGTCTTTGGCATTTGAAGAACACTAACGGGTTGGGGTCAGATACGTGAGGCACGTAGGTGTGAAGGAAGGCGTGAAGTGGTGCTAGTGAGAGAAAGTGCAAATGCTTGTCTAGTGTTTCATCTACACGCAACATTATTCATTTTTTCAGCTTCAAGCGAGTTATATAGAATACTACTTTGAATTGTATAATAAAAGCTATTTGAATGAGCGAGGTGGCAAACTTGACTTCAGTTCAAGATATGAGCTCCTATAACACTCACTACATGATGACATGAGGAAGGGCAAAAACAAAAACAAAAAAGTATGTAGGATTTGATAAAAATCAAGCTTCATATAAGTTGAATGGAGCTAGCTATGTTGAATGATTACATATATATATTTCATGCAGTACCATTCATTTTTATCTTCAATGGAGCTATGTTGAATGATTACAATCGTAAGGCAAGGTGAAAAGCTACTTTATATGACTGAGGTGGCAAGCTTCAATGGAGATATGGACTCTCGTAACTCTACATGTCAGTGCAAGGTAAAGAGCTATTTATATGATTGATGTGCTAAGGTTGACTTCGAGTTCAAGATATGAGCTGTTATAACTCTACATGTCATAAGGGCGACCCAAAAGAAAATGGATCTAAAAGTTTATAGGATTTGACAAAAATAATGCTTCATTTAATAACATTCATTTTGAGTTTGGAGGGAGCTCTGTTGAATGATTACTTTAGAATTACAACAAGGTAAAGAGCTACTTGTATGACTAAGGTGGCAAGTTTAAGATATGTCATAGGAAAGACGTAAAAGAAAATAAATCTAAAAGTACGTAGGATTTTATAAAGTTGAATCTTCATGAATTGTTGTCATTAAGTCATATATTTAATTAAGTTTAGAGTATTTAATTTTTTATTTATAATTTTTATTAAGATTTTTTTTTCTTAAAACTTTCCTTATATCACTAACATTAAATATATCACCTCTTCTGTTTATCATATTTGGAGGTCTATAAGTATATGCTTATACTATTTTAAATAATTTTTTCTTATCTTATCCCATATCAAAACAATACCTAGTTTTTCACAAATAAAAGCATTTCTTTTACATCTTTCCTAATAACTTCACATATCTATTTTAATATTTTCATCTCAATAACATAATCTTTTTGTATACATTATCTCTTAAAATCTTAAATTTCTAAGACTTACCTTCATAGCTTAAGTTTATAATTAATTTCACGTAAGATCTCATCAATTAAGATAATATCAATAATAAATAATATACATCAGAGAGGTTTATGCTAATATGAAATTCATTCATTATCAATATGAAAAAATAAGAACTTAATATAGATTTTTAATGTAATCTTATGTTAATAAAAAAGACGTATAAAATATTAAAATTAATAAAATAAAAAAAGTAAAGCTAGGAGGTTGCTTGCGCCTCAATGAAAGTCCTAAATGGTGAATATACATCTACCTCTGATGAGATGAGGGCTTAGAACAGACAAATGCCCAAGTGATTCGGATGGAGGACAAGCGGACCTATAGAGCTTACCTTGCAAACCAAACTTCAAACCATGTTGTCTGTCTTCCTTGAAAGGCAAACAAACCAAGGGATGGAAGCAGACGATAGGTGTACCTCCTAATGCCCACGGTGATAAAGGGTAGTCCTCTCTGCCCTCTATTTAAACTGTTAGTTATGTTTATTCTTATTTAGAATTGCAGAGGTGATAGAAGGCACCCAATTACTAACTATCATTCTCATGTTTCTCGAAGATACAAATTGGATCCGATCCTCCTTCAAAGACCCATGTTGTTGTGACGAAGCTTGTAGTTGTGAATAGATGGTTTGGTAGAACTTGGAGCTTCTTTTCCCAAGACTCTGTCGGGGCCTCAAGAGGTATTATGCTTACTTGGAAAATGAATTTTGCTATTATGTAAGTGATATCTAAACATCCTTGTCCGGCTTCATGATTCCTCCCCTTGGCTTTTATCGATTATTTTTGCTAGTAACTTTTGCAATGTGAGGAATACATTCTAGAACATTTAGCAGCTGTTGGTCTTCGTGATGTTCTATTCTATTATGTGGGATAGTAAATTAGTGTTATAGTAAATTTTAACGATCTTTAAATCTTAATCATAAAAATCATATCAAAAATATAATTAATCAAATATTGAGTGTAAATAAGAGTTACGAGTAAAGTGAATAATAGAGTAAAGTGAATAATAAGTAAGCAATCATAAACAAAAGTCGCAAGCAACATAAGAAATACAAATCGATTTATAGTAATTTAGTCTTTTCAACCTACGTCCACTCCTAATTCGTTTTTTTTCGAGGCTACTGGCTCTCACTACTAATCTTCTTTTCAATTAACAAAGATCAACTATAATTATTATAATTTTTTACCTTTTTATGGGCTTAAGGTAGGACCCTCACGCTTCACCCTTTTTTACAAAAGTAAATCAGTGTTATAATAACTTTCAATTATCTTTAAAACTTGATTATAAAAACCACATGGAAAACATAATTAACTAAATATTGAGTGTGAAGAAGAGTTGTGAGTAAAGTGAATAATAAGTAAACAATCACAAACAAAAGTCACAAGCAAGAGAAGAAATGCAAATAAATTTATAATAGTTTGGTTTTTTTAACTTACGTCCACTTCCGATTCCTCTTCCTTCGAGGTCACTATCTCTCACTATCAATCTTCTTTCTAATGAATAAAGATTAACTACCATTGTTATAACTTTTTACCCTTTATAGGCTTAAGATAGGACCTTCACGCTTACTTTTTTATAAAATATCTTTCACCTCTTATAACTTAGTATCACAACTAAGCTCAAAAGGGAGGAAGAGACTCAAATAGTGCACAAAGAGAGAGCTACAATGCTTCACAAACTAAAAAATGGATGCACCATCAATCAAGCCCGAGTGAGATATTTGTAGGCCCCAAAACGCTTCAAGAATAGAATAAAAAAAATTTAAATCTCTGAAATTTTAGGGGTATGAGCAATACTACCGTTGAAATTGGGCGGTATTATCATCATAACTTTTAACGTCATAATTCTGGACTCCGATGGTACTACCACCACAAAATTAAAATTCTGTATAGTACTACCATCATCCTAGGTGATAGGTGTTAGGATCGAGTCGGCACTAAGGGGGGGGGGGGGGGGGGGGTGAATTAGTATAGTGATAAAAATCACGTCGAGTCGAAAATCTCGTTCGATAAAATCATTTTAGAAAGATGTTAAACTTAAAAGTATATGGAAGCATAGTGAAAGTAAAGCAGTTTGCAATAAAAGTAAAGAGCAAAATAGAAATGCAAACTAGATTTTTATAGTGGTTCGATCGTCGTGACCTACATCCGCTCCTGATTCCTCTTCACTCGAGGCCATCGGCTTCCACTACCGATCTTCTTTTAACGGGCAAAGATCAACTATCCTTTTACACTATTCTTCTCCTTTTCATAGGTTTAGGAGACAATCTTTTATAAGCACTCACTCCTCCCTAAATAAAATTCTAAACTTTAGAACTAGAGGAGGGGATCTCTCAAGTGATTGCTACAGCGTTTTCCCACTTTTAAGTTCTCTGTGCTTGTATATGTTAACTAGAGATGAGAGGAGTATTTATAGGCTCCAAATGGATTCAAATTTAGAGCCAAAACTAGTCTCATCCCAGGTCTTTCGGGTATTGGCGGTACCACTGCCAGTGCTCGACGATACCATCGCCAATGCTCGACGATACCACTGCATGCAGCACTTACACTAGGTGGTACCATCGCCTGACATAGTCTCGAAGAATGTGCCACTGATGGTTCCACCTGTTAGGTCACTGTTTGGGCCTTTCACTTGGCCCAACACAGCCCAAACTTGGGCCCATTTGACCCCTAATTGAGTTAGCCAAATTTCAACCCAATTACACCTAAAACCTACTTTGATATAGACAATTATTACAAAGCTAAATCAAATATTGTCCGGCATGTCATTGGTTCATCGATGCCTCGTCCAATTCTTTTGCACATCGTCCTCTCTTGTGGCCTATTGCCTAATCGACCAATTGACCTCCGCAACTCTGATTTCCTTGGCGTAATTTTCGCTCTTCTTAGCTTGATGCCCAAACCCATGGCCCGAAGCCTTCTACCGATACGTCGACTGATCCTCCGGCTCGACATCCAATCTTTTGACATGTTCCACTCCAGCCCAACGTGATTCTTTCTACTTATTATCTCTCCCTGATCGAAGCTTCCTACGTCACTCAATGTTGAATCTCGGATTTTGATGATGAAACCAATCAATATGTGTTTATGTTTTAATCTACATTTTGAGTGACGTAAGATGCTTCGATAAGGATGAGACAATTAAAGCAGGAAAAATCATGTTGTGCCGGAGGAAAACATGTTAGAAGATTGGACGTCGGGCCGGAGGAACGGTCGACGTATCGACAGAAGGCTTAGGGCCGTAGATTCGAGCATTGGGCTAAGAAGAGCGGATATTGCACCAAGGATATCGGAGTTGCAGAGTCAACTGGCCAATTGGGCAATAGGCTGCAAGAGAGGACGATGCGCTTAAGAATCGGACGAAGCATCGAGGGACCAATAACATGCCAGACAACTTGATTAATACTTAGTATTAATTGTCTAGATCGAAGTATATTTTTACATGTGTAGGATTAACTACGATAGCAAGGCATGAAGTAAAATGAAGTCCAAAAGTCAAAGACACGATCACGTTGGGAGTTCGAGAGTTCGTCGGAAGTCCGGACGTTCGTCGGAAGTTCTAGCGGAACCAACCGAGAAGTCACGGAGCTTGCCAGAGAAGCTCATCGGAACTCGCCAAGAAGATCATCGTGAAGTCAAGGATCTTGTTGGGAGTCCGTCGGAATATTGCCAAGAGATCGTTAGAAGTTCGCCGGAAGAATAGACATAGGGACTTATTTAGCTTAGCAAATGTCTTAGGATTTCATAGTTAGTACGTAATTGGGGTTGGATTTGGGCCAACCCAATTAGGGGCCAGCTAGGCCCATATAAGGACTGTGTTGGGCCCAATAAGAAGCCCAAACAGTGTCCTAAGAAGTCTCACCGTTATGGCACAGTCTTCGAGACTATGTCAGGTGGTGGTACCGCTAGTTTGGGCGGTTGTACTGCCCCTGGAAAGGTGCCAGATGGTGGTACCGCCAGTCTGAACAGTGGTACCGCCCAGCACTGCCAGATCTAGGTGGTGGTACCGCCCAGGGCAGTGTCAGTCAAACTAACATTGGGCGGTGGTACCGCCTAGCGCAGGCGGTGGTACCGCCCGTGCCCGGGGAACCCAGGATGAGAAAGTTTTAGGCTCCAAGTTTGAATTAACTTGAAGCCTTATAAATACCCCTCTCATCCCTGGTTAAAACACACAAGCACAGAGAATTTAAAGGTATAGAAACACTGTAGAAATCTATTGTGAGAATCCTCCTCAAGTTCTAAGTGTTAGAATTCTGTAAGAGGAGTGTGAGTGCTTGTAAGGGTTATCTCCTAAACCCAGTAAAAGGAGAAGAGGGGTGTAAGAAGGAGGTTGATCTTCGCCTAGTAAAGGAAGATCGTTAGTGGATGCCGGTGGCCTCAACGGAAGAGGAATTAGAGGAGTGGATGTAGGTCACAACGACCGAACCACTATAAACTCTCGAACTCCTAACAAAATCGCGTCCTTGACTCCAGGACTTCATTTTGCTACATGACTTGCTATCATAGTTAATCCTGCACATGTAAAACACACTTCTATCTAGACAATTAATACTAAGCATTAATCAAGTTGTTCGGCATGTCATTGGTCCCTCGACGCTTTATCCGATTCTTCGGCGCGTCGTCCTCTCTTGCGGCCTATTGCCCAATCGGCTAGTTGACTCTGCAACTATGATATCCTTGGCACAATATCTGCTCTTCTTAGCCCGATGCTCGAATCCACGGCCTGAAGCCTTCTATCGATACGTCGGCCGATCCACCGGTCCGACGTCCAATCTTCTGACATATTTTCCTCCGGCACAATATGATTCTTCCTGCTTTAATTGTCTCATCTTGATCGAAGCATTTTGTATTACTCAAAACACAGATTAAAATATAAACACTTATCGATTGATTTCATCATCAAAATCTGAGATTCAACACTTGAAATGTGCAAGCTAGTAATTCTTGCTTCTCTTTTGAGATGAACAAACTAATAAGTTTTGCCTCTCTTTGCGATGTGTACGTTTGCAATTTTTGCTTATCTTTAGATGTGCAAGCAAGCAAGCATATTTTTCTATCTTTAAAATGTGCAAGCTAACAAATTTATCTCTCCCATTATCATTGTCAAAAAGAAGGGAAGAATATAATTTTGTAATTCTTTTTCCCTTTACGATAATTTTCAAAGCATGTCAAACATAAATAATAAATTTACATCAATATTCCAATCATTATTTTAATCATAAAAAATGAAAGATCAAGTCATAATTTTTGACATATCTCTTCTTTTGTATATAGAAGGAATGATAGGGAAACAATCTTGATTCAAAAAGAAGATTCAAGTCTACAAATCGAGAAATCAAGATTATGATATGAAAAATGTATAAGAAGAATTTATGCATTTGGGAGATTTAACATGTCTAAGTTTATCATTCAAGCTAAAAAAAATAAGATCTTGATTCATAGAAAAATCTCATGTATCAAATATCAAGAAATCAAGATCATGATTTGGATAAAGAAAATAAATCTTAACCCATAAGTTGTTCTCGTAAGAAATGCCAAGTCATCATCCTCGATAAATTTTCAAATCAATATTACTTAGGTTTGCATGATACTAAAATATGGTTTCAAGTTTTCAATATATAACATGTATAATTTCAAACCATTACATTTTATCCTTGCTTCATGCGTGATACCAATCAATCATCACTATGGGCATATCAAACATGATACTAAAGCATTCATGATACCAAACATTAAATCAATATTTTTTAAGCATTTATCAGTTCACATTGTTGGTACCAAACATTCATCATATATTTTCTCCCTCTTTGTTATAGACAAAAAGAGGGGAATAACACAAATGTGTAAATATTCAAGTCATCACATGGAAGATATAAAGAAAAATTTGGTGATGAGATATGCTTCATGAATTCAAAGAATTATAAAAAAATCATATCATGAAAGATAAGATCATGTGAATATCGAAAGACATGATTTATTTTAATAAATATTCTCTTTAATAAGATACCAAGAAAAAAAATCATAGGAGTACAAAGAAGCGATCTTGATTTAACAAAAATCTCAAGCAATTCCAAGAAATCAAGATCATGATTTGGATAAAACTCATTCAAATTCAAATCATTAAATCATCAAAATTACTTTGAAGAGATTCAAAATGGCATAAATAACTTTATCAATCTCTTAGTGAAAAAAAAAAATCGATAAGATAAAGAAAAAGAAATTTTCAAGAAAAATGCTTTCCTCTTTTTAGTTGTTTCAATTTAAGTGATTTGATTTCTTACAAGCATGCCAAAGTTTTTATGCCAAATCAAAACATGCATCAATATTAAAAAGTAAAGTTCATCATCACAAAAATCATTATGCATAATTTCGAAATATAAACTCATTAAGCATGATTTCAAATTATCATTACATTATTTCTTCAAGCATGATTTCATAAAGTATTTTTAATCAATATCATTTTGTTTGTTGTAGTAATGCATTTTCCTTCTTTGCATCAATGATTCAATCATGAGATATATAAATTATAAATACAAAGGAATCATATCATGAAAGATATAAGATCAAAAGAGTAACACGTAATTTCAAAACATAAGATTTCAAATCATTATGCATCATTAAATATACAAAATGATCATTTTCAATTAAAATGATTAAGTGAATCTAACTCATCATACTTAGTGCTAGGAGTTAGTATGCAATTGTCATGCTCAATTTTTTATTTTTCAAAATCACTAGAAAGATAAGCATGATCCCAGGACTTTTAACATTTTCATTACATCATTAAACATACAATTTTTTTAAAAAAATATAATTTTCTAAACTAAATTAAAAATAACTCATAAAAAGTATCAAGTAATTTCAAAATAAACTAAGGGGATTTTGATTACCTTGTCGTCGAAAGTCGTTAAGGCATAGTTTGCCGCCTCGCCTTTGTTGGTTTTTTCTTCATCTTCGGATGAACTTGATTCGTCCTAAGCCACCTTGAGTGTTTTCTTCTTCTTTTGTAGCTTTTTCTTTTTAAGTTTATTTTTATTCTTTGAATCTTATTTTATGAATTTTTTAAGCTTTATAGTTAAGAGTTCAAAGTCATCATCACTTGAGCTTTCGTTCGAGTGGTCTTCATTTATTCTAAGTGCCAAATCCTTCGTGCTCTTTGGAAGGTTGTTCTCAAGCTCTTC
This sequence comes from Musa acuminata AAA Group, assembly GCF_036884655.1. Classification (NCBI taxonomy): domain Eukaryota; kingdom Viridiplantae; phylum Streptophyta; class Magnoliopsida; order Zingiberales; family Musaceae; genus Musa; species Musa acuminata. The sequence goes on from NC_088338.1 coordinate 19,181,245, forward strand.
ATGAGCATTGCAAATCATCTCATAGGTCATCAAAGACCCAATAAGTTCTTCAATTGAAAAATGGTTCAAGTTCTTTGATTCTTATATTGCTGTTACTTTCGAATCCCAATTTTTAGAAAGTGATCGTAAAACTTTATTCACAAGTTCAAGATTCGAAAAACTTTTACCAAGAGCTTTTAGACTATTGATGACATCCGTAAAATGGGTGTACATGTCTCCAATAGTCTCGCTTGGTTCCATACGAAATAATTCAAAATTATACATCAAAATATTTATTTTAGAGTCTTTAACTCTACTAGTGCCTTTCTGTGTGATTTCGAGTGTGTGCCAAATGTCAAAAGCTATTTCACAAGTAGAAACCGAATTGAATTCATTTTTTTCTAGGGTGCAAAATAGAGCATTCATAGGTCTAGCATTTAAAGAAAAAGTATTCTTCTCCAAATCATTCGAATCGCTCATTGGAAGAGAAGATATTTGAAATATGTTTTCAATGATATTCCAAATATTAAAATATAAAGAAATCAATAAAACTCTCATTCGAGTTTTCCAATATATGTAGTTCATCCCATTAAATATAGGAGGACGTATGATAGAATGACCCTCTTGAAATCCGAAAAGAGTCATTTCTCTTGGGTGTTAAACCAAATGAGAAAAATGTGGCACTGATACCAACTGTTAGGATTGAATTGACACTAAGGGGGGGGGGGGGGGGGGTGGGGGGGAGGGAGGGGTGGATTAGTGCAGCGGATAAAAATGTCGGTTTTAAAAATCTTCATTTTGATAAAATCGATATCGACAAAACCCGTATAGGAAATATGTTTAACTTGAAAACATGTTTGTAAGTGTAGTAGAAGTAAAGCAAGTAAGGCAGTTTGCAGTGAAGGTAAATAGCAAGAATAGAAATGCAAACCAAGTTTTATAGTGGTTCTGTCGTCATGACCTACATCTACTCTATCGATTCCTCTTTCGTTGAGGCCACTAGCATCCACTAACGATCTTCCTTCAATGGGCGAAGATCAACTACCCTTTTACACTCGATTCTTCTTTTGACAGGCTCAGGAGAGAACCTTTACACCCCCCACTTACTCCTCTCTTAAACTACACTAACACTTAGAGCTTGAGAGGAGTTCTCACAAGATTACAACAGCGTTTTTCTACTTTTTTGCTCTCAATTCTTGTGTATGTTAACCAGGGATGAGAGGGGTATTTATAGGCCTCAAGTGAATTCAAACTTGGAGCCTAAAAGAGTCTTATCCCCAATTTTCGGGATACTAGCAGTACTACTGCTTGTGATGGGTGGTACCACCACCTACAGCATTGACACTAGGCGGTACCACTACCTGACACCCTACCACTGGGTGGTACCACCACCTGACATAGTCTCGGAGACTGTGTCATGACGGTTCCATCTATTAGGTCACTATTTGGGCCTTTTACTTGGTGCAACACAACCCAAACTTGGGCTTAATTGACCCATAATTGAGTTTGTCTAATTCTAACCCAATTACGCCTAAACCTACTTCGATTTAGACAATTATTACAAAGTTAATCAAATATTTTTCGGCATGTCATTGGTTTATTGGCACTTCATCCGAATCTTCGGTGCATCGTCATCTCTTGCAGCCTATTGCCCAATTATCCAATTGACCTCCGCAACTCCGATTTTCTTAGGACAATTTATGCTCTTCTTGGCCCGATGCCCGAACCCATGGCCCGAATCCTTCTGCCGATACGTCGACCGGTCCTTCGGCTCGACATCCAATCTTCTGACATGTTCCCTTCCGGCCCAACATGATTCTTCCTGCTTTAATTGTCTCTCCCTGATCGAAGCTTCCTACGTCACTCAAAATGCAGATTAGATAAACACTATCAATTGGTTTCATCATCAAAATCTAAGATCCAACACATTGGTCTAGAGGGTTTTTGAAAGCCATTTTCAATGATACTCCATAAATTTAAATCCAAAGAAAGCAAGAAAACTCTCATTCGAGTTTTTCAATATGTGTAGTCTGTCCCATTGTACATAGGAGGACGAATGATAGAGTGACCCTCTTGAAAGTTGAAAAGAGCCATTTCTCTTAGGTGTTAAATCAAATGAGAAAAACATAGCTCTGATACCAACTGTTAGGATCGAGTCAGCACTAAGAGGAGGGTGGGGGTGGGGGTGAATTAGTACAGTGATAAAAATCACGTCGATTCGAAAATCTCGTTCGATAAAATCATTTCGGAAAGATGTTAAACTTGAAAGCATACGAGAGTATAGTGAAAGTAAAGTAGTTTGCAATGAAAGTAAAGAGAAAAATATAAATGCAAACCAGATTTTTATAATGGTTCGGTCATCGTGACCTACATCTACTCTCGATTCCTCTTCACTCGAGGCCACAAGCTTCCACTACTGATCTTCTTTCAACGGACAAAGATCAACTACCCTTTTACACCCTTCTCCTTTTCACAGGTTTAGGAGACAACCTTTTACAAGCACTCACTCCTACATAAAGTGATTGCCTAAATAGAATTCTAAACTTTAGAACTAGAGGAGGGGATCTCTCAAGTTATTGCTGTTGAATCTCGGATTTTGATGATGAAACTAATTGATTGTGTTTAAATGTTTGACTACATTTTGAGTGATATAGGTCTACTCGATCAGGATTAGACAATTAACGCAGGAGGAATTGACGTTGCGTCGGAGGAGATCACGTTAGGATATTGGATGGCAGAAGGCTTCGGGCGTCGGGCATCGGGCCAAGGAGAGCGAAATTGTGCCAAGGATATCGGGGTTGCGGAGGTCAACCGTCGATTGGGCAACAAGCCGCAAGAGAGGACGATGCACCGAAGAATCGGATGAAGCGCCAACCAATGACGTGCCGGGCAACAGAATGTCAATTTGCGTTATAATAATTGTCTAGATCGGAGTAGAGTGTTTGCTTGTGTGTGCAGGATTAACTACGATAACGACAAAGACATAAAGCAAGGATACCGGAGTCGAGCTCGATGGACGTTTAAGAGACCGAAGAATCATCGGAGATGCTGCCGGAACCATCCGAGAAGAAATCGGGAACGTGTCGGAAGTTCGCCGAAGAAATCGTCGGAGGCTCGCGGAGATCACCGAGAAGGCTCGGCTACTCGTTAAAAGTCATCACAAAGATTGGGAGCTTGCAGGGAGTCCGTCGGAAGAAGTTCGTCGGAAAGCTCGCCGGAACAAGACTCGACGTTCGCGGTTGAAAATTTGCTTAGGATGTGTTTTGGTTATGTAGTCCACTTGTAATTAGGATTAGGATTAAGAAATAATCCTATATCCTGGTTAGGGGCCAACTGGGCCCAAAGTCAGAGTTGGTTTAGGCTAAAAATTAAGCTAAACCAGCGAACTAGAGAGCCAAGATTGAAGCCCAACTAGTGGCTGAAAACACTGTAGTTGGGCTGAAAACACTGTAGGCGGTGGCACCGCCCAGCACCCGAGTGCTGGGTGGTGACACCTCCTTGGCTGGGCGGTTGCACCGTCCAGCACCGGGAACCCTAAGAGAATTCAAATTTTGGAGCCCAAAATTTGAATCCTCTTGAGGCCTATAAATACCCCTCAAATCTCAGCTGAGGTGACAACTTTTTGAGCAGCAAGTGTTTAAGAGAAAGGCATTAGAAAAGTCCTAGCTAATCTTGTTTTCATTTTGCTAGTGTTCACCTCCTTCATTCTTGCTAAAAATTTGTAAGAGAGTGAACCGCTTGTAAAGAGTTGTAAGAGGGGTATTTACCCTTCCCTTTCAAGAGATTTGCTAGTGGAAGGTGGGAGCCTCATCGAAGAGGGGCCTCGCAAGTGGATGTAGGTCATTTGACCGAACCACTCTAAATCGGCGTAATCTCTGGTTTGCATTTCATTATTGTCATTTACATTACTGCAAATCTTCTTACTGCTTTAGTTCCTTATTACTCTTGCTGCGCAACTTTAAGAATACGCTTTCAAGTTAAACTTTTCAAGTTCCGTTCTTATCGTACGAAAAATTTGATTAAAATCGAAGTTTTAATCCGCTGCACTAATTCACCCCCCCCTCTTAGTGCCGCTTCGATCCTAACAATTGGTATCAGAGCCACGTTTTTCTACCTTGGTCTAACACCCAAATAGAAATGGCTCTTTACGGCTTTCAAGAGGGTCACTCTCTCATTTGTCCTCCCTTTTTCAATGGGACGGACTACACTTATTGGAAAACTCGAATGAGAGTTTTCTTACTTTCTTTGGATTTGAATTTATGGCACATAGTCGAAAATGGATTTGAAATTTCTTCTTTTCCAATGAACCATTGGAATGATTTGGAGAAGAAGATGTTTTCTCTAAATGCAAAGGCTGTGAATGCCTTATATTGTGCACTTGACAAAAATGAATTTAATCGCATTTCGATGTGTGACTCGGCTTTTGATATTTGGAGAACTCTAGAGGTCACTCATGAAGGCACTAGCTGAGTGAAAGAGTCCAAAATCAATATTCTTGTGCATTCTTACAAACTTTTCCGGATAAAACCAAGTGAGTCCATCGGAGACATGTACACCTGGTTCACGGATGTCATCAATGGACTCAAAGCTCTTGGTAAAAGTTTTTCTAATTTTGAACTAGTCACTAAAATCTTAAGATCCCTTCCAAAAAGTTGAGATCCAAAAGTTACGGCTATTCAAGAGGCCAAGGACCTTAAAACATTCCCTCTCGAAGAACTTATTGGGTCTCTAATGACCTACGAAATGAACAATGTGACAAAAAAGAAACTCGAGAACAACCTTCCAAATGATAGGAAGGATTTGGGACATAGAACACATGAAGACCACTCGAGCATAAGCTCAAGTGATGGTGAACTTAAACTACAAATGAAACAGAAATTAAAAACCAAAAAGAATGGAACTACTTGCTTTGAACGCAAGAAGAACAAAAGTTGGGATGAATTGAGCTCTTCCGAAGACGAGGAGAAAATCAAGAAAGGCGAGGTGGCAAACTATGCCTCACCCTCTTACAACAATGAGGTAATCAAAATCCCACTAATTTATTTAGAAATTACATAATACTTTCTTGAGTTATTTTTAATTTAGTTTAGGATTAATTTTCTTGAAAATTGCATGTGTTATGTTAATGCAGTAAAATGTTAAATATAAATCTAATGCTTATACACCTAGTAAGATTAATCTTATATATGTGCTTGAGAAGCAAGAATTTGTATTTTGACGATTTCCATATTGATTTTCAATGACGATGCATGACTTTTGAATGGAAGGCTTGATGATTTTTTATGAACCTTATCTTTGGTTTTCAAACATGATGTATAGTTTTGACATAAGAATAAAAATTTGAAGCATGCTAATATAAAGTCAATCATATAAAGTAAAACTAAAGAAATTTTAAATATCTATAAGAATCATTCAAAATTATGTTCAATAAAACCTTACTTGATGTTGTAATGAAACCATTGAAAGTTTTGATGCTATGATTTGATGATTTTATGCATGAAATTGTAAAGTTATATACATGATGATTTTTATGATTTATTGGTCTTGATGGTTTTTATGATAAAATTCATTTTTCGATCCTAAATGTTGATGCACATTTTTATCTAGCATAAATGACATGAATTTAAATAACTAAAAAGAGAAAAGCATTGTTCTTGAAAATTATTTTTCTCTATCTTGTTGATTTATATGAATCCCTTGAAAATAATTTTGGTTTGATGATTTGAATTAGAAATGAGTTATATCAAAATCATGATATTGATTTGACAAAATTGAATGAGTTGAAAACAAATGATGATTTTTCTCTTGAATACAACTTGTAATATTTTTACATATATATTTTCATCTTGATTTCTCGATATTCGATACATGAAAATTTTCCATGAATCAAAATTCTTTCATGAAGTGATTCTTCTTGGTATTCACTAAAAATGATACATTCAAATTAACCTACTCTACTTGACATCTTGATAATTTATGACTTGAATATCATGTACAATATGCTCATAATGATGATTGAGTTATGTATGAAAAATGGAAGATATAGTTTTTAAATTTTGCATGTTCGAATTTGAAAATATTTGATATGCATGAAAATATTAAACATTTTGAAACCATGTTTTAGTGTTATGCTTAATGATCATGCTTAATAAATTTCGAAATTATGGATGATGAATCTTTTACGATTTATGGATCATTGATTTTTACCATAATGAAAGTACCTTATTGATTTTTGTTGTAATAAATCTTACTCTTTCGGTTTTAAACATGATAAATGTTTTTATTTGGTATAAATGAAACAAAATCATATGTTTTGAAATAATCGAAAAGAGGATAACATTCTTGAAAATTATTTTGCTCAATCTTATTGATTTTGATGAATCCATTTGTATCATCTTTGTGAATCTCTTGGATTTTGATAATGATTTTGATGATTTAAATTTGAATAATTTTTTATTGAAATCATGATCTTGATCTCTTGAAATTCATAACATGAAATCCTTTATGAATCAACATTTTCTTTTCTATTTAAAAGGAGATTTGTCGAAATGTTTCTTAGTCTTTTAGTATTCATAATCTTGACAATTATGTTTTGAAACTTTATGTAAACCAAGAATGTTCATCATGATTCTCTCTTTGAATATTTAAAGAGGAGAATTTTCTAGATGGTTCATGATTTTGATGATTGAATATTTGATATGCATGAATTGAGATCTTGCTCTCCTACCACTCTTTTTGCTATTCACCAAAAGGAAGACTAATTCTAATAAACCATGATATGCTATATGAATTTTATTGTATTCATGAAGTAAGATCTCATCACTAATTTTTGTTTATATTCCTTCATGTGATGATATGAATGTATGAAACACTTATGATATGACTTTTTATACAATTCCATGTATTCGTGAAATATTAATCTCATCACCCAATTAATTCCTCTTGATACTCCTAATGTGATGAAGTGAAATTATGCATGAAATACAAATGGGGATAAGTTTTTGGTAGGATATAATTTGACAAATTGATACCATCATGATATGAAACATTTATGATTTGCAATGATATATGCAATACTTGTGCTTTCTAATTATGATGTGATGTATTACATATGATGTAAATCATGATTTAAAATACTATGAGTTGTCGCTAAAATGATGTATTATAAATATTGATTTAATGTTTTGTATCATGAATACTCTAAATGATGAATATTTGGTATCATGATCAAAATGTTGACAAATAGTTAAAAATTTTAGTATCATGTGTGATATCCTTATAATGTTGATCGATTTATTCAATATCATGAATGAATGAATATAAGGTTTTTGAAAATGTGCATATTCTAATTTGAAAATATGATGATGCACAATTAAGATTGATACTTACCTTTGTCATAATTGATGTATTGGGTCTTCCCTTCTTTTTGACAATGACAAAGGGGGAGATAGCTTGCTTGCGCAAGTCAAGAAGATGCAAAAAAACTTGATTGCTTGCTTGCCTATCTTAAGTAGCAAAGATTGCTAACTTGCTTATTTCAAGAAGCAAAAGTTGTCTTCTTGAACATCATTATCTTGCCTATCTCAAGAAGCAAGACTTGCAACCTGCACATTGCAATAGGAAGTAAGAATCGATAGCTTACACACTTCAACAAGAAAGCTATCTTGTATTTGCTTTTGAAATTTTTACTAGCTTGTATGTTACAAAACTTGCTCACTTTTTCAAATACTTTGCTAGCTTGCACTTTGTAAAGGAAGTAAAAATAACTCTTCTCAAAAGAGAAGAAAAACTTACTGTCTTGAACATCTTTAATATGCTAGCTAGCATGATGTACAATTTGCTATTTTGAATATTACAAAGAAATACTATCATGCACATTGCAAAGAAAAGCAAAGTGCAATCGTGCACAAGAAGCAAGTGTTGAATTGCCATGATTGAACTTAAGAATCTTGCTATACTTTTGTGCTTATATGTTGTGATGAAAATCTAGCTTAATGTTGCAAAAACTTGCATATCATTTAAAATAGCTAGAGCTACTTCTCCTTTTTGTTGATGACATAGGGGGAGAAGTATATTGATGACTTCATGCATTGAATTAAATATTTTATATATTTGCATGATAGTTTAAATGTTTTTCATAACATGTGATGAATGTTACTTGGATTTGGGATAATCCAAGTGTTCTATCAATGGCATATTGATAGGGGGAGTTTAGTTAAACTCCGGGGAGTTAAGGTTAACTCCGTTAGTCATCAATTAGTTATCATCATCAAAAAGGGGGAGATTGTTGAATCTCGGATTTTGATGATGAAACTAATTGATTGTGTTTAAATGTTTGACTACATTTTGAGTGATATAGGTCTACTCGATCAGGATTAGACAATTAACGCAGGAGGAATTGACGTTGCGTCGGAGGAGATCACGTTAGGATATTGGATGGTAGAAGGCTTCGGGCGTCGGGCATCGGGCCAAGGAGAGCGAAATTGCGCCAAGGATATCGGGGTTGCGGAGGTCAACCGCCGATTGGGCAACAAGCCGCAAGAGAGGACGATGCACCGAAGAATCGGATGAAGCGCTAACCAATGACGTGCCGGGCAACAGAATGTCAATTTGCGTTATAATAATTGTCTAGATCGGAGTAGAGTGTTTGCTTGTGTGTGCAGGATTAACTACGATAACGACAAAGACATAAAGCAAGGATATCGGAGTCGAGCTCGATGGACGTTTAAGAGACCGAAGAATCATCGGAGATGCTGCCGGAACCATCCGAGAAGAAATCGGGAACGTGTCGGAAGTTCGCCGAAGAAATCGTCGGAGACTTGCGGAGATCACCGAGAAGGCTCGGCTACTCGTTAAAAGTCATCACAAAGATTGGGAGCTTGCAGGGAGTCCGTCGGAAGAAGTTCGTCGGAAAGCTCGCCGGAACAAGACTCGACGTTCGCGGTTGAAAATTTGCTTAGGATGTGTTTTGGTTATGTAGTCCACTTGTAATTAGGATTAGGATTAAGAGATAATCCTATATCCTGGTTAGGGGCCAACTGGGCCCAAAGTCAGAGTTGGTTTAGGCTAAAAATTAAGCTAAACCAGCGAACTAGAGAGCCAAGATTGAAGCCCAACTAGTGGCTGAAAACACTGTAGTTGGGCTGAAAACACTGTAGGCGGTGGCACAGCCTAGCTGGGCGGTGGCACCGCCCAGCACCCGAGTGCTGGGCGGTGACACCTCCTTGGCTGGGCGGTTGCACCGTCCAGCACCCGAGCGCTGGGCGGTGGCACCGCCTGGCTGGGCGGTGGAACCTCCAGCACCGGGAACCCTAAGAGAATTCAAATTTTGGAGCCCAAAATTTGAATCCTCTTGAGGCCTATAAATACCCCTCAAATCTCAGCTGAGGTGACAACTTTTTGAGCAGCAAGTGTTTGAGAGAAAGGCATTAGAAAAGTCCTAGCTAATCTTGTTTTCATTTTGCTAGTGTTCACCTCCTTCATTCTTGCTAAAAATTTGTAAGAGAGTGAACCGGTTGTAAAGAGTTGTAAGAGGGGTATTTACCCTTCCCTTTCAAGAGATTTGCTAGTGGAAGGTGGGAGCCTCATCGAAGAGGGGCCTCGCAAGTGGATGTAGGTCATTTGACCGAACCACTCTAAATCGGCGTAATCTCTGGTTTGCATTTCATTATTGTCAGTTACATTACTGCAAATCTTCTTACTGCTTTAGTTCCTTATTACTCTTGCTGCGCAACTTTAAGAATACACTTTCAAGTTAAACTTTTCAAGTTCCGTTCTTATCGTACGAAAAATTTGATTAAAATCAAAGTTTTAATTCGCTGCACTAATTCACCCCCCCCTCTTAGTGCCGCTTCGATCCTAACAATTGCTATAGCATTTTCTCACTTTTAAGTTTTCTGTGCTAGTATATTTAACCAAGGACGAGAGGGGTATTTATAGGCTCCAAATGGATTCAAACTTGGAGCCAAAACTAGTCTCATCCCGGGTCTTCCGGATACTGGCGGTACCACCGCTAGTGCTGGGCGGTACCACTGCCCAATCTGGTGGTACCACTGCTTGACATAGTCTCGGAGACTGTGCCACCGATGGTTTCACTTGTTAGGTCACTGTTTAGGTCTTTCACTCAGCCCAACACAACCCAAACTTGGGCCCAATTGGCCCTTGATTGAGTTGGCCTAATTCTAACTCAATTACACATAAAACCTACTTCGTTCTAGAAAATTATTACAAAGCTAAATCAAATATTGTCCGGCATATCATTGGTTCATCGATGCCTCATCTGATTCTTTTGTACATCGTCCTCTCTTGCGACCTATTGCCCAATCAGCTAGTTGACCTCTACAACTTCGATTTTCTTGACGTAATTTTCGCTCTTCTTGGCCCGATGCTCGAACCCATGGCCCGAAGCCTTCTGCTGATACGTCGACTGATCCTCCAGCTCGACGTCCAATCTGCTGATATGTTCCACTCCGGCCTAACATGATTCTTCTTTCTTTAATTGTCTCTCCCTAATCGAAGCTTCCTGCGTCACTCAAAATACAGATCAGATTATAAATACATCAATTGATTTCATCATCAAAATCTGAGATTCAACAGTAGGTACTACTGCCACTATAGGTAGTACCATTATCGATAAGGTTGACAAGCATAAACAATGTTTATTGACTGACTTAAGCGGTACCATCGCCTAAACCTACTCCATTAGTTTAGCTTTCTAATAAGTCCAATTCGGCTTTATTTCAAGCCCAATATCTTTCTTGACAAGTTGGCATTATTTTGACTCAATACTAACTTAAATTGACTTAAAATAACATCGATAAAGATTTTTACAAATTAACCACATATCCAATACATTTTCGAAGCTTTTGGTACATTGTACACTCTTCCAGCATCTTATCTGATCGTCCGACATTTCGTCCGAACCTCCGACACATCCTCTTTTCGTTTAGTATATCGCCTATGTTGAATCTCGGATTTTGATGATGAAGTCAATTGTCATTTGTTATCTAATCTATATGTTGAGATAAGTGTGCAGGATTAACTACGATGAAAGTGAGACATGCAGCAGGAGTTGCGTCGGAGTCAAGACAATGATCACGTTGGGAGTTCGAGAGTTCGACGGAAGTTCGGACAGTCGTCGGAAGTTCTGCGGGAAGAAATCCGAGAAGTCCATAAGCTTGCCAAAGAAGCTCATCGGAACTTGCCAAGTGAATCGTCGCAAGTCCAGGAGTTTGCCGGAAGTCCGCAGGAGCATCACCGAGGGTTCATCGGATGATCGACGAAAGTTCGTCGGAAGCTCGCCGGAAGAAGCGATTGACGCACCGGAGCAAGTTGCAGTAAATGTCTTAGAAAAATTGTAGTTAGCATATTGATTAAGTTGGAAATGGGAGGTGATCCCATTAACTTAATCTTGGGGCAATTGGGCCCCTAAAAAACCCAAATTGGGCCGAATGGATCAACCCATTCGGACCCTGATTTCTGCCAAGCGGTTGAACCGCCCAAGGCAGGAGGTTGCACCGCCTGGGCTCAGTCTTCGAGCGAGACTGGGAGGTGCAATCGCTCCAGCCAGGCGATGGCACCGCTTGGGGCTCAATCTCCGAGCGAGACTGGGCGGTGCAACCTCCCCTGACAGGAGGTGGCACCGCCTCAGTCAGGAGGTGCAACTGCCTGAGCTCGGTCTTCGAGCTATGTCAGGAGGTGCAACCGCCCCTGACAAGAGGTAGCACCGCCCAGATGCTCAGTCTTCGAGCTCTGCCAGGCGGTGCAACCGCTCCAGTCAGGAGGTGCAACCGCCTGATCCCGGAATTTCGGGAATTGACAGTTTTGAGCTCCAAATTTGAACTGGGTTGGGGCCTATAAATACCCCACCCATTCAACACTGAAAGCACAAGAACTTACACCGAAATCTTAATCTTTTTCTGTGATTCTTATAGCTCAAAATTGTTGTAAAGGCCAAAAGTTCTTCTCCCTTTGTTCTTCCAAGTTTTGAGTTGTAAAGAGAGGAGAGAAAATTCTGTAAGGGTTATCTCCTAAGCCCGTCAAAAGGAGTGAAACTGTAAAAGGGTGGTTGGCCTTCGCCTATTGAAGGAAGGCCTCTAGTTGACGTCGGTGACCTCGTCGGTGGAGGAAGCCAAAAGTGGAGTAGGTCAAGATTGACCGAACCACTCTAAATCTCGGTTTGCATTTACTTTGAGCATATTATCTTTACTGCAAACCTCCTCTAAAGCTTACTGCTTTCTGCGCATATACGATCGGGTTTCAAGCTTTGCACTTTCCGAATCAGCGTTTAGACGTAAATCTGTTTTTTTGTACGATCATCATATTTCAGTTTGCGTTTACGTTTTGATTTCTATCTTAACTGCAAACTGCCTTTATATCCTTGCCTAAGCTGCATCTCGCCTAATCAAAGTGATTTACGAATCAGCATTTAGACGTAAATCAGTTTCTTCGTACGAACGTTGTATTTCAGTTTGCGCTTATATTCTGGTCTGCATCATAACTGCAAACTGCCTTCATAGATTGACTTTAACGTCATCTCGCTTGATCTTAAGTTAAAGTAATCTTAGAATCGTCTTTCACACCTAAATTTTTTTTATCGTTCGAACGTTTTTTTTTTTATCGCCGAAAGATTTCCGCTGCACTAATTCACCCCCCCCCCCCCCCCCCCCTCTTAGTGCTCTTGATCCTAACAGCCTATTCTATCGGCATGTCAACTTTTCCATGACATTCAATCTTCCGATGTAATATCTGATCCTTCTAAGATGATGCCCAAACTTATAGTATAAAGTTCAATCTCTATCACATCGACAAATCCTTTGGCTTGACGTTCAATTTTTGACACGATAATTTCTTGATGCAACGTCCAACTCTCTTACTCGATAGTTGATCCTTCGGTGGTCCAAGTCCACGATCGAATTATTTCCTATGTCACTTATCTCAAAAGCATATTAGTTTAATAAACTCATCAATTGATTTTATCATCAAATTTTTTTTATGATGACAACCAATTAATGACGAGGTTTTAACAAGACTCCCAAATCTATATGTCATTTTAAAATATTATAATAAACTTGAACTCAAATGATTATATATAATTTTAAATGCTTATACTGAATTCATGTTGAAAGAAATTTGATCTTGTCGATATTATGGTTCAATCATTCAAGCCCAAAAATCAATATTCAATCAAGTTTTAAATTTTAAGTTATAATCATAATCATTTGAAGTTTTAAATTTCAACCATTATTAATGTGTAATGTTAATCAAAATATAAATATAAATTAACCATTTCTATAAATCAAATATAGGGTATATAATAACAAAAAAAAAGATATCATGATTCTCCCTATCCATGCATGAGTTACCATTTGCCCCTTTATCACAAACAAAAAACATGAGTTACTATTTCTCCCCCTATGTCATTAGCAAAAAAGAAGGGAGTGATATTATGACATTATTTTCCCCCTTTTATCAATATTTCAATAAGAATTATTTTAATATCACGGTATATGAAGGATCTCACTATTATATTATCAAAGATAAGTTTAAGTTATGGAGATTAGGGAGTTAGTTGATGATGGGTCTTAACTAGACTCCTCTTATCTCTATGCCATCTTAAAACTATAATGAACTTAGATTTAACATATGATAAGACCTTAAAGTCTTATCGTCGAAGAAAGGGGAGAAATGAGGATGATAATGATCACTGTGAGGGGATCGGCCTCCTTGATCGCTTTGAGGGGATCGACCCTCTTTGATCGCTTCGAGGGGATCGACCTCCTAGGGTTTGTCAAAAGACATAATAGTATTTTTCATAGATAACTGAAAAGAAGTAGTTACATCCCTATTTATAGAGTTCCACACAGAGTCCATCAGGACTTGAACTCTAATAATAAATAAATATTAAATAAACCTCTACTTGACTTTAACTGAACCAAACCGACTTAATAAACAACTGGACTAAATAGACTCAATAAACATTATTCAAAAGCTCAGAAAAAGGGTCATAACAGTTCCTCCCTCTTCAAATCAGCATTGTCCTCAAGGCTGAGCAGCATCAATCTCGAGGAGCTTCTCTTTTAGCACTTTAGCCATAGACTATCTACAACGCATCACAACCCGTTGATCAAGTAAGTATGATCTCCACTTTTTGATAGTGTAAGCAATAGGTCGGTCTTTCAGTGTAGTAATCGTTGCATGAAACTTTTGGCCCTGTATAATCAATATTATCTTTGAACCTTTGCTATCATAAGTGAAAATCCGTCCATCAACGATCTTTACTTCGAATCTGTCATAGTCTTCAATGTGGTGGGCCAATCGGTCAACAGTCTCACTGTCCATAAAATTGTTAGTGCTACTAGTATCAATCAAAACTATAATAGGCTGATGCTCTAGAGTTTCGGCAACTTCCATAGTTTGCGGGTTAGAGTAGTCGACTAATGTATGCATTGTATGTACGGTAGGTTCAACATCTTCATTAGAATTTATACCTTCATGATTGGAGTCCACATTCTTAGCTTTCGGCTCCTCTCCAATTGGTTCAATCATCAGAAGTTGCCCTTGTTTACATCAGTGCTCCATACTCCATTTTTCATCATAGTACAAACCCCTTGCTGATCTTTCCTTGCTAATTTTTTTCTCATGTAGATTTATAAATGAGATTGCAGCTATCATAGTACGGGGTTGACGAGCCTAACTGCACACCAGATCTCTAGAATAAGCCCTTCAATAAATGTATCCAGAAGTTGTCGGTCCGACCAATCTCTAGTTTGATTTGATAATCTTTCAAACCTACTCTGATATTCTAACACTGTAGAAGTCTAACAAATTTTGGTGAGCTGGCAATCAACATTCTCATATTCGGATGGGCCAAAGCGAACAAGAAGCCCTCTTTTGAACTGCTCCCACGAAGGAACTCCGTGGAAAGTTTTATACCAATCGTACCACTGGAGTGCATCTCTCTCGAGCTGGATTGAGGCCACTTCTACCTTGGATTCTTCTAGGGTTCTGTGAAAACGAAAAAAATTTTCTGCCTTAGAGATCCAATTGGTCGGATCTCCATCTTTCCATCTCAGAAATTTCATCTTCTTGTGTGAGTAATTTGTGTCACAATCTTGGGGCCCTTTTCTAGTATTTTCAGATCTGTGCAAAGTAGAACTTGAGCCCCAATTTTGTTGAAATTTGCTGAGGCTCTCCAGTAGGCTGTTTTTAAAATCATTAAGTGTTTCTTGCAATCGGTTCTCAATTCTGATTTCCAATGCTTCCATTTGTGCTTTCACCAAGTAATCAGTGGCCATTGCATAAGACTACAAATCTGTAATCTCAACTCCTGTTTTTTGTGTCGGTCAAGGGCATCAACACTGTCGATGCGAAGTTGCCGAGGAGGTGGACACCAAGGGCAGTGCTGTGGTCACTGCGTTGGAGGAAGAGTAGCTGCCCTGTTTCTATCGCTGCGTGAGGTGAGAGCGCCGGGGTTGGAAGGCGACTGCGTCGATGTGGCTGCAGCTGCTGCGACCCAAGGGGTGATCACCGAGCAACGGGGTTGAGGCTGCGGTGATGACAACCTGTGGTGATGGCAACCTGTGATTGTGGCAGAATATGCTAAGCAAGGGGGAGGCGACGTTGATGCGGCCGAGGTTGAGAAGAGGAATCGGTGTTGCGTGCGCTGCTGGGGTTGAGGCAAGGTAGCGTATTTGCTGCGGTTGCTGTGTTCACTGTTGGAGGGCGGCTGCTGCAGAATGAGGGGTTGGTCATTGGCCGGGAACGACGACGGTGATTACAATCAGCGGCTGCGGCAGCAGAGGGTGCCACTGTTTTTGTTGCTGCGTACTCTATTTTTGTCGCACCACCGAAGGAGTTGGCCAGAAGGATCATGAGCAATTGAGGAGAAGGCTGCGGTGGCTGGCAGCAGCGGTGGTCACTGGCCGGAGCATAGCGTTGGCGATGGAGAAGGAGGCAGCGAGGGTCGCGACCAGGATCGACGGGGGCTGCAGCAATAGAGGAAGCTCTATTTCTGCAACCGTTGCAACGAGGTCTGCGGCAATCGGCAGCTGCGGCTGAGACCCAAGGGGGGGGACACGACGAGGGTTGTCGTTGGTAGGCGGGCGGCGGTGATCGAGCGATCGGGAAGCAGCGGCGGCGGTGGAGAAAAAGGCAGCGAACGTCGTCGCTGGCCGGGAAGTTACGATGCTGGAGATGGGAAATAGGGTGCTCTGTTTCTATCGCACCACAGCCGGAGCCATTGGCGATGCTGGCAACGATGGTGCGGTGGTGATCGTGCGACCGAGAAGTAGCGGTAGCGGTGGAGAAGGAGGAGTTGGCGGTGTCACGGTTGGGAACAAGGGCAACCGGTGAGTTGCCCTATTTCTGGCATTACAGATGCAGAGTAAGGAGGATTGGCGGTGGTCGTTCTCGCCCGAGCCAGGGGGAGCGATGGTTGGGAGGCGAGCAGCGGTCGTCGCACGGTGGCTGGGATGGACGCTGGCAGCGTCGTCTCCTGGCCGGGGAACAGCGGCGGTGGTGGTCGCCGACCGGGAAGCGGGGCGATGGTGGGCGTTGGCCGGAGAGCAGCAGTGACGGGTGGGCTGGCCGGAAGCAGGTGATAACAGAGAGATTTTCTCTGATAAAAGAGAGATATCCTCAACTGCATAGCAGATGAGATTTCCTCAACTGCATGAGGAAATCTCTCTGCTCTGTTAAAGAAATATCCTCTTTCACTATGTATAAATAGACTTCACATTATACTACTTGAAGTGTGCCTTTTGCTTTATCCTTATAATTTCATTCTTCATTATCTCATTCTATCATGGTATCAGAGCGGCGTTCTCCTCCTTGAGTCTTTCAACCTCACCCATCAGCTTCACGGCAAGCCATGGAAGCTGTTGCTGCATCATCATCAAACCACCGCAGTCATCCACCTCTCACTTCCCACCTTTCATCGCCGCCAGCGCCCCGTCACTAACCCTCTACTCCAGATCTGCTCTGCTTCCGCGCGCTGGTCCATCGACCAGCTCCTGGCCTTCTTCCTCCAACGCCTCTGCCACCGCTGTCCTCGACTCCGGCAACATTATCCTCACTGCTTCCGAGAGGACCTTCTGGGTGTAGGCCTCCCAGCAGCCAGCATCCTGCTCTGCCTTCGCAGAGACAAGCAGCCTTCGGTAACTTTCCACGTTGCTGCCTCGTTGCCAAGATTCCTCACTGCTGATCTATTGCACACAGATCTGCAGCTGTCTTGCACAAAGCTGATCACGCCACTAGCTGCATCACTGCCCAGAGTCCTTCCTATAGAACTGCTGCTGCATAGAAATCTACAGCTTTACACCATCTTGCTTAGGTCTTTTCCTTCAACGAAGACCTTATTCTTTCAACACAGATCTTATTTGCCACCACCTCAGGTGACATTGATCTATACCAACACTTCTTTCTCCCTGCTCATAACTTCCATATGTCATCATCATCTACCTCTGATGCACCCATTACTGTTCCCACAGGGAACCATAGTACCTTCCTACATACAAGCCTTATCTCCATAAATGCAGCAACCCTCATCCCCTTCAAATTATCCAACGGTGGTAACTACGCATCATGGCGTGCTCAATTCTCTAATATATTATTTGGCTATGATCTTTTAGGCTATGTCGATGGTTCTCATCGTTGTCCACCGGCGATGCTCAACATCCCAGGCGCATCCGATCCAGTACCAAATCCGGATCACAAACTATGGTTACGCCAGGATCGCCTCATCCTTCAAGCAATTCAAGCCTCAGTCGCTGGATCTCTTGCCCCACTCATTTCTTCATGTGACACTGCTGCCGAAGCTTGGTGCAAGTTGCAAACCACCTTGGCCAATCGTTCTCGCACTCGCATGCTTAGTCTCCTATCCAGCCTCATGAAGATAAAACAAGAGGGAAGTAATATTGCTGATTATCTACATAACATAAAGGTTATCATCGATAACTTGGCCTTGGTAGGTCATTCCCTCAGCAATGAAGAAGTTACTGTTCATATCCTCAATGGCCTCGGAGACGAGTACAAGGAATTGGCAGCAGCAATACGGGCGCGTGATTCACCAATCATATTCGAAGAACTTTACGACAAGCTGATTGACTTTGAGATATATCTCAAGCGCGAGGACAAACCGCCAGGACCATCCATCACAGCTCAAGTCACTCAAAAAAGGAGGGGCAATTCGTATAACAAGATTGTCAACAAAGGTTTGATCAAGACACCTTCTGAACCTTTGAGCTCTAAACCAACCATTCCTCCTCCTCATCCTCAACATTCCAATCACAACAACCAAGGTGGCTCCTTCAATCATCCGCAGTCCTGGCGCCCTCACTACTCAAACCAACAAAGAATTGTTTGCCAACTATGTGATAAAGTCGGTCACTCTGCAAAGGTCTGTCGATCTCGACCCAGACTTCCTGCTCAATCACATTGGCCTCAAGCAAATCTCACGACTACTCCAACGACTAGTGATCATAATTGGATTGTGGACTCTGGCGCATCCCACCACATCACTTCAGATCTCCAGAACTTGTCCATCCACAACAACTATGGTGGCACTGAGGACATCATCATCGGTGACGGTAAAGGAATTCCTATTACTCATACGGGTTCTACACTGCTTAATTCACCTACCACAACCTTTACACTCGATGATGTTTTATGTGCACCTTACATCAAACGAAATCTCATTTCCGTTTCTCAATTTTGCAAACAAAATAATACCTCCATTGAATTCTTTCCTAACTCTTTTCTTGTTAAGGATTTGAGCACGGGGGCATCATTGGTCCAAGGCCAGAGTAAGGACAATGTTTATGAATGGCCGTCACTTCCACAAATACAACAGCCCACTGCTTACTCCTCCGTTGCAGCTTCAATCGATGTGTGGCATCGGCGTCTCGGTCATCCCTCTCTCCCTATCCAAAATAAATTACTTTCTCGTTATTCTCTTCCTACTCTTACAAATAATCGGGTTGTTACTTATTGTGATGCTTGTCTTCATAATAAAAGTCATAGACTTCCTTTCAGTGTTTCCTCTATATCATGTTCTAAACCATTTGAAATTATTTATACTGATGTTTGGGGCCCTGCTCCTGTCACTTCTTTTGACAAGTTTAGCTTTTATGTTATTTTTGTCGACTATTTTACTAAATACACATGGCTCTATCCTCTTCGTCATAAATAAGAAGTTTCAAAAGTCTTTACCAACTTTAAAAAGCTGGTTGAAAACTTCTTTCAGTCTACAATTAAAACAGTCTACTCTGATGGTGGAGGTGAATTTCAAGCCCTCACATCCTACCTCTCAACCTGTGGCATCCAACACCTTAAGTCACCCCCACACACTCCTCAACTAGTTGGCTCTGCTGAACGTAAACATCAACATATTGTAGAAACTGGTCTCACACTTCTACATCAAGCCTCCATGCCACCAACTTTTTGGTCTGCCGCCTTTCAAACTGCTGTCTACCTTATTAATCGTTTGCTCACTCCAGTTCTTCAATACCAGTCTCCATTTGAAAAACTATTTTCCAAATCCCCAAACATTCAAAAACTCAGAATATTTGGTTGTTTATGTTATCCGTGGCTACGTCCCTATGCCCCACACAAGTTAGCGCCAAGATCTAAAGCTTGCATCTTCATAGGATATTCTCTTGAGCATAATGCCTTTCGGTGCTACGAACCACAATCTCAAAAAGTCTTTATTTCACGACATGTTGTTTTTGTTGAATCTGCCTTTCCATTTCACACCACTCCGACAAATATTCATTCTTGGAGTATACATTCGATCCCCTCAAACGAACCTCCTCCCACACCATCCAGTCCTATTGTTGAAGATCCACACTCTTTTGTTATCCCAGTTCAACAACTCTCCACTCCCCCCATTCCTTCTCCCCTTCCTTCTTCACAAGTCTCCCCTACCACTGAAGTCATCTCCTCAGAAACACAACAACTTTCTTTACCTAGTGCCATCGATGTATCTCAACCTCTCTTGCATCCTGTCGATGCCTCTCCACCACTCTTACCAATAACACAACTTGCAGTTCCTAGCCATCCAATGACAACACGCTCAAAAAGTGGTATCTTTAAACCACGTCAGGTTCTCGACCTCCATACTATCACCAATTCTTCTCTTGAGACTAGTGAACCCACCACAATTACTCAAGCACAAAAATCTTCACATTGGCGTCAAGCTATGTGTGAAGAATATGATGCTCTTCTACATAACTCCACATGGACTCTTGTACCTTCTCATCCTGCACAAAATATCATCGGGTGTAAATGGGTATTCCGAATTAAGCGAAACCCCGACGGGTCCGTTGCTCGATATAAAGCACGATTAGTAGCCAAAGGGTTTCATCAACGACCTGGAGTTGATTTTACAGAGACTTTTAGTCCTGTAGTTAAACCCACAACAATTCGGCTTATTCTAAGTTTGGCCATCTCCAGAGGTTGGAACTTACGACAACTGGACGTTAACAATGCTTTTTTACAGGGGACTCTAACTGAAGATGTCTTTATGCAGCAACCCCCTGGCTTTGTTCATCACCAGTATCCGAGACATGTTTGTAAATTACAAAAAGCCATTTATGGTCTCCGTCAAGCTCCCAGAGCTTGGTATACTGAACTTGGATCGTTTCTGCTATCAATTGGCTTCATCAACTCCAAGTCTGACACCTCTCTATTCCTCCGACAACATCATGGCAATACAATATATCTTCTAGTTTATGTAGATGATATTATTGTTACCGGCAATGATCCCTTGGAGGTTCAGACATTTTTAAATCAATTGGCTGATCGATTCTCCCTCAAAGACTTAGGACCATTGAGCTACTTTCTGGGAATGGAAGCAACATTTACATCTTCCGGTCTCTTCCTCTCTCAAAGAAAGTATATTCAAGACTTATTATCAAAGACAAATATGCAGGATGCGAAAGTAGTTGCTACTCCTCTCTCTACTGGTGAATCACTCAAATTATGTGATGGCAGCCCTACCACGGACTCAACTCAATACCGGCAAGTACTAGGCTCCTTACAATACTTGGCTCTCACCCGTCCAGATATCTCATTTGCAGTCAATAAATTGTCTCAATACATGCACCAACCTTCTGCTATACATTGGTCTGCGGTTAAACGAATTTTGCGATATCTTAAAGGGACCCTTAATCATGGTCTCTTTCTCCGCAAAACCACTCAACTTCATCTCCATGCCTTTGCTGATGCTGATTGGGCGGGAAACTTTGATGATAGAACCTCCACGTCAGGGTATGTCATCTTTCTTGGGTCTAATCCAATCAGCTGGAGTTCTAAGAAGCAAAAGACAGTAGCTCGGTCTACAACTGAAGCTGAATATCGTGCTATTGCTACCACTGCTGCTGAACTCAACTGGATCACAAATCTTCTCAAGGAACTCAAAGTTAGCTTTACTCATACTCCCACAATATATTGTGACAATGTTGGAGCTACCTACTTATGTGCCAATCCAGTGTTCCACTCGCGCATGAAACACATCGCCATCGACTTTCACTTCGTGCGAGATCAAGTTGTCAGACATCAACTTCGTGTCTCTCATGTCCATGCGGCTGATCAACTTGCAGACTCACTCACGAAGCCTCTAGCCCGCAAACTATTTTTGTTTCATCGATCCAAGATCGGTATCCTTGACAGGAGCTCGATCTTGCGGGGGCATGATAACAGAGAGATTTTCTCTGATAAAAGAGAGATATCCTCAACTGCATAGCAGATGAGATTTCCTCAACTGCATGAGGAAATCTCTCTGCTCAGTTAAAGAAATATCCTCTTTCACTATGTATAAATAGACTTCACATTATACTACTTGAAGTGTGCCTTTTGCTTTATCCTTATAATTTCATTCTTCATTATCTCATTCTATCAGCAGGGACGTAGGGGTGGCTGCAGCTTCTTCTTCCTCTCGTGTTTCTTCTTCTTCTTTTTTTTTTTTTTTGAACGAGATGGGGCAGCAAGGAGGTCGAGCGGTGGTCGAAGGTCGCTGGCCGGGGAAACAATGACAACAGTGAAGAAAGAGTTGCCTTGTAGTGGTGGTGGGGAAGAAGGGAAGCAAGGCTGCGACGGGCTGTGCCAAGGATAAGAGTTTTATCGTCGCTCTGATACACCCTAAAGTCTTATCGTCGAAGAAAGGGGAGAAATGAGGATGATAATGATCGTTTCGAGGGGATCGGCCTCCTCGGGTTTGTCAAAAGATAGAATAGTATTTTTCATAGATAACTGAAAAGAAGCAGTTACATCCCTATTTATAGAGTTCCACCCAAAGTCCATCAGGACTTGAACTCTAATAATAAATAAATATTAAATAAACCTCTACTTGACTTTAACTGAACCAAACCGACTCAATAAACTACTGGACTAAACAACATAATATTTTTCAATGGTATTTTTCAAAAGCTCAGAAAAAGGGTCCTAACAACATAATATTTTTCAATGGTATTTTTCAATTCAAGTTGAGTTAAATTTGATCTTGTTGATATTATCATTACAATTCCAAATTGTTAATCAAGTTTCAAATTTTAAAAAATAATTAATAAAAGTTAGGTATGAGTCACTACTAATAAAAAGTTATAAAAGCATCATAAGTCTTCTTGTTCAACATACAAGCTAGACATAAATTACTTCTCCCCCCTTGGCTATCAATAAAAAATATGAGTTACTTCTTTTTACCCTTTTACTATCAGTAAGAAGATGAAGTATATAAGTAATAAATACAAAAGAGTCACAAAATAAATCTCAAGTCATGAATACTAAGAAGTCAAGTAAAAAATAATGATTCATTTGGATAAATCTTCCCTTTAATTATTAGCAAAAAGAAAGTATCATTGAAGAAAAAATACCAAAAGGTCTTTAATCACGCATTTGAAATATTCAACATGCCTAATTCTCTTATAATAAAATTAAATTATTTATCACTCAGTGGTTTAGTAAAATGTATACTAACTAATGTTTCATGTTAATAAAATTCAAAGATATATCATGATTGCTAATATGATCCCTAATAAAATGATGTATAATATCAATGTGCTTAGTCATAGAGTATTGAATAGAATTCTTTGTCAAATAAATTATACTAGTATTATCGCATTTTATAGGAATATTTTTTTAGTAAAGTCTATAATCTTCTAAAGTATTTTTTTATCTAAATTACCTATGCATAACATGCACTTGTCACAACATATTCAACTTCAATTGTAGATAGTATGATAAAGGTTTGGTTCTAGGAAGACTAAGAAATAAGTGTATGACCTATGAACTAACAAGTTCCAAATATGTTTTTTCTATATATTCTACATCCTACAAAGTTTGCATTAGCATAAGTAATCAAATAAAAAAAATTAATTTAGGATACCATAAATCAGGAGTTCCTTTTAAGTATCTAATCATTTTTTTAACTACTTTATAGTGATATTATTTAGGATTATGCTAAAATCTTACACAAAGCCTAATACTAAATATTATATTAGGTCTAGTTGCAGTATGGTATCGTAAACTACTTATCATGCCTCCATACATTTTTTGATTAAAGCATTATCCTTCATTTTCCAAGTCTAGTTTAGTAGATATACTCATTGATATGTTGATAGACTTAATATTGTTGGAAAGAATAGAAGACAAGAAGAATTATTGAAGAGGCTTCATTAAAGAAGCTTTATTGAATAAGCTTTATTGAAGAAGCTTTATTGAAAAAGCTTTATTAAAGAAGCTTGAATGCATTAACATATCCCTCTCATATTTATACAGATTAGGAGGGAGGATTTCCCTCAACAAAATAGAGAGATTTCCTTATATAGTTGGGGAAATCTTATCTGCTATCATGCCCCCGCAAGATAGTGCTCCTATCAAGGATACAAATCTTGGATCGATGCAAAGCAAATAGTTGAGCTAGAGGTTTCGTGAGTAGGGCAAGAGCATATCGTTGCTACTGCTGTTGCTATTGCTGCGGCTACGACGGTGACGACGGTAGCTGCAATAGAGGAGAAAGCTGTAGCAATGGAGAAAGCTATAGCAATGCTGTAGCAGAGGAAGAAGCCACAGCAAAGGAGGAAGCTACAGTGATGCTATAGTAGAGGAGAAAGCTGTAACAGAGGAGGAAGCTGCAATGATGTTGTAGTGATGCTATAGTAGAGGAGGAAGCTGCAGTAGAAGAGGAAGCTGTAGCGGTGCAGGCAACGTCGGTGAAGAAGAAGGGTGCATGGAGGAGAAGAGGGAAGGAGTGAATGACAAGCTTCGATGGCCGAGTTCGATGGCCGTGAAGCCTCGCTCATCTCACCTGCTCTGATACCATCATGTTGGAGAGGATAGAAGATAAAAAGAATTATTGAAGAGGCTTCATTGAAGAAGCTTTATTGAAAAAGCTTTATTAAAGAAGTTTGAATACATTAACATGTCCAAAAGCTTTATTAAAGAAGTTTGAATACATTAACATGTCCCTCTCCTATTTATACAGATTAGGAGTGAGGATTTCCCTCAACAGAATAGAGGATTTCCCTCAACAGAATAGAAAGATTTCCTCGTATAGTTGGGGAAATCTTATCTGCTATCAAATATCATCTATGTAAAATCATTTTAATAGATTAAGAGTATATTTGATTTGGCTAATGAAAATCCTATTATTTAGTTACTTAATTTGTAATTATAGAAAAATATTAATTCATCTATTAAACTCATTTCAAATTCTTTCATACTCTTAACAAATGATTCACATAAAGATTTATTAGTAGAGTAAAAAATGATAGCATTAATATAAATTTAAATAATAAAAAAATATTTAATAAATAATATGGTATCAACCTTATCTTTTGAAAAATTATTTTGAATAAGAAAGGAGCTAAGTCTCTCACACCAAGCTTTAGAGGCTTATTTCAACCCATCGAAAGCCTTAGATAATTTATAAATATAATTAAAAAATATTATTTTTAAATCTTGATGGTTACTCAACATAAACTTTTTCGAAAATAAAACCATTAAGAAAAGCAATTTTGACATTTATTTAAAATAATTTAAAATTTTTAAAATATACATGGAAAGGAATATCCTTATGACTTTAAGTCTAGCCACAGGAGCGATAGTTTCTTCATAGTCTATACTTTCTTCTTAGTTGAAATCTTTGACTACTAATCTAGTCTTGTTTCAGACTATGACACCTTATTTATATTACTTATTCTTAAAGACTCATTTAATATTAATTATAAGATGATCACTAGGTCTAGGAATAAACATTCAAATTTTATTTCTTTTAAATTTATTTGGCTCTTGATATATTGCCGAGACGTATGAGTCATCTTTAAGAGTATCATCAATACATTTAGGCTTAATTTGATATAAAAAGATAGTATTTGTATAAATATTTTTTAACAACAAACGAGTTTGAATACCTTTTGATGTATATCAAATAATTAGCTCCTTAGGATGTGCATCTATATACTTTATTCCTTAGGTAAGGTTTTTTTGGAAGTTGATGTATTCGAGTTTATTTGGAGAGTAGAATCCTCATTCAAATTTAATTTATCAAATTAAAAATCATTATCAAAATTATTTTTCTTAATTTTGATATATTTATAAAAAAAAAACATGAATAGATTCTTCAATGACTCTGGATCTTTTATTAAAAACTCTATAAGCTTTAGAGGTAGAAGAATAAAAAAAAACATACCTTCATTAGATTTTACATGAAAATTTTCTAAGACATCCTTATTATTTAAAATAAAATATTTATAATAAAAAAATTAAAATATTAGATGCTAGGTCTTTTATTGTTTCATAATTTATATGAAATTTTAGATAGATGAGGTCTTATAAGAACCTTATTCATGACATAGCATGTTGTGTTAACGGATTTGGCCTAAAAGTATTTGGGTAGGCTATGTTCATTAATAATGGTTCTTGCTATCTCTTGTAAACTTCTATTCTTTCTTTTAATAACTTTATTTTATTATAAATTTTTTGAAGTGGAGAAATTATGATTATACCCATTCAAATCTCAAAATTTATGAAAATCATGATTTTTAAATTCACCATATGATCACTATGAATAGATAATAATTTTTTTTTTATTTTAAACTTATTTAAAATTTTTGATAAAATATTTAAAATAAATATTTTTGTCTACCAAGTATGTTCAAGTATATCTACTATAATAATTAATAATCATAAAAGCACATTTGCTACCTCCTATGCTTATGATATAAATAGGTCCAAATAAATCCATGTGAATTAGTTGCAATGGTCTAGGGGTACTTAATTTTTGGGTTTGAAGCTATTCCTTATATGTTTTCCCATTTGGCACCCATCACAAATTTTATCTTTAACAAATTTAATTTTAGATATTTCTCTTATAAGTTCTTTTATTCTAATTTATGAAGTTAATTTTATACTAGCATGTCCTTGTCTCATATGCCAAAGCTATGCATCATCATTCAAAATTAAAAAAATAATTACATTACGAAAATCATCAAGATCAATAGTATAAACATGATCACTTTTTAAAGCTATCATAGATTTATTTTTATTTGGTATTTCTATGATACAAGCATGAGATTAAAATTTAATAATATATCTTTTATCATAAAATTGGTTAATACGGAATAAGTTATATTTCAAATCATCTACTAAAAAAATATATTTAATTAAGAGATCTAATTTATTATTAATATTTCTAATACTAATTAATTTTTCTTTATTATTATTTTCGAAGGTAACATATCCTCCATCACGACTAGTGAGCTTTGAAAAGTTTATAGGATCTTCGGTCATGTGTCTTAAGCATCCATAATCAACATATCATCTTTTGCTTATTGCTCTTATTTGGAGACATATATATAAGAAAGAAAGTTTTATTTTAGGTACTCATTTAACTTTGGGTCCTTCATGATTAGATCTACTTTTATTGCCTTTTGACTTTAAATCACTTATGGTTGCTTTAAAGACCTAAATCAATTTAATGTGACTGTATTTCTTAAGAGTATGTGTAAGTATAGTGATCAAACTTTCCACAAAAATTGCATTTAACTTTCTAATGAGTATGAGTATGCAATGTATGTCCTTTTATAAACTTGATTGGTTTTTGACGAGTGCTACTACTTTATTTAGCAAGAATCATATCAAGTGAATTAAAATAATTTTAAAATTTTATAATGTTTGTTGTATAAATTTGTTTTCTTTGTAATAGATTATATTATAACATTACCATAAATTGATTTTTCTAAGCAATGTTTTACTTTCTTATTCATGATAATTAAGTATCTTTTTGTATTTTTCAAAGTATATGATTTTTGAAATAACTCCTCTAAGTTCAAGATTAGATAATTCTAAATCTTCACATTTAGTATAAGATGCTGACATATAATTGTCATACTTATCTTTTAGTCCATTAAATTCATTAGTAAGCAAGACATGATCCATTTTTAGCAAACTATATTTTTTTATTAGTCTTTTTAAGTTCATCATATAAATAATGAAATACTTTAAGTAATTCATTATGCGATAAAGAAATTTTCAGAGAGTTAAATACCTCATCATTGAAAGCCATTAAGATATAATTTGTCACTTCTTCTTTGTTGATTTGCTCTTCCACTTCTGACTCACTTAATTCATCCCATGTTGCTTTGAGTATATTTTTCTTCTTTTGGATTTGGATTGACAACTTCTTTTTCAATTGTGAACACTCATTCTTGTAATGTCTTAGCTTTTTGAACTTATAGTATATGATTACATCTTTCTTAGGCTCAATTTTATTCTTACCTTCTGTTCTTACTATATTTGTCTTATTTTTCATCATAAACTTTTTGAATCATTTTGTAAGAAGTTTTATATCTTTATCATCATCACATGAGCTTTTGCTTGAACAATATTCTTTAGATTTAAAAGCAATATCCTTCTTTTGCTTTAGAAGGTTTTTCTCTTTCTCATCATATGTTTTGCATATTATTTCATAGGTCATTAAAGATCCAATGAGTACTTCAAGAAAAAGACGGTTCAAGTCTTTAACTAAATAGATTATCATTACCTTTGGATCCCAACTTTCAAGAAGAGACTTTAAGATCATACTCACCAATTCAATATTAGTATAATTTTTACTAAGAACTTTTAATCTATTGATAATATCCATAAAATGAGTGTACATATCACTAATAGATTTGATTAGTTTAATTTTAAATAATTCATAGCTATGAATCAAAAGATTAATTTTAAATTTTTTTACTCTAATTATGCCTTCTTGAGTGACTTCTAGTGTTATTTATCATGTGCAGTGTTATAGATAGAAATTCGATTGAACTTATTTTTATCTAAAGCAGAAATAAATCATTTATAATTTTAGCATTTAAAGAAAACATTCTTTTATCAAGATCATTCCATTCATTTATTGGTTTAGAAGATTTTTGAAAACCAACCTTAACAACATTCTATTAATCAAAATTCATTAAAAGTAAAAAAATCCTCATTCATGTTTTCTAATAGATATAATCCGCCCTATTAAATATGAGAATACGTATGATAGGGAGTCCCTCTTAATTGATTAAAAATATCATTTATTCTCTCTTGGGTATTAATCTAAATGAGAAAACCTTGCTCTAATATCAATTGTTAAAAATATGATTAACCAAATATTAAGTATAAGTTAGGGTTGCTACTAAAGTGAATAATAAGTAAGTAATCATAAACAAAAGTCACAAGCAAGAGAAGGAATACAAATTGATTTATAGTGGTTTGGTCTTTCCAACCTACGTCTACTCCCAATTCCTCTTCTTTCAAGACCATCAGCTTTCACTACCAATTTTCTTTATAATGGGCAAAGATCAACTATTTTTGTTATAACTTTTCTTATTTTTACAAGCTTAGGAGAGAACCTTAATGCTCACTCTTTTACAAAAGATCTCTCTGTTAGGATCAAGAGCACTAAGATGGGGGAGAGAGGGGGGGAGGTGAATTAGTACATCGAAAAACTTTCATCGGTTAAAATCTGATTTCGTCAAAAACTGTTTCGGAAAGATCTTTAAATTGAGAGTGTGTGGAAGTTAATTGATATAAAGTAATGAAGGTAGTTTGCAATTAAGATAAATAGCATAAAGTAAATACAAACCGAGATTTAGAGTGGTTCGGTCAATCTTAACCTATATTCACTTTTGGCTTCCTCCTCTAACGAGATCACCGACGTCCACTAGAGACCTTCCTTCAATAGGCGAAGGCCAACCACCCTTTTAGTGCTTTTCTACTTTTGACGGGCTTAGGAGACAACTCTTACAAGTTTTCACTCCTCTCTTGAATGATAACACTTAAAAAGAAAGAGGGAGAAGAACTCTAGCTTTTATAGCACTTTTAAGCCCTCAAATACTCATAATTAAAGCAAGCTTTCTGTGCCCTTTCATGCAGGAAAGGGTGGAGTTTATATAGGCCATAATGAGTTTGAAACTGGAGCTAAAAAAATCCATTCCCGGATTTCTAGGGTCCTGGCGGTACCACCGCCATAACTAGGCGGTACTACCGCCTATCTGAGCGGTACCACCGCTCAGTCTGGGCAGTACTATCACTTGATAGCGCTCGAAGACTGAGCTTAGGTAGTACCACCACCTAATAGGGGCGATACTACCGCCTAGAACTCCTGGGAGACCGTCTTCTGGGCGGTGCCACCGCCAGCCAAGAATTCTGGGTTTGAATAGGCTGTTCCATTCGACCCAATTTAGGTCTGTTAAGGGCCCACTTGGCCCCTGATTAAGTTAGTGAGATTACCTCCCAATTCTAACCTAATCTACATACTAACTACAATAATTAAGGTATCATTACTGCAATTCGTGTTCCGGTACGTCAATCGCTTCTTCCGGTGAGCTTCCGACGAACATCCGACGAACCCTCGGCGATGCTCCGGTGGACTCCTAGCAAGCTCCTGGACTTCTTGGATTATTCCCGCAGAACTTCCCACGAACGTCTGGACTTTCGACGAACTCTCAAACTCCCAACATAATCACATCCTTGACTCCGGCTCAACACCTGCTGCATATCTTACTTCCATCGTAGTTAATCCTGCATACTTTTCTTAACATATAGATTAGATAACCAAATGATAATTGACTTCATTATCAAAATCCAAGATTCAACAATCTCCCCTTTTTTTATGATGACAATCAATTGATGACAGAGTTAACATTAACTCCCCCTATCTATATGTCATACTTGAGAAAAGTCATTCTTGAATTCAAAGCCTTTGAATTCAAGAGACATATTGATAAGTTAAGTTCATTTAAACTTATCAATAACCCCATCATGATTCCTATCATGATGTAACTTTTTGAAAATGATGTCAAGGCATGACATCTATTTTCAAGTCTTATATTTCAAATATGAATGATAGCAATTATAACAATTCATCGTATGGCAAAATATCAACATTGTAAAATTACAATGTAAGCTCTAGATATCTTAACATAATGCAAATATGGCAATTCATTCTATCATTAATTTACCATATGTTTCTCCCCCTTTGTCATCAACAAAAGAGAGAGCGATTCAACAATAAGTGTGGTAAAAATTCATGTCATAAAAAAAAATCATACCAATTATATTTCAAGCATTCATGACATGGTATCATTCAAAAGTTCTTAAAAAAATAGATAGCTTTCATTACTTCTCCCTTTTTATTTATCATTAACGCTTTGCATGAAGGAGGAAAGTAAGGAGGAAAAGCCATAGAGAACCAATTTTGAATAAAGTTAAAAACGATAAGAGAGTTTTATTTTTCATTAAAAATGATAAAGTCATGCTCCATTTTTCACAAGGATTAAGATATACATGTGAAATTAAATCCTTGCAAGTGTTCATCTTAAAAAGAAACCTTCCTTCATCAAGAAGGAATTCAAGTGAAAGAATCATTACATCAATTAATTCCATGTATCATTAAGTGATGGAGCATGAAATAAATTTGATATGGCATAGACTCATGAAAGCTCCATTCAAGAAATACATTATGTTCGGAATAAAAACATGCATTCGGACAATGTTTTGTTATAGCTTTTCAATCACAATCATGAAGGTAAAACATGCTCATCATCATGAAAATTTTTTGGCATTAAGACACACAATTTCCAACATGTTATTGAAGCATATAATCATGTAAAATAAGATTTTCAGCATTGAGTTTTTAAGTGATTGATCAAAGAGTCAAGAAAGTCTGAAAATAAAATTTAACAAATTCATACATTCGGACAATGTTTTGCCATAGTTTTTCAATCACAATTATGAAGCAAAATTATTAGTGTTTTTTAGTACTCAAAGATTAAGAACCCGATGTATGAACCTTCTCAAATCACAATAAGAGTATAACATGCTCATCATGGAAACTTTTAGACCAAGGCACAAAATTTTCAACTTTAAAGTAAACATGTTATTGAAGCATTCAATCATGTCAGATTCGTATAATATTTTCAGCACGGAATTTAAGTGATAAAAAAAAAGAAAAATCTGAAAACGAAGTTTAATCAACATTTAATATTCTAACCTCTATAAATGCTCACCAAATAATACATCAAGTCATAGATACCAATAGTTAAACATATCAAGCACTTGTGATCATCAAAGTAGTTGGCATTGCGATTAAAGTGAGTAGCATAGTAAGTTTACAACAACATAGTTTTACAACATGACAAGAAGGAATTGTGTCCACTTTTTCTACATACATATGCTCATTTAGGTGGTGGAAAATTAAAATATCTAAACAAAGTGTCAAACTGTCGGTGAATCTACTGCAGCTTAGATAGGATTTGATCTTGACGATATTCAAGTCGATCTTATCTTTGTTCAAAGTGATCCATCCAAATTCCTATATCTTCGATAGATGATGAAGGTGCTTGCTCAATTGGATATGATTCCTTAAAGGGACCAGTTGGAGGAGATTGATTACCCCTAAAGATTGGTGTTTCTGGTTCTAGTTCAGGTTGAGAGGGATCGATTCTTCTAGGCATTCTAACCCACATGCCATTTCTAAATATGCATCTCATCCATCAAAGTGGATTTTTATTTATGATGCTAAATCTATCTAGCATTATAACTTCTTCGTCGGGTGGTATTGCAATCTCATAGGTATGAAGTATTCTAGTGATTATGCCACCATATGGAAGCATCATGTCCTTTTTAGATATTTCTATCATGTTTTGTTGGATAAGGTAACCAAAGCAATTGTTGTATCCCTTCACGATCCAATACATGGTTCCTAGTTCCATATGACTTACTTCATCATGATGATATTGTTTCGGGAGAATGATACTAATTAAGATGTGATGAAGTATTTTAGTGCTTAATGGTAATAGATGTTCACAGCTTTTTGGAAGTACCATTAAGTTGAGATTGCCAAAAATTGTTCATAAGGCATCAACATACGTGGTCCCAACTGTTTCATCATCCCATCATCCTCTAAAATAACAACCTTTATCTTTTACAGGGATGCCTATTATGTCACAAAGGGATCTATCCGTAATAGATATTGTTAGGATCGAGAGCACTAAGAGGGGGGGGGGGGGTGAATTAGTGCAGCGAAAATCTTTCAGCGATTAAAAACGAAAGCTGCGTTCGTTCGATAAAAACTATTTTGATGCAAAAGCCAATTCTAAGATTACTTATGATTAAGTGCAGTTTATGTCTAAACACAGTTTGCGTCTAAGCGCAATTTACGCAGTTTGCAGTTTGCGTCTAAATGCAGATTGCGTCTAAGCGCAGTTTGCATCTAAGCGCAGTTTGCGTCTAAGCTCAGATTGCGTTTAAGCGCAGTTTGCGTCTAAGCGCAGTTTACGTCTAAACTCAGATTGCGTCTAAGCGTAGTTTGCGTCTAAGCGCAGATTGCGTTTAAGCGCTGTTTGCGTCTAAGCGCAGTTTACGTCTAAAATCAGATTGCGTCTAAGCGCAGTGCAGTTTGCGTCTAAACGCAGTTTTGCGTCTAAACGTAGTTTTACGTCTAAACGCAGTTTGCGTCTAAACGCAGTTTTACATCTAAACGTAGTTTTACGTCTAAACGCAGTTTGCGTCTAAATGCAGTTTTACGTCTAAACGTAGTTTTACGTTTAAAAGTAGTTTACGTCTAAAACACAGTTTTACGTCTAAACACAATTTTAAAGGGATCTGAACTTAGAAACTTCGTTTGTAAAAGCGCAGAAGACAGTTTTGCAGAATCAAAACGTAAACGTAAACTGTAATGTATGAAAACACCGATTTACGTCTGAATGCAGATTCGGAAAGATCAGCACTTAGAAACTTGTAAAGGCGCAGAGAGCAGTAGCTATGTAGGAGGTTTGCAGTAATGATAAAGTGCTCAAAATAAACGCAAACCAGAGATTTAGAGTGGTTCGGTCAGTCTTGACCTACTCCACTTTTGGCTTCCTCCACCGACGAGGTCACCAACGTCAACTAGAAGCCTTCCTTCAATAGGCGAAGGCCAACTACCCTCTTACAGATTCACTCCTTTTGACGGGCTTAGGAGACAACCCTTACAGAAGTTTTCTCTCCTCTCTTTACAACTCAAACTTGAAGAATAGAAAGAAGAGAACTAGCAGTTTTGAGCTCTAAGAAACACAGAAAGATAGCAAGATTTCGAGTGTGTGTTCTGTGCTTTCAGTGCTGAATGGGTGGGGTATTTATAGGCCCCAACCCAGTTCAAATTTGGAGCTCAAAACGATCAAATCCCGGAATTTCGGGATCAGGCGGTTGCACCTCCTGACTGGAGAGGTTGCACCGCCTGGCAGAGCTCGAAGACTGAGCCCAGGCGGTGCCACCTCTTGACTGAGGCGGTTGCACCTCTCTACCAGAGCTCGAAGACCGAGCTCAGGCGGTGCCACCTCTCTGTCAGGGAGGTTGCACCGCCCAGTCTTGCTCGAAGACTGAGCTCAGGCGGTGCCACCTCTCTGTCAGGGAGGTTGCACCGCCCAGTCTAGCTTGAAGACTGAGCTCAGGCGGTGCCACCTCCTGGCTGGGGAGGTTGCACCGCCCAGTCTCGCTGGGAGGCTTAGCCCAGGCGGTGCCACCACCTGGCCTAGGCGGTTGCACCTCCTGGTGCAATCAGGGTCCGAATGGTTAGCTCCATTCGGCCCAATTTCAGTCTTTCAGGGGCCCAATTGCCCCAAGATTAAGCTAATGGGATCACCTCCCATTTTTCAACTTAATCAATGTGCTAAATACGATTAGATCTAAGACAATTTCTGCAGCTT
Organism: Musa acuminata AAA Group; assembly: GCF_036884655.1. Classification (NCBI taxonomy): domain Eukaryota; kingdom Viridiplantae; phylum Streptophyta; class Magnoliopsida; order Zingiberales; family Musaceae; genus Musa; species Musa acuminata. Next base: position 19,215,438 of record NC_088338.1, read on the forward strand.
TGCTTCGGTGCGTCAATCGCTTCTTTCGGCGAGTTTCCGGCGAACTTTCGTCGATCATCCGATGAACCCTCGGTGATGCTCCTGCGGACTTCCGGCAAACTCCTGGACTTTGCGACGATCCACTTGGCAAGTTCCGACGAGCTTCGCTTGGCAAGCTTCTGGACTTCTCGGATCTGTTCTCGCAGAACCTCCGACGACCGTCCGAACTTCCGTCGAACTCTCGAACTCCCAACGTGATCATGAACTTGACTCCGGTGCAACTCCTGCTGCTTGTCTATCTTCCATCGTAGTTAATCCTGTACACTCAAAACAAAAACTTCGATCGAGACAATTAATCCTAAGCAATTAACCAAGTTGTCTGGCATGTCATTGGTCCCTCGACGCTTCGTCTGATTCTTCGGCGCATCGTCCTCTCCTGCGGCCTATTGCCCAATCGGCCAGTTGACTCCGCAACTCCGATATCCTTGGCACAATAGCCGCTCTTCTTGGCCCGATGCCCGAGTCCACTGCCCGAAGCCTTCTGTCGATACGTCGACCGATCTACCGGCCCGACGTCCAATCTTCTGACATGTTCCTCCGGCACAACATGATTTTCTTGCTTTAATTGTCTCATCCTGATCAAAGCATCCTGCGTCACTCAAAACGCAGATTAAATCATAAACATATATCAAGTAGTTTCATCATCAAAATACGAGATTCAACAGATATATGATGTCCTAAAAGATAGGTAGACACCCTTTCTTCTTCATCTATATATAGATTGTTATAAAACAACTTAACAAGCCTAGGGTAGATAGGTTTACTTATTTGTAGGATTGGGAGAAGGTCTAGATTTGCAAACCATTGAATTGGTTTTAAATCACTTAGTTCATCTAAATCAACATATTTTCCCTTATGAATGTTTCTAAATTCTATGGAAGTAAATTTTTGGACATGTAGATTTGAATCAAAAAGTGTGGAATCATAGTTTTCTTCTAATCTCCTCTTCCCTTTATCCCTAGAGGATCTTCTAGAACCCACAAATACTGTTATTATGAAGATAAATAATGAGCAAGGGTAGATCATACAAAAGAGAAATCAAAGCCTTTTAGAGAGTACCTTAGTTGAGATCTTCAAGAGGATGTAGGATTGATTCTTGATCTTGCAGGAAATAGTAAGTTTTGGGCAGCTAAAGGGGAAGAATAAAGTTGGAGGAGGGTTTAGAGCTGCAAGGAAGAGAGGAAAATGAGTTGGGGTCGGTTCTACCGCTGACCCTAGCTCGATTTTAAAAGAGGGTAGGTTGCGGGCGGTGGCACCATTGGCTGGGCGGTGCAACCGCCTGCCACCCGTGACAGCTGGCAGTGCTACCGCTAGTTGGGCGGTGCCACCGCCTACAGGCAGTGAGCACTGCTTTCAGGGGTGTGTGGGCTGATGTGGGTGTTTTCAATTTGAAAAGAGTTTTTATTTGTGGAGCAACCAACCTTAATTACATAATTATGTAAAAATTTTCATCACAAGATGAGAAATTTTATACGTTCATGATAGATTTTGTGAAATGCATACTCTACTCAAATGTCTTATAGAGTTTTCAATATGTTCATGACTCATCATGCAAGCTTGTAAGCCTCGCTAGTTCATGATTTATATCATACAATAATTCGTATGCAAACTTGGCTTGCAAGACGTAAGTTCATGATTTTGTAAGATATAGTTGGATCCGAAAAAAAATTGAAGAAGGAATGTATCCGATGAATTCGGAAATCTGGAGGATGTGTGAAGGGGAATTCATGCATAAGAGTTTACGAGTTTCAAAATTTGAGGGATCAAACTTAAGTGTTTATCACACAAGATTGTATCAGTATCATTTAGTAATTGATAGTTTTAATTCTACTAATCCCCTTTTTGTCATTTTAGCTAGAGAGCGTTATGACTCATTTTAGATCTCTAGTCATAGGCCTTGAGCACCCAAAAAGCAAGATATCATCTCTTGCTCCTAGCTTATGATGATATATGTTTCTACAAAAGAGGATGATTTTTAGGTATCCATTTGACTTTGGGTGCCTCAAAAACCGATCTAAATTGCTTATCATGTTGCATGGAGTTCTTTATAGTTCCTTTAGGAACCCAAATTAATTTTTTTGGACTAACTTTCTTGAATGGACAATGATAAGTTCTATGTCCATGTTTGCAACAAAAGTTGTAATTTTTTTGGTGCGAAATATGCAAGATAGGGTCTTTAATGAAAGTGGTTGGATTTTGGTGAGAGCTTCTCATAAATCTGATTCCACTTCTTTTATGAACGTTACCCTTATTGGTAAAGATCATATTTAAGGACTTACTACCAACCTCAAATTTCTTCAAGGTGTCCTTGAGTAGCAAGTTCTCCTTTTCGAGTATTTCTAAGTTAATTTATCGAACATGGAGCTAAACTATCATTATGCTTAATTTTTAATTTATTGAAATTGCTAACAAGAGTATCATGCTCCTTTTTTAATAATTTATATTTTCTACTAATTGTTTTGCATTCATCAAATAAATCATGGAAAGCATTTAACAATTCATCGAATGATAAATCTGCATCAATTAAATTTGTTACCTCCTCTCCTATGACCATTAGTGCATAATGAGCAACTTGCTCGGTGTTGGACTCCTCTTTCTCGGATGCGCTTGAGTCATCCCATGTTGCTTTGAGCGCCTTCTTCTTTGGTGTTCTCTTCTTGGCTTGGGGTCATTCACTTTTATAGTGTCCCGACTTCTTGCATTCGTAGCAAAGTACTTAGTCTTTCTTGGGTTCAAATATACTTTTAGTGTCATTTTTAAATTTATTTCTTTTAATAAATTTTTTGAATTTTCTTGTTAAAAGTGTCAAGTCATCGTCAAAGTCCTCATCACTTGAGTTTTCTCTCAAGTGGTCTTCTTGAGTTCTAAGTGTCATATCCTTCTTGTTCTTTGGAAGGGTGTCCTCATGCTCTTCATGAGCTTTGCAAGTCATTTCATAGGTCATTAGTGACCCGATTAATTCTTCAAGAGGGAAGTTATTTAAATCTTTAGCCTCTTGAATGATCGTGACTTTAGGGTCTCAACTCTTTGGAAGGGATCTTAGAATTTTATTAACAAGCTCGAAATCCGAAAAACTTTTACCGAGTCCTTTTAGACCATTGACGACATCCGTAAAACGGGTGTATATGTCTCCTATGGTCTCCCTCGGTTTCATTTGAAAAAGTTCATAAGAATGTACTAAAAGATTGATTTTTTACTCTTTCACTCTACTCGTGCCTTCGTGAGTCACTTCGAGTGTATGCCAAATATCAAATGCAGTTTCACAAATCGAAACACGATTGAACTCGTTTTTATCTAGTGCACAAAATAAGACATTCATAGCCTTTGCATTTAGAGCGAAAGCCTTCTTCTCCAATTCATTCCAATTGATCATTGGAAGAGAAGACTTTGAAAATCCATTTTCTACAATATTCCAAAGCTCAAAATCCATGGAAATAAGGAAGATCCTCATTCGAGTCTTCCGTAGGTGTAATCCATCCCATTGAACATGGACGGACGTATAATAGAGTGACCCTCTTGGTTCCTAACAAATGCCATCTCTCATGAGTTTTAATCTAATTGAGAGTGAACCCGCTCTGATACCAATTGTTAGGATCAAGAGCACTAAGAGGAGGGGAGGGGGGGGGGGGGGGTGAATTAGTGCAGCGGAAAACTTTCATCGGTTAAAATCTGATTTCATCAAAAACCATTTCGGAAAGATCTTTAAATTGAGAGTGTGCAGAAGTGTAGTTGATGTAAAGCAATGAACACAGTTTGTAATTAAAATAAATAGTAGAAAGTAAATGTAAACCGAGATTTAGAGTGATTCGGTCAATTTTGACCTACATCCACTTTTGGCTTCCTCCTCCGACGAGGTCACCGACGTCCACTAGAGGCCTTCCTTCAATAGGCGAAGGCCAACTACCCTTTTATAGCTTTTCTCCTTTTGACGGGCTTAGGAGACAACCCTTATAAGTTTTTACTCCTCTCTTGAATGATAACACTTAAAAAGAAAGAGGGAGAAGAACTCTAGCTTTTATAACACTTTTAAGCCCTCAAATACTTAGAATTAAAGCAAGCTTTCAGTGCCCTTTTATGTAGAAAAGGGTGGGGTTTATATAGGCCCCAATGAGTTTGAAAATGGAGCTCAAAAGTATCCATTCCCTTATTTTTGGGGTCCTGGCTGTCACGGACTTAGCTGGTTTTGCCTAAGTCGTGCGGCACCCTTGCGTGTCCGTCCGCAAAGGTCAGCCTCCCCAAAGTCTCCCCTGTCCCTTAGGACCCACGAAAGAGAGAACGGGTTAGAGAAAACGCCTCAATCGGGATCCATAAACAAACATCTCCGAAAAACACTTCATAGACAATGCAAATTACAAACATACTTTACAAGCTCTGAACAGTGGCACAACAAAAGGTAAAATTGTCCATTATAGACCGAAAATCTCTCGCACGTGTCCACATGACACAACCTTTATTTACAAGCCTAAAGAGGTCACTAACCCAACTAAAATGAGACTATTAAGCCTTTGGCCGCCCCTCTACATGCTGTACAAGGTATGAACATGCCAAAAGACACGGACATATATAAGCATTACATCAAACACCTTGTTTAAAAGTTTGTCCGTGACATGGCGGTACCACCATCATAACTGGGCGGTATAACCGCCTGTCATCTGTCACTGAGCGGTACCACCGCTTAATCTGGGCGGTACTACCACTTGATAGCGCTTGAAGACTGAGCTCAAGTGGTACCACCGCCTGACAGGGGTGGTACTACCGCCCAGAACTCCTGGGAGACCGTCTCCTGGGCGGTGCCACCGCCGGCTAGGAATTATGGGTCCGAATGGGCTGTTCCATTCGGCCCAATTTGGGTCTATTAATGGCTTAGTTGGCCTCTGATTAAGTTAGTGGGATCACCTCCCAATTCTAACTTAATCTATATACTAACTACGAAAATTAAGATATCATTACTGCAATTCGTGTTCTGGTGCGTCAATTGCTTCTTACGACGAACTTCCAGTGAACATCCGACGAACCCTCGGCAATGCTCCGACGGACTCCTGGCAAGCTCCTGGACTTCGCGATGATCTTCTTGGCGAGTTTCGATGAGCTTCTTTGGCAAGCTCTTGGACTTCTCGGATTGTTCCCGTATAACTTCCGACGAACATTCGGACTTCCGACGAACTCTTGAACTCCCAACGTAATCGCGTCATTGACTCTGGCTCAATACCTGTTGCATGTCTTACTGCCATCGTAGTTAATCCTGTACACTTTTCTCAATATATAGATTAGATAACCAAATGATAATTGATTTCATCATCAAAATCCGAGATTCAACACTCTCATCTCCTATAAACTCAAAAGAGAGAAAGAGACTAAAACAATATTCAAAGAGAGAGCTATAACACTTCAAAAACTTAGAAATGGATGTACCATTGACCAAACATGAGTGAGATATTTATAGGACCCAAAAGGCTTAAAAAATAAAGCAAAAAATTTAAATCCCTGAATTTAGGGGTACAAGCGGTACTACTACTGATATTGGGTAATACTACCACCGTAATTCTAGGCTCTAACAGTACTATCATTGTAAAATTTGAATTTTGAATTCATAACTATGAACTAAAAGAGTAATTTTGAATTCTTTTACACTACTTGTGCCTTCTTAAGTGACTTTAAGTATTTGTCATATATTTGTTGAATCTCGAATTTTGATGATGAAGTCAATTGTAAATTGTTTGATCTAATCGATAAGTTGAGAAAAGTGTACAGGATTAGCTACGATAGCAGTAAGACATAAAGCAAGGTTTGTGCTGGAGTCAAGATCGAGATCTCATTGGGAGTTCGAGAGTTCGACGAAAGTCCAAACGTTCGTCGGAAGTTCTGCTGGAACCAACCGAGAAGTCCAGGAGCTTGCCAAAGAAGCTTGTCAGAACTCACCAAGAAGATCATCGTAAAGTCTAGGAGCTTGCTTGGAGTCCACCGGAACATTGCCGAAACTTCGTCGGATGTTCGCCGGAAGTACGTGGAAAGCTCGCCGAAAGAGCAATTGACGCACCGAAACAAGCAACTCTTAGTTATCATAGTTAGAGTGTAAACTAAGTTAGGATTGGGAGGTGATCCCACTATCTTAATTAGGGGCCAACTGGGCCCTTAATAGGGTTGAATTGGGTCGAATTGAGCACCCAATTCAGCCCTTGAATTTGTTAGGATCAAGAGCACTAAGAGGGGGGGTGGGGGGGTGAATTAGTACAGCGAAAAACCTTCTATGATAAAAACTGCGTTCGTTCGTTAAAAGTGATTTTGGTAAGAAAGTCAATTCGTAAATCACTTTAGCTTTTGTTTAAGCGAGATGCAGCAAAGATATAAATGCAGTTTGCAGTTATGATTCTAATCAGATAGTAGGCGCAAACTGAAATATGATATTCGTACGAAAAAACTGATTTACGTCTAAATGCTGATTCGTAAATCACTTGATTAAGCAAGATGCAGTTTAAGCAAGGATATAAAGGCAGTTTGCAGTTATGATAGAAATCAAAACGTAAACGCAAACAAAAATATGATGATTGTACGATAAAACTGATTTACGTCTAAACGTCGATTCGGAAAGTGCAAAGCTTGAAACCCGATCGTATATGCGCAGAAAGCAGTAAGCTTTAGAGGAGGTTTGCAGTAAAGATAATATGCTCAAAGTAAATGCAAACCGAGATTTAGAGTGGTTTGGTCAATCTTGACCTACTCCACTTTTGGCTTCCTCCACCGATGAGGTCACCGACGTCAACTAGAGGCATTCCTTCAATAGGCGAAGGCCAACCACCCTTTTACAGTTTCACTCCTTTTGATGGGCTTAGGAGACAACCCTTACAGAATTTTCTCTCCTCTCTTTAAAGCTCAGAACTTGGAAGAAAAGAGGGAGAAGAACTTTTGGCCTTTACAACAATTTTGAGCTCTAAAAATCATAGAACAAGATCAGGATTTCAATGTATATTGAGTGCTCTTTCAGTGCTGAATGGGTGGGGTATTTATAGGCCCCAATCCAGTTTGAATTTGGAGCTCGAAACTATCAATTCCCGGAATTCCGGGATCTGGCAGTTGCACCTCCTGACTGAAGCGGTTGCACCGCCTGGCAGAGCTCGAAGACTGAGCCTCTAGGCGGTGCCACCTCCTGTCAGGGGCGGTTGCACCTCCTGCCAAAGCTCGAAGACCGAGCTCAGGCGGTGCCACCTCCTGACTGAGGCAGTTGCATCGCTCAGCCAGAGCTCGGAGACCGAGCCCAGGCGGTGCCACCTCTTGTCAAGGGAGGTTGCACCGCCTAGTCTCGCTCGGAGACTGAGCCCAAGCAGTGCCACCTCTTGGCTGGGGCGGTTGCACCGCCCAGTCTCACTCGGAGACTTAGCCCAGGCGGTGCCACCTCCTGGCTTGGGCGGTTCAACCGCCTGGCAGAAATCAGGGTCCGAATGGGTTGATCCATTCAGCCCAATTTGGGTTTTTTAGGTGCCCAATTGCCCCAAGATTAAGTTAATGGGATCACCTCCCATTTCCAACTTAATCATTGTGCTAACTATGATATTTCCTAAGACATTTACTGTAACTTGCTCTGGTACGTCAATCGCTTCTTCCGGCGAGCTTCCGATGAACTTCCGTCGATCATCCGATGAACCCTCGGTGATGCTCCTGCGGACTTCCGGCACACTCTTGGACTTGCAACGATCCACTTGGCGAGTTCCGACGAGCTTCTTTGGTAAGCTCATGGACTTCTCGGATTTGTTCCCGCAGAACCTCCGACGATTGTTCGAACTTCCGTCGAACTCTCGAACTCCCAACGTGATCATTGTCTTGACTCCGGCGCAACTCCTACTGCATATCTTACTTTCATCGTAGTTAATCCTACACACTTATCTCAACATATAGATTAGATAACAAATGACAATTGACTTCATCATCAAAATCCGAGATTCAACAAAATTCCTGGCCGATGGTAGCACTGCCTAGAAAGTAGTGCTCCCCCAGGATTTATGGGGCGTGGTACCATCGATAGTTATTGCTGCTAGTGGTGGTACGGCTCCTGTCAGGCGGTGGTACCGCTAGAGCTCGGTCTCCGAGCTCTATCAAGCAGTGATACCGCCCAATGTCAAGTGTCAGGCGGTGGTACCACCAGGATCTCAGAAATCCGAGATTAGACACTTTTTGTCTCCATTTTTGAAGTCATTGGAGCCTATAAAAACCTCACACTTTTCTGCATAAAAGGACACGAAAGCATTGAGATAATCTTGAGTTGTTGGGGTGTAAAAGTGTTGTAAACGAGTGCTAGAGTTCTTCTCCTCCCTTTCTAGGTTTTGAGATCATTCAAGAGAGGTGTGAGACTTATAAGGGTTCTCTCCTAAACCCGTGAAAAGGAGAAAGTGCTGTAAGAGGTGGTTGGTCCCTATTGAAGGAAGGCCTTTAATGGACATCGGTGACCTCGATAGAGGAGGAATCCGAAAGTGGATGTAGGTCACAAAGACCGAACCACTCTAAATTTTGGTTTGCTTTTCAATTTGTGCAAGTTTCATTACTGCAAGCTACATTACCTTCTTACTACCTTCTCTATACTCACATACGCTTTCAAGTTAAACTCCTTATAAAATGATTTTCATCGGAATCGACTTTAATCGAAACGTAGACTTTTGAAATCGTGAAAGTTTTTCGCTACACTAATTCACCCCCCCTCTTAGTGCCGCTCTTGATCCTAACAATTGGTATCAGAGCAAAGTTCACTCTTGTTTGGTTTAAAACCTAAGAGAGATGACATTTGCTAGCAACCAAGAGGGTCATTCAATTACACGTTCACCCATGTTCAATGGGATGGATTACACATATTGGAAGACTAGAATGAGGATCTTCCTAATTTCAATGGATTTTGAGCTTTGGAACATTGTTGTAAATGGTTTTCAAAAGTCTTCTCTTCCAATGAACGATTGGAATGAGTTGGAGAAGAAGACTTTCACTTTAAATGTCAAGGCTATGAATGCCTTGTTTTGTGTATTAGATAAAAATGAGTTTAATCGAGTATCGATTAGTGAAACGACTTTTGATATTTGGCACACACTCGAAGTGACTCATGAAGGCACTAGTAGAGTGAAATAGTCGAAAATTATTCTTTTAGTGCACACTTATGAATTATTTCGGATGAAACCGAGTGAGACCATTGGAGACATGTACACCCGATTTACGGATATTGTCAATGGTCTAAAAAGACTTGGTAAAGGTTTCTCAGATTTTGAACTTGTTAATAAAGTTTTAAGATCTCTTCCAAAGAGTTGGGACTTTAAAGTCACGGCCATTCAAGAGACCAAATATTTAAATAATTTTCCTCTTGAAGAACTAATTGGGTCACTAATGACCTATGAGATTACTTGTAAAGCTCATGAAGAGTTTGTGGACACCCTTCCAAAGAATAGGAACGATATGACACTAAGAACCCAAGAAGATCACTTGAAAGAAAACTCAAGTGATGAGGACCCTAATGAAGACATGACACTCTTAACAAAGAAATTCTAAAAAATTCATAAGAATGAATAAATTTAAAAATTACACTAAAAATAAAATTGAACCCAAGAAAGATCAAGTAATATGCTATGAATACAAGAAGACGGGACACTACAAGAGCGAATGTCCCCAAGCCAAGAAGAGGTAACAAAAGAAGAAGGCTCTCAAAGCAACATGGGACGACTCAAGTGAATCCGAAGAAGAGGAGCCTACCAACACCGAGTAAGTTGGTCACTATACACTAATGGCCATTAGAGATGAGGTGAATAGTTCATTTGATACAAATTTATCCTTTGATGAACTATTAAATGCTTTTTATGATTTATTTGATGAATGCAAATTGATTAGTAAAAAATATACATTGTTAAAAAAAGAGCATGCTTCTCTTGTTAGTGATTTTGATAGATTAAAAGTTGAGCATAATGATAGTTTAGCTCTATGTACGAAATGCCATGAAGTAGAAACACTTAGAAAGGAAAACTTGCTACTCAAAGAAACCTTAGAAAAATTTAAGGTTGGTAGCAAGTCCTTGAACATGATCCTTGCCGATAAGGGTCACGTTCATAAAAGAAGTGGAATCGGATTTGTGGGTAGCTCTCACCAATATCCAACCACTTTTGTTAAAGGTCCTATCTTGCATATTTCACCCCCAAAACAAATGTAACTTTTGTTGCAAACTTGGACATGTAACTTATCATTATCCATTTAAGAAGTGTAGTCTACACAAATTGATTTGGGTTCCTAAAGGAACCGTAAAGAACTCCATGCAAAATGATAAGTTAAGCCGATCGATTTTTGAGGCACCCAAGGTCAAATGGGTACCTAAATATCATCATCTTTTGTAGAAACGTATACCATCACAAGCTAGGAGTAGAAGATGATATCTTGATAGTGGATGCTCAAGGTATATGACCGGAGATCTATCTCAATTCTCTAAGCTCACTAGTCTAGACGAAGGATATGTCACCTTCGGAGACAACAACAAGGGTAAAATCATTGGGAAAGGAACTATAGGTAATACATCCAACTTTTTTATTGAAGATGTGTTGTTAGTTGATGGCTTAAAGCATAACCTTTTGAGTATTAGTCAATTATGTGATAAAGGATATATTGTTAGATTTGAATCTAATTCTTATATTATAGAAAAACCACACAAAAACACATCTATGATTACTCTAAAATAAAATAATGTATACACTATCGATATTAATGATCTTTGTAATAAAATATATTTTTGATTTTAAATGATGATGTTTGGCTTTGGCATAGGAGATTAGGTCATGCTAGCATGAAACTAATCTCTCAAATTTCATCTAAAGAACTTGTAAGAGGAATTCCTCATATCAAGTTCATCAAAGATAATATGTGTGATGCATGTCAACTAGGAAAACAAATAAAAGGCAGCTTCAAACCTAAGAACCAAATAAGCACCTTTAGACCTTTGCAATTGATCCATATGGACTTGTTCGGACCAATTTCTACATCAAGCCTAGGAGGTAGCAAATACGCATTTGTCATCATAGATGATTATAATAGATACATATAGACTTATTTTTTGACACACAAAAGTGAATGCTTTAGGTATTTCTCCAAGTTTTGTAAACTTGTTCAAAATAAAAAAAGGGTTTTATGATTTCGTCAATTCAAAGTGATCATAGTGGTGAATTTTAAAACCATGATTTCCAAGAATTTTATAAATCTACTAGATACAACCATAACTTCTCTACTCCAAGAAATTCTCAACAAAATGGAGTAGTAGAAAGAAAGAATATAAATTTACAAGAAATGACAAGAACCATGTTAAATGAACATAGCCTACCCAAATATTTTTGGGCCAAAGCCGTAAACATGACATGCTATGTCATGAATAGTGTTCTAGTAAGACCCTTACTCACCAAAACTCCTTATGAGTCGTGGAACAACAAAAAACCTAATATTTCATATTTTAAAGTTTTTGAGTGTAAGTGTTTTATCTTGAATGAAAAAGATGTCTTAGGAAAATTTGATGCTAAATAAGGAATTTTTCTTGGTTATTCTTCTATTTCTAAAGCATTTCGTATCTTTAATTAAAGAACTTTGATTATAGAAGAATCTATTCATGTTGTTTTTAATGAAGTTTTCGAAGTTAAGAAAAATGATTTTGATGATGATGTTAATTTTGATGCCTTGAATTTAAATGAAACCCTTTCTCCATCTAGCAACTTGGATGCATCTACTGCCGTAATATCCTTACCCAAGGATTGGAAGTATGTAAATGCTCATCCTAAGGAGCTAATCATAGGAGACACATCTAAAAGGGTTCAAACTCATTCTTCTCTTAAGAATTTTTATGCAAACGCCGCTTTTCTCTCCCAAATTGAACCTAAATACATTGATGAGGCCTTGAAAGATGATTCATGGGTCATCGCAATGCAAGATGATTTAAATCAATTTGAGAAAAATGAGGTGTGAAAGCTTGTTCCTAGGCCAAATGACTATTTAGTTATTGGTACTAAATGGGTCTTTAGAAACAAGCAAGATGAATTTGGTATCTTGGTTAGAAACAAGGCTAGATTAGTGGCCAAAGGTTTTAACCAAAAAGAAGATATTGATTACGAAGAAACTTTCGCTCTTGTGGCTCGATTAGAAGCCATAAGGATGCTCCTTGCATATACTAGTAGTAATAATTTTAAATTATTTCAAATGGATGTTAAAAGTACTTTTCTTAATGGCTTTATTTTCGAAGAAGTTTATGTTGAACAACCGCCCGGATTTGAGAATGATGATTTCCTTAATCATGTGTTTAAATTGACTAAAGCTTTCTGTGGATTGAAACAAGCCCCAAGGGCTTGGTATGAGAGACTTAGTTCATTTCTAATTCATAATAATTTCTCTAAAGGTAAGGTCGATACTATATTATTTATCAAAAATTTTAAAAATAATTTTTTTATTATTCAAATTTCTGTTGATGATATTATTTTCGGTTCCATGAATGGATCTCTTTGTGAATAATTTGCTAAAAGTATGAGTCTTGAATTTGAAATGAGTTTGATGGGGGAATTAACTTTCTTTTTAGGCTTACAAATCAAACAACTAAGTAGTGACATTTTTCTTAGTCAAACAAAATATGCTTTAGATTTGCTAAAAAGATTTAATATGGATAGCTCAAAGGCTATCAATACTCCCATGAGTACCCCTACTAAGTTGGACATTGATGAAAGTGGAGAAAGCTTTGATAAAAAAACTTATAGGGGTATGATAGGAAGTTTACTATACCTCACTACAATTAGACCGGATATCATGTTTAGTGTAGGTCTTTGTGCTAAGTTTCAATCTAATCCTAAGATATCTCATCTTAAAGTAGTTAAGAGAATTCTTAGATATCTTAAAGGTACCACAAATCTATGATTATAGTATCTAAAATCTGAGAACTTTGAACTAATTACATATGCTGATGCGAATTTTGCTGGATGTAGATTAGATAAAAAAAGTACATCCGAAACATGTCAATTTTTAGGACACGCACTTGTTTCTTGGTCTTCTAAGAAACAAACTCGATTACACTATCTACAACCGAAGCTGAGTACATTGTAGCTAGTGCATATTGTGCACAAGTTATGTGGATGAAAAACACTTTAGAGGATTCTAAGATTCATCTTAAAAACATTCCCATAAAATGTGATAACACAAGTGCAATATGTTTAACAAAAAATCTTATTCAACACTCTAGAACTAAACATATTGATATTAGGCATCACTTTATACGAGATCATGTTAATAATCATGATGTACTCTTAGAGTTTATTGATACGAAACATCAATTAGCCGATATCTTTACAAAGCTTTTAAGTGAAGAACAATATGATTTTATTAGAAGAGAGTTAGGAATGTTAATTTGTCCAAATGCATGAATTTGATGTATATCTTTTCCGGACTATCTTTTTGTATCTCATAAATGGAGCTTTCATGAACTTATTTCGTTTTTATCTTCCTTGGTATCAAGTTTACTTCATACCCTTGCTCCATCACTTAATGATTTTTGATACACTCAATCACTCCATGGATTTCATTGACAAATGCATCTCTCACGGATTTATCTCTTGTGAATTTTTAATGAGAAATAGATTTGATGTGATGCTCCTCTCATTATGAAGGTTTATTCATAGAATTTCTTTTATCCTTCATATGATGATTCTTTCACATGAATGCTTTCTTAATGAAGGAAGAATTTTTATTTTTTTATAAGATGAACACTTGCAAGAGGGAGGAGTTGATTTCACATGAATATCTTGATCCTTATAAAAATTAAAGCACGATTTAATGAAACTCTGTTATCGTTTTTGACTTGATTCAAATCATTTCACAAAGTTGGTTCTTAATAGATTTCCTCCTTACTTTCCTTCTTCATGCAAAGTTTTGATGATAAAAAAGAGGAAGCTATCTCTTTAAATGTTTATAACTTTTAATGTGAGAACTTTTGAATGATATGAATAGTATCGTCAAATACAAATTGAAATGTGGTATGACTTTTTACCACACTTGTATTGTTGAATCGTTCTCCTTTTTGTTGATGACAAAGGGAGAAAAATAATACCAAAATATGATAAATTGATGACAAATGCATGCAATGTATTTCATCATATATACTTGAAATATTTGCTTGATAAATTTTCTTCATTATGATAAGATATCTAGAGCTTAACTTGCTATTTTACAATTAATATCTTGCCATAGAATAATAAATTGCTATCTTTGTCATCTTTCATATTTGAAATATCATACTTGAAAATGGATGTCATGCCATGACATTATTTTGAGAATATTAGATCATGATAGGAATCATGATGTGCATGTTGATAAGTTTAATGAACTTATCTTACAAGTTTGTTTGTTGAATTCAAAGACCTTGAATTCAAGAATGTCTTTTCTCTAGTATGACATATAGATAGGGGGAGTTAAGATTAACTCCATCATCAATTCATTGTCATCATAAAAAAGGGGGAGATTGTTGAATCTCGGATTTTGATGATGAAGTCAATTGTAAATTATTTGATCTAATCTATATATTGAGAAAAGTGTGTAGGATTAACTACAATAGCAGTAAGACATAAAGCAAGTTTTGTGCCGGAGTCAAGATCGATATCTCATTGGGAGTTCAAGAGTTCAACGGAAGTCTGGACATTCGTCGGAAGTTTTACCGGAACCAACCAAGAAGTCTAGGAGCTTGCCAAAAAAGCTTGTCAGAACTCGCCAAGAAGATCATCGTAAAGTCCAGGAGCTTGCCGGGAGTCCACCGGAATATTACCGAAAGTTCATCGGATGTTCGCCGAAAGTACGCTGGAAGCTCATCGGAAGAGCAATTGACGCACCGAAACAAGCAACATTGTAATCATGTCTTAGTTATTATAGTTAGAGCATAAATTAAGTTAGGATTGGGAAATGATCCCACTAACTTAATTAGGGGCCAACTAGGCCCTTAACAGGGCTGAATTGGACCGAATTGAGCACCCAATTCAGCCCTTGAATTCCTAGCCGACGGTGGCACCACCTAGAAAGCAATGCCCCCTCAGGATTTATGGGCGATGGTACCGTCGACAATTATTGCTATTAGCGGTGATACCGCCCTTGTCAAGCGGTGGTGCCGCTAGAGCTCGGTCTCCGAGCTCTATTAGGCGGTGGTACCGCCTAATGTCAAGTGTTAGGCGGTACCACGGTGGTACCACTAAGACCTCGGAAATTCGAGATTAGACACTTTTTAGCTTCATTTTTGAAGCCATTGGGGCCTATAAAAATCTCACTCTTTTCTGTATGAAAGGGCACGAAAGCATTGAGATAATCTTGAGTTGTTAGGGTGTAAAAGTGTTGTAAACAAGTACTAGAGTTCTCCTCCTCTCTTTCTAAGTTTTGAGATCATTCAAGAGAGGTGTAAGACTTGTAAGGATTCTCTCCTAAACCCGTGAAAAGGAAAAAGCGCTATAAGAGGTGGTTGGTCTTCGCCTATTAAAGGAAGGCCTTTAGTGGACGCTGGTGACCTCGACGGAGGAGGAATCTGAAAGTGGATGTAGGTCATAAAGATGCTTTCACTATCGATCTTCTTTCTAATTAGCAAAGATCAACTACATTTTTTATAACTTTTTTTTTTAAACTCAAAAGGGAGAAAGAGACTAAAAGAATATTAAAAAAGAGAGCTATAACACTTCACAAACTTAGAAATGGATGCACCATCGACCAAGCTTGAGTAAGATATTTATAGGACCCAAAATGCTTCAAAAATAGAGCCAAAAAATTTAAATCCCTGAATTTCGGGGTACAAGAGGTACTACTACTAATATTGGGTGATACTACCATGGTAATTATAGCCTCTAACAGTACTATCATTGTAAAATTTAAATTTTAAATTCATAACAATGAACCAAAAGATTAATTTTGAATTCTTTTACTCTACTTGTGCCTTCTTAAGTGAGTTCCAATGTTTCCCATATATCATATGCTATATCACAAGTATAAACTCGATTAAACTTATTTTTATCTAAAGCATAAAATAAAACATTCATAGTTTTAGTTTTTAAAGAAAACATTCTCTTATCAAAATCATTCTATTCATCTATTGGTTTAGAAGATTTTTGAAAGTCAAGCTTGATAGCATTCTATTAATAAAAATTAATTAAAAGTAAGAAAATCTTCATTCATATTTTTCAATTGGTATAATCCGTCCCATTAAATATGATAACATATATGATAGAATATCCCTCTTAATTGATTAAAAATATCAATTATTCTCTCTTGGGTATTAATCGAAATAAGAGAACCTTAGGTGGAGAGGGATGAATTCGTGCTATATTTAATAATCTTTAAAGTTTGATCATAAAATCTATATAAAAAATATGATTAACCAAATATTGAGTATGAGTAAGGGTCGCGAGTAAAGTGAATAATAAGTAATCATAAGTAAAACTCATAAACAAGAGAAGGAATATAAATCAATTTATAGTGGTTTAGTCTTCTTAACCTATGTCAACTTTCAATTCCTCTTCTCTGAAGGCTATCAGCTTTTACTATCGATCTTCTTTCTAATGGATGAATATCAACTACTTGTTTTATAACTTTTTTAATTTTTACAAGCTTAGGATAGAATCTTCATGCTCACTTTTTTTATAAAAGATCTCTCACCTCCTATAATTAGTATCACAACTAAACTCGAAAGGGAGAAAGAGACTAAAATAATTTTCAAAGAGAGAGCTATAACACTTCATAAAGTTAGAAATAGATTCACCATTGACCAAGCCTAAGTAGGATATTTATAGGATCCAAAAGACTTCAAAAATAGAGCCAAAAATTTAAATATCTAAATTTCAGGGTACAAATGGTACTACTACTAATATTGGGTGATACTACCACCGTAATTCTAAGCTCTAACGGCACAACCATTGTAAAATTTGAATTTTGAATTCATAACTATGAATCAAAAGATTAATTTTGAATTTTTTTACTACTTGTGCCTTCTTGAGTGACTTCAAGTGTTTGTTATATATTATGTGTAGTATCATACATTGAAACTCGATTGAACTTATATTTATCTAAAGCACAAAATAAAGCATTCATAGTTTTAGCATTTAAAGAAAACATACTCTTATCAAAGTCATTCCATTCATCTATTAGTTTAGAAGATTTTTGAAAGCCAAACTCGATAACATTATATTAATCAAAATTCATTAAAAGTAAGAAAATCTTCATTCATGTTTTTCAATAGGTATAATCCATCCTATTAAACATGAGAAGACATACGATAGAGTGTCTCTCTTAATTAATTAAAAATATCATTTATTCTCTCTTGGTTATTAATCTAAATAAGAGAACCTTATTCTCATACCAATTGTTAGAATCTTAATGACACTAAGAGTGTGGAAGGGGGGGAATGTTGAGGGATGAATTAGTGTTATATTTAATCATCTTTAAAGTTTGATCATAAAATTTATATCAAAAATCTGATTAACCAAATATTGAGTATGAGTAAGAGGTGTGAGTAAAGTAAATAATAAGTCATCACAAGCAAAAGTCAAAAGCAACAGAAGGAATGCAAATCGATTTATCGTGGTTTGATCTTCCCAAGCTACATCTACTCCTAATTCCTCTTCTCTCAAGGTCATCGGCTTTCACTACCAATCTTTATTCTAATGGGCGAATATCAATAACCTTTATTGTAACTTTTCTTATTTTTTTTATAAGCTTAGGAGAGAATCTCTATGCTCATTCTTTTATAAAAGATCTCTCACATTCAATAATTAGTATCACAACTAAACTCAAAAGGGAGAAAGAAACTAAAACAATATTTAAAGAGAGAGCTATAACACTTCACAAACTTAGAAATGGATGCACCATTGACCAAGTCCGAGTGAGATATTTATAAGACCCAAAATGCTTCAAAAATAGAGCCAAAAAAAGTTAACTCCCTAAATTTCGGGGTACAAGCAGTACTACTACTGATATTGAGTGATACTACCATCGTAATTATAGTCTCTAACGGTACTACCATTGTAAAATTTAAATTTTAAATTTATAACTATGAACCACAAGATTAATTTTAAATGCTTTTACTCTATTTATGCCTTCTTGAGTGATTTCAAATGTTTGTCATATATCATGTGCAATGTCATAGATAGAAACTTGATTGAACTCTTTTTATCTAAAGCACAAAATAAAGTATTCATAGTTTTAGTATTTAAAGAAAACATTCTCTTATCAAAATCATTCCATTTGATTTAGGAGATTTTTGAAAGTCAAACTCGATAATATTCTATTAATCAAAATTCATAAAAAGTAAAAAAATCCTCATTCATGTTTTTCAATATGTATAATCCATTCTATTAAATATGAGAAGGTGTTTGATAGAGTGTCCCTCTTAATTGATTAAAAATATCATTTATTCTCTCTTGGGAATTAATCTAAATGAAAGAACTTTGCTCTAATACCAACAGTTAAAATCTTAATGGCACTAAGAGGGGGAGGGGGGGGAGGGGGGAGAGTGGCGAGGGATAAATTAGTGCTATATTTAATTATCTTTAAAGTTTAATCATAAAATCTATATAAAAATTTTGATTAACCACCAAATATTGAGTATAAGTGAGGGTTACGAGTAAAGTGAATGATAAGTAAGTAATCACAAGCAAGAGAAGGAATGCAAATCGATTTATAGTGGTTTGGTTTTCCCAACCGACATCCACTCTCAATTTCCTCTTCTCTCAAGGTCATCGACTTTCACTACCAATCTTCTTTCTAATTGGCGAAGATCAACTATGTTTGTTATAACTTTTCTTTTTTTTATAAGCTTAGGAGAGAACCTCCACGCTCACTCTTTTATAAAAGATCTCTCACCTCCTATAATTAGTATCACAACTAAACTCGAAAGGGAGAAAGAGACCAAAATAATATTCAAATATAGAGCTATAATCCTTCACAAACTTAAAAATAGATGTACCATCGACCAAGCCTGAGTGGGATATTTATCGGACCCAAAAAGCTTCAAAAATAGAGCCAAAAAATTTAAATTCCTGAATTTCACGATACAAGTAGTACTACTATTGATATTGAGTGATACTACCATGGGAATTATAGGCTCCAACTGTACAACCATTATAAAATTTAAATTTTAAATTCATAACTATTAACCAAAATATTAATTTTGAATTATTTTCTTCTACTTGTTCCTTCTTGAGTGACTTTAAGTGTTTATCAAATATCATATGTAGTGTCGCAAGTAGAAACTCGATTGAACTCATTTTTATCTAAAGCATAAAATAAAGCATTCATAGTTTTAGCTTTTAAAGAAAACATTCTCTTGTCAAAATCATTCTATTCATCTATTAGTTTAGAGGATTTTTGAAAGTCAAACTCGGTAATATTCTATTAATCAGAATTCATTAAAAGTAAGAAAATTCTCATTTATGTTTTTCAATAGGTATAATCCATCCCATTAAATATGAAAAATCGTATGATAGAGTGTCCCTCTTAATTGATTAAAAACATCATTTATTCTTAATAGCATTAAGAGGGGAAGGGGGTGGGGGGAGTGGCGAGGGATAAATTAGTACTATATATAATCCATCTTTAAAGTTTGATCATAAAATCTATATAAAAAATATGATTAACCAAATATTGAGTATGAGTGAGGGTTGCGAGTAAAGTGAATATAAAAGTAAGTAATTATAAGCAAAAGTCACAAGCGAGAGAAGGAATGCAAATTGATTTATAGTGATTTGGTTTTCCTAACCTACGTCCACTCCCAATTTCTCTTCTCTCAAGTCCATCATTTTTCACTACCGATCTTCTTTCTAATTGATGAAGATCAACTATGCTTATTATAACTTTTCTTTTTTTTATAAGCTTAGGAGAGAACCTCCATGCTTGCTCTTTTATAAATGATCTCTCACCTCCTATAATTAATATCACAATTAAACTCAAAAGGGAGAAAGAGTCTAAAACAATATTCAAACTGGGAGCTATAACACTTCCCAAACTTAGAAATGGATCCACCATTGACCAAGCTTGAGTAAGATATTTATAGGACCCAAAAAATTTAAATCTCTGAATTTTACGATACAAGCGGTACTACAATTAATATTGGGTGATACTACCATGATAATTATAGGCTCTAACTGTACTACTATTTTAAAATTTGAATTTTGAATTCATAACTATGAACCAAAAGATTAATTTTGAATTCTTTTCCTCTACTTGTGCCTTCTTGAGTGACTTTAAGTATTTGTTAAATATCATGTGCAGTGTCACAAGTAGAACCTTGATTAAACTCATTTTTATCTAAAGCACAAAATAAAGCATTCATAATTTTAACATTTAAAGAAAACATTCTCTTATCAAAATCATTCTATTCATTAGATTTTTGAAAGCCAAACTTGATAACATTCTAGCAATCAAAATTCATTAAAAGTAGGAAAATCCTCATTCATGTTTTTCAATAGGTATAATATGTCCCATTAAACATAATAAGACGTATGATAGAGTGCTCCTCTTAATTGGTTAATAATATCATTTATTCGATTTTGGGTATTATTCTAAATGAGAGAAACTTGCTCTGATACCAATTGTTAGAATCTTGATGGCACTAAGAGGGGTGGGGGGGGGGGGGGGGGGGGGAGTGGTGAGGGATGAATTGGTGCTATGTTTAGTCATTTTTAAAGTTTGATCTTAAAATCTATATAAAAAATATGATTAACTAAATATTGAGTTTGAGTAAGGGTTGCAAGTAAAGTAAATAATAAGTAAGTAATCACAAGCAAAAGTCATAAGTAAGAGAAGGAAAACAAATCAATTTATAATGGTTTGGTCTTCCCAATCTACATCTACTCTCAATTCCTCTTCTCTCAAGGCCATCGTCTTTCACTACCGATCTTCTTTCTAATAAGCGAAGATCAACCACCTTTGTTATAACTTTTTTTTTTATAAGCTTAGGAGAGAACTTCTACGCTCACTATTTTACAAAAGATCTCCCACCTCCTATAATTAGTATCACAACTAACTCAAAAGGGAGAAAGAGACAAACAATATTCAAGGAGAGATCTATAACACTTCACAAACTTAGAAATAGATACACCATCGACTAAGCCGGAGTGAGATATTTATAAGACTCAAAAGGCTTAAAAATAAAGCCAAAAAATTTAAATCTCTGAATTTCGAGGTAAAAACGGTATTACTACTGATATTGGGTGATACTACCACCGTAATTATAGGCTCTAACAGTATTACTATTGTAAAATTTAAATTTTTAATATATAACTATGAAGCAAAAGATTAATTTTGAATTTTTTTACTCTATTTGTACCTTTTTGAGTGATTTCAAGTGTTTGTCATATATCATATTGAGTGTCATAGGTTGAAACTCGATTGAACTTATTTTTATCTAAAGCACAAAATAAAGCATTCATAGTTTTAGCATTTAAATAAAACATTCTCTTATCAAAATTATTTCATTTATCTATTGGTTTAGAAGATTTTAGAAAGCCAAACTCGACAATATTCTATTAATCAAAATTCATTAAAAGTAAAAAAATTCTCATTCATGTTTTCCAATAAATATAATCTATCCCATTAAATATGAGAAGCCGTATGATAGAGTGTCCCTCTTAATTGATTAAAAATATTATTTATTTTTTCTTATGTATTAATATAAATGAGAGAACTTTGCTCTTATATCAATTATTAGAATCTTAATGGCACTAAGAGGGGGAGTGGCGATGGATGAATTAGTGCTATATTTAATCATCTTTAAAGTTTGATCATAAAATCTATATAAAAATATAATTAACCAAATATTGAGTATGAGTAATGGTTGTGAGTAAAGCAAATAATAAGCAAGTAATCATAAGCAAAAGTCACAAGCAAGAGAAAGAATATAAATTGGTATAAGAAAAAAAAAAAGCTAGACTCATTTTCTCCTCTCTTCCTATATTTTATAGAACCGTTATGAGTAATGAACTAGAGACAAAGAGAAGATGACAGAAGATATATAATCTCTCAATGATTGGTTCATATGAAGAGAAGATCTGTAATCACTTAATAATATCACATATTCATGTCTCCGCACTAAGTCACTGGGAGGTCCTATCCTTTTATAGATGAGAGTAGATGATCTAGGATCAGTAATTCGGAGAGCTTTTCCGAAGAGTTTTTTCTCTATTAATCAATAATCATAATCAAAATTTAATAAAATATATAATATATCTTATCTAATTAAATATGATCATATAATCTAACAGTTATGTGATATTACCTATTTAAATATTATCCCAACTAAGAAGTTTGAGTTTTCTATGCAAAGAAGCGTTATCCTAAACAAATGTTTGCTGAATTTAAAGATGCTGTTAGCAAATCTATTACTGGTCCAACAACTAGCAATAGAGAGGAGGAATGAAATTAAGCATAGAATTGATCAACATGGCATTTCTAATTGGGGATAAGAAGTGCTTTAACAAACCATTGATTCTACGAATGGATTTATCAATAATTTGACTCTGGTTGTTAGGAGTAATCTTGTTGTACGCATTTATAGGTTTAGTACATTTAGTGAATTCTAATAGGTTTCAGATCTTATGTCTAACTACAGACAGCGACGTAAATGACCACTCGAGAATGAGGTGCATATCCAATGCACGAGTGTGGTGGGGGACACCTAACTGTGTCGTACCGCAAGTCGTAGGGTTACCGTTTTCCTTCCAATAGCTCCTGGCGTTTGCCCTCTTATCTCCAGCGAGATAAGGCTATCGCTCCTTCTGGTGAACCAGAGAAACAAGAAGGCCTAGTTTTCATGGCGACCGTGGCCTTCAACCTCGTAGGCGCCTTCAAGGGACTCTCCTTGGGGTCGAGCTCCGCATCTTCTTACCTCAGGGGTGACCTCGGGCTGCCCCGTCCCGGCAGCGGTACCTCCATCTCCTTCCCCATGAGGTCCCCGCTGACGATCGAGTCGGCGCACAAGAAGGGGGCCGGTAGCACCAAGAACGGCCGTGATTCCAGGGGGAAGCGGCTCGGCGTCAAGATCTACGGCGATCAGGTCGCCCAGCCTGGTGCCATCATCGTGCGGCAGCGCGGAACCAAGGTAACAGACCTCAGTTCTTGTTTGAATCTTTCTGTTGGATGATAGATTTTTTAATATAGAATTGGTTAATGTTTCAGCCATTGCTATGTTCGTATCAGATCCTAATGAGAACTCTGTTACTGAACTCAACTCGTCACTAGCAAGTTCCGCATTCGGTTTCATCTTTCTTTTTCTCTGTGGTCATGATTGCATTGCATTTTGTACGAAAGGAATCAAATCACGGAAAATTAAGGTGTTGTTCCCTGAGTACTCAGGTGGATTGCCACCGCCATTCATTTGATATGCCGAATATGATAGCGGGGTGAGGGGGAGATGAGAACAAAGTCATTTTAGAGTTGGCATGGAGGAAATTTGATTTATGTAAAGGGGAGAAGCTGGATGGTTCTAGCATTCTACTGGATTAGTGGATCATTAGTGATAATTCTACAAGTCCATTGGATTATCAGTGATTGTTCTCACACCTTGATGTGGACGTAAGGGCAACGGGTTTCTCTTTGTTACTCATCGTTGAAATGGATGGCATATGATGTGATTTTGATATGGTGTTTTCTTTAAGACTGCAGACAGATGTTAAGGGAACTCTATCTCCTGACTGAGCCTACTATGGAGGTTTTATTATTCCCATTCCTTTAAGATATTGAACCTTTGGGATTGAGTTTAACTACAGGATTTAGGATCAAGATGGTTAATCAGTGCTCATGGGGTTCGCTTAAGTTGCCACCTCAAATTGGTAGTCAAGATTTGGTCTATGTGTAGCTCAATCTTGTCTTGGGATCAGCTTCGCTTGAACTCTGATTAAAAAAATCTTCATGAGCCTGGTTTTGGAACTTGGTCTGATTTGCTGCTTGATAGTAGATATTGTTTGTTTTTATATCAAAGTATAGGTTCAATTTGGATAGGTTGGTTGAAGTGTCATGTGTGCACCTAAAACCATATGCTTCTCTGCATCGGATTGACTGGGGATAACCTTAGCAATGTGGTATCAGCATATTTCAGCCTATCTGAAACTCTGTTTATTTAATTTATTCATGCTAAAATTGTCATAAACAGGCATGATATGTGATTGTCAGTTGCTGGTCTTCTGGGTTACACATATATCATAAAGAAGCTTTTATGTGCTGAATATCAGGTCAACCAGCCTGTTGCAGAAGATCAACATTGGCAACATGTCCTGAATATGTCATAAGCAAGCATAATTATGAAGACTAGCAGGTTTATCTTTGTTTATAATCATTAAATCCATGTGACTTTGATCCGGTGTTTTCTTTGGCCTTGGATAACTGCTTATCTTTAAAAATAAAATTTGATAGAATATAACTGTGGTGGTTTCATATATACATCACTAGCCATCATGTGTTCAAATATTTGTTTAACTTTTTTCTTTTTTGACAAAGTTGAAAAGATTCAGACCACATGCCCACAATTATGGCCAATGTCTATGTAAAGTGGTCGCTTATTGAACTATAAGATGATATATCTGAATAGCCCACAAGTTGAGGGACATATTCTTGATGAAACTGTTAAACCATTTTACTTGTCTCATGGGAATGGATCGTGGACTCCAAATGCTTGTTAGTGTTGATGGGATAAGGATGGACCTTTTAGTATATGACATGATAGGTGTAAACCAAGGATTGAAATTTCGTACTGTACCGGAGTTTTGAGATTCGCTCGGTACGGTATGGTACTGTATACTAAGCGGTATATTTCGGTATACCGCTTTGTGTGTGTGTGTGTGTGTGTATATATATATATATATATATATATATATATATATATATATATATATAAGTAAAAAAAAATCTTTTTCTGTGATGTCGCCTCTCTTCTCCCTACGCGGGGTGACGTCGTCTATATATATAAGTAAAATAAAAAATCTGCGACGTCGCCTTATGTGGGGAGAAGAGGGACGACATCGCTTCATGTGGGGAGAAGAGAGACAACGTCGCCTTTATATATATATATATATATATATATATATATATATATATATATATATATATATATATATATATATATATATATATATATATATATATATATATATATATATATATATATATATATAAGTAAAAAAAAACCTTTTATATATATATAAAAGTAAAAAGAGAGGCGAGGCGACGTCGCCTCTCTTCTCCCCGTGATGCCTAGGATTCTTCTCCTCGCGCAGATAAGAAGTCGCCGACAGATGAGGAGGGAGAGCGGCGCAGGTTCTCCTCTTCTTCTCTTTGTTCTTTCTTCCCCTTCTCCCTCTTCTTTCGTCTCCATCGGTCACCCCTCTTCTTTCTTCTCCCTCGGTCACCGCCGATTTAAGACGATAACAGGGCGGAAACAACCTCAATCGATGGTACCGCCTGGTAGTAGGCGATCCGTGTACCGGTTTGCTAACAGACCAATATGTACCATCCGGTACGGACGGTATTATTTGAAATTAAAAACTTTGGTCTAAACCCTATTGAGATAATCAATAGGATGGTGAATGTTTGTAACTTTTTCTTCTTATTATGTTATGTCAAATTAGGCAGTTAAGAAAGCAAAAATAACATACAATAATTTGATGTTGTGTAGAATAATTTTGTAGAGTGTTTTGGTCCTGTTATGGCATATACTGGGATAGTAGAGGAGAGGGGTGCTACAAGAGATGGATCTTGAGGGTTGATAAAATATATGTAACTGATGTATACAACATGATCCATAGTATTAAACTCAAGTACCGTGTTAGGATCAAGATCGGTAACTGGTGATTATGAGAGTAGCTTGATTTTTCAACCAATGAAATTGACCAAAATGACAAAAGTTGTTTGGAATCTTTCTAGTACAGTTAGAACCTGCTAAAATCAATTAGAATTTGCCTGAATCAATTAGAACTGTCTGCAATTAAGTTGGAATTGGTTGAAGATAGAGCATATTAGGATTGGCTAGTTGAACCTACACTTTGCGTACAAAACCAAACAGTAACTAGATTATAAATCAGTTAGAGAAGACCAAGTTCAGTCGAGCCTGAATGGTTCTAGAGGATTCTAGCATCTAGACAGGATGGTCTTTTTCTACTACTTAGCCCAAGCATAGCCACCTTGGACTGAACTATAGTCGACTAGCCAATCCTAATATGTTCCATCTTCAACCAATAATTAAGTTGGAATACATCAAAGCATATTTTCCCTGTACAAGATTGAGAGGGACTGGACATCTTTATGGGCTGAACCTGATGAATTTGCTAATCTATGGACTGAACATCTTTAACCATTTATTCATGGTGAAGTTCAAGCACAATATGTGTGCCAAGGCTGGGTATGTTAATCTATCTTCTTGGTTATGTGTATATAGCTCAAGCAACTAAGGATCCTCAACTGTTGCTCTAAGCTTGCTAATATTCTAGTCAAAAGAGAAAAGGATGCACACCAACTCAAAGTGGCTAATTGAGAAAATTCTCATTTCTTTCTTATTTGGTGAGAAGATAAATAAAATAATGCAAGTGAAACATTTTGATATCTAGGGTTTGATGTAGCAATAGTGAAGTGTCAAACACAATGTTTTTCTGAAAATATATTCTTAAGCTGGATTAGTTTGTTCTTTATTTCCATGCCATATATAATAAGAACAATCAGGATGTAATAAATTGACCTCTCCTTTGCTTAGGTGTTACATCTTACTGAAGAAGTCTAACTGCTTTAGTTGAAGCACACATTTTATGGCATAAACAAATAAACATTTGACATTTTCCTTTTAATTATAGAGAGAGTTGAGAGAGAGATTGTCTTCTGTGGATTCATAATGGTACTGTATATCTTTCTGCAAGTCCCTGGACCTACATTTCTTTATCACTAAAGTTTTGATGAAAGGTTTCTTTAAGTAAAACCAGAAGCTGCTGAAAGAAAATCATTCATGTTCTTTTATAGCATTTTTGGTCTTTGTGCCTATACTTGTTTGTGTTGCTTCAGCATATAGTGATGCATAAGTTTCTTCAATGTGTGTTTATGCTTTCGATGATATAGCTGTTCTACTTGGTTAGTTCCATTTAGAACTTCTGGTTATGGTCAACATTTTCTCTTAAGGCATCTTCGATTTATTATTGCAAATTTACTTTCTGCCAACGAAGGTCAGGAACTACCTGATTTGAATCTCTCATATTTATGGTTGGTTGGCATTACTTACAAGGAATGGCATCTTATCGAAATATTTGCTTTAGATATGTGATTTGACCAATGTTTCAGTTTCATCCTGGGAACAATGTTGGCCTAGGCAAGGATCATACTATTTTCTCTTTGATAGACGGGCTGGTTAAGTTCGAGAAATTTGGACCGGACAAGAAAAAGGTTAGCCTGGAACACAGGCAGAATACTGCTCTTTTCTTTCTTGGTTGATATAGACTTATTGAATAATTGATGATGTGATATCAACAGGTTAGTGTTTATCCACGTGTTGAACAGCCAGAAAATCCAAATAGTTACAAAGCAAGAAAAAGGGAGTATTTCCTACTGCAGCGGGAGCGCAAGAAGGCAAGAAAGGAAGGTGTTGTTTCTCCACAGCTAGTATTGGCTTCCAGTGAAGAAGCTTCAGTAGTCAGTCCTGTTTGTTGATGGATTTGCCATGTAAATTTCTGTTTGAAGGTACTGCTTCTATTTATTTGCAGATCTTGTATTGTCAAATCAAGTATGATTAAGCTCAGATTTTTTCTTCACTGTCCTTTGTGTCTTATTGGTTCTGCCACTGCCTCATTCTGGAAGCTATGATGACAATTGGATGGGGAAAAGAGATGAAGCATCATCTTTAATTAGGGTTTGATATGCTATAAAGGTTGTAGAGAGTGTTAACCAGTCCAATAGTAACTAAATAGAGACATTTCAATTTGGAAAATTTTTATGATTCTCTGGTGCTGGTAAGTTTGGATGTCTGCCTTGGCTTTAGAGGGGGGAATCCAATTATTGATCTATTCTGGCATTGAAAAGTTAACTTTTTTCCATGTGATTGCATTATCATTTTATAGTCTACAATGATACATTTGGCATCTTTAGAAATGATCTTGGTACCACAATCATATATTTTCCATCATTAACAACTGATGAAAAAATTGACATGGTATATATTCTCATAATGACGTACATAAAAGACAAAAAATCTTTGGTAAAAATGTTACATCTAGCGAGTGTTCACCTCTTCATGTCTCTTTGCTTGTTTCTGATCCGTACGGATATGGAAAGATTTTTAGGTGTAAGTTGTCTCCCTCTAACCCTCAAAATCTAATATTTGGGTTCCAAAATCCTTTTTAGATCAAAGGCTTTCACAATTCCTATGTGAAAATTAGTACTTACATCTGGAGTTGAAGACCAAGGAATTAATGATTGGTATCGTAATGCAACCTTGAAGACCAAACTAATGAAGATTCGAGGGCAATAATCCTTACATCTGGAGTTGATCTTGTGGAAGACGGTAATGCATCCAGACCAGCATTTACGACAAAATCTTGGGTACGGTTCCTCCATTAAAATTGCTGATATCTGTTTTGCGAAAGATTCTTTTTGGTTTGTCTTCGTATTGCTAAATTATTGAGCTCGCTGTCGAACGTTTTTTGCTGTCGGTTCTCGCATGTTGCTGCTGCTGCCATAGATCAGGTTTGTGTCCTTCATGTACGAGAGGTTTGTGCGAAGCAACTCAAAGAAGTATGGGGCTTTTTATGGTGGGAGGGGAAGGAGGGGCGGAGTTGGGCAAAGCATATATCTTCTCCCTAAAAGTGCAGTCCTGTTCTACGCTGCTATATATTTTAAACTCTTGCTCTTTGATTATATATACTCATGTCCTTGCCTGGAAGAGGATTAATTAATAAACTGTTAAGAGGGAGAGGGCCAGCCAAGTATGATATAAATCTCATCATTTCTTTTCTGTTCTTTCATCACTTTTCTCTTGGGAAGGAGATTCAACCCTTTGCTTTAAATTCTTATGTGATGATTTATTTGTGTCCAAAAAGTGTTTGGATCAATTTAGTCTGCACATATATGTACTATTGATTTATCCCCTACTTCTTTCTTTCCCATGTCAATACAATCAGAAAAGGTAGTGCCTGCAGTCTTGATAAAAGCTCACTTGAACCTACTTCGACAGGTAAATAATCAACCTTCGTTCCAGCTCAAGTAGCCTTCACCTCTCCGTGTTCGTGTCATCTGTTGGAAAGATGAGCATGACATCTTACCTAGCATAATACGTGAAATATCTATCAAAGAAAGAAGAAAGACTAGACTTAATACATTCCCTCTTATTTTTGTACGTAGATATTTTTTTCCAATCAATATATTTATCATAGCTATATGCAATTTTTTTTTTATGTTGGGGACAAATGACTAGAGGTATAAACCATAATCCAAACTCATTGATTCAACCCAAATCATGCTTCAAATCTTGGTGAGACATTCTTAATTTGTTGAAATGTCATAGTGA